>NW_027510453.1:310185-620370 GCF_048772815.1 Callospermophilus lateralis | reverse complement strand
ACCGTGTACCTTGGATGATTGAATGTAGAAGAGAACATCCAGTCAAAAAGTGATAGTCGGTAGGATTAGAAAGATAGTCGGTAGGTTTAGGAAGAAGAGTGAGAATATGATTTGGAGTAAAAAGCTTATTTAGCAATAGGGTTTCGTTTAGAGAGTGAATGTAAATGTCAGTACATGTGAAGAGTCATTCACAATAATGAACTGGGGAAATTATGTAGAAAAGCAAGTATCAATAGCGACATAACGAAATCAGGCAAAGTATAAATGAGTGATAGGATTAGACGTTTTCAACAGGGTTGAGTTTGAATATATAATCATAGATAAAAACAAATATGTTGTCACCAATGGGATTTACATTTGAGAGCATTAGGCAACCTGGACACGGATGTTATTAGTTATCCATGTTCACTTTCCTTTTAGGCTTTGGTACAATCATAAGTGTGACCTTTACATTTTTTTTGTTCAGAATATTACTGTGGTAAAATGTATATGTAGATCAGGTAACATGAGTATTTCTTTCACTATGTCTGGGAGCAATATTTTGAAGACATATACATTAGTATTAGGGGTACAAAGAGGTGTACCCTGTGTCTATGAATATAGAGATAATGCATGAATAGACGATAATATGAATAAATAATGTAACTGGTTCCACTTTAAATAATGGATTGAATTGAAATCTGAAAATATATAAGAAATCTTATATTGATATATAATCATTCATTCCAACCAGTTATATATCTAATGGTAATATTAGGATTATGGTTTATCATGAAGGGTGTTTGAGTTTTGCTTTATAAGTGATGATGTTAAACGAATATAATGTGTTTGGAAAGAAGTCTCATGAAAAGACCAGTCAAGAAACATAGAAGAATCATGTGTTCTGAATCAGGAAGTGATTGATCGTGAAACAAATGCCTATAAAGTTTCTAACTTGTGAACGAAATATATATCCTATGATGTGCATTAACTGAAGGAGTAGTAATGTACCAGTGTTGAATAAAAATGAAAGTCAAAATACACATCATGTTCTCTAAGAATATACTTGCATTGATGTTAAACTAGCTCAGTAACTGTAGAAATATTAGGTTTTGTTTGCACCTTTCACTGAATTTAGTTTTCAGTACTAGAAAACAAATATGTATTTCAGGTGGATGATTATTTCTGAGAATAATCTTGTGGAAAGTTGATTATAAATACACATATATGAATATGAATGAATTTAGGGAGTGTATAATAAGACACATATATTTCATATTTTAAAAAATCTGGAGAGTGTATATATATATATATATATATATATATACACTCTCATACATACACACTCCCATGCACAGATATAAAAATTAGCAATACAGGAGATCCATCATGAAGGCAGGCATGGAAAAATCAAGTCTCTGACCTCTTCAGCTGAGCGGGCATAGGGAGTCGTAAACTGTCTAAATGCTGTTTGCTCAGAATCAGTAGGCAATGTTGACCTGATGTGGATCTGGGGCGAACAGTCTGGGCCCCTCAGAACACACACCGAGCCTGGATGGGCTGCATTCAACCTCCGGTTTGCCTGGTTCTCATGACTCAGCACTAAGATCCCACTGAAATAACTGTTCGGCCCTTCTGAACTTTCAGAGGTAAAAGCCAACCAAGCCTTCAAAAGCAGTGGCCACAGGATTGAAACGGCGCTTGGGAGAGACAGTCAGGACCCACCCGTTGCGTTGGTTACCTTGCAAAGGGAACAAACGGTCACCATTTGCATGGGATACCACCATAGCATAGAAATGACTTCACGGGCAGAGGAGATAACTTCATTAAAACCAGCGTGACAGATGTGTAATCCCCTAGCCATCTCTCTCAACACAGCGGGGAAACCTTAAGGGCCCCTCCCAGCTCAGCCTTAAGGGCCTCTCCCAGCTCTCCCGTGAGCACGATAGCCAGACCTAGGGAATCAGGATTGGCTCGGACTAGCGCGTGGAATTCCCGGCTCCTGATCCCACAAGTGCTGACAATTGAGGTCTCTTACACCACGTACCGGGGGCATGGCTCCCAGAGGGCAAGAAAATTCGCTGGGGGTCCTCAGCCCCAAGCTCTACAAAACTAGGGTCTGAGGGAGGCAAACAGGGAGAGTGTGCCCAGGCATTCATGAAAACAGGGCTGCCAGGAGTAGAGTTCTGGCTTGTAACCACTATTGTGGTGAGCGTCACAGGTGAGCAAGGCATGGCTTGAGGAAGCACAAGAGAAGGCCCTTTTCACTCAGGATTGGAGATCCGCCAAGTCTGGGAGGAAGAGCTGCTGCACAGTGATTGGTTCCCACTTATTCAGAGGAGAAGCTTGGCCCAGTGCACACAGCTCCACCTACTGAAAGAGAAGTTAATTGAACTCTATGACTGCATTTATTATTATTATTTTTTTAATTTATATTTTTTCTATTTCTTTCATTTTCATTTTTGTTGTTGTTGTTCTTTAACTTTTTAAAATGTTTTTATTTTTTTTATTTTATCATTATTATTATTAATATTATTTTAAATTTTAATTTTCATCTTTTAATTATAATTATTATTTAAATTTTTTTTCTTTATTTATTTTCTATTTTTCTTTTGTCTTTTCATTTCTTTTCAATTTTCTTATTCCCCCTTCCTTGAATTCTACCTGCCTACTCTCATTCTCTTTAGTGACTTCTTCCCTTCCCTTCTAATATCTTTCCTCCGAAGCATCAAATAAATTTATAAGAGTAAGCAGTAACTCAGCAGTCAAACAAAACAAGAAGTAACATGAGCAGCATAAAAAAACAAGGAAGAAAAGGAGTACAAACAACAATGGACAGCCTAAATATTCAGAAGGAATCATCAGAAAAATGGTCATATAAAGAACTCAAGGAATACCTTAGACAGATGGAATGGAACCTTAAAGAGGATACGAGACATCAAAACCAAACAGTGAAAGAACACATTGAAAATGAATTACATAAACAGATATAAAAAGAAATTAAGCATCTTTATTAGGAGATAGAGATTATAAAAAAATCAAACAATAATTCTAGAAATGAAGGAAATGATAAACCAAATTAAAAACTCAATTGAGAGTATCACTAACAGAGTGGAGCGAGTAGAAGACAGAATGTCAGATAATGAAGACAAAATATATCATCTTGAAAAAAGTCTAGCCAACAAAGAAATGATGGTAAAAAGTCATGAGGAAAACATCCAAGAGATATGGGATATCATAAAAAAAAACAAACTTATGAGTCATCTGGATAGAGTAAGGTACAGAGATTCAAACCAAGGGAATGAGTAACCTGCTGAATGAAATAATTACAGAAAACTTTCCAGAAATAAAAATGGAAACGGATAAAAAAAATTGTAGATGCTTACAAGACACCGAGCACAAAAAAATCACAGTAGACCAATGCCAAGAAACATTGTTATGAAGATATCCAATATACAAAACAAAGAGAAAATATTTAAAGCTACAAGAGAAAGGAGGCAGATTACAATCAGGGGTAAACCAAAAATGTTAACAACAGATTTTTCATCACAGACGCTGAAAGTGAGAAGATCCTGGAACAACGTATTTCAAACACTTAAAAACAATGGATGACAACCAAGAAATCTGTATTCAGAAAAATTAAGTTTCAGGTAAGACAACTAAATAAAAATATTTTGTGATAAACAAAAGCTAAACGAATTTGCAGCCAGAAAACCAGCATTGCAAAGCATCTTAAGGAAAACACTACACGAGGAAAAAATGAATATCAACAACGAAAACCATCAGTGGGAATTTCCTCAGTAATGACAGAGGGAGGGGGAAAAGCTAATCATGGATAAACAAACTAAATTTTAAAAAAAAGATAAATAATCAAAGACGGGTGGCAATACAAACCATATATCAATAGTAACTCTAATCGTTAATGGCTTAAACTCTCCAATAAAGTGACATAGGCTTGTAACGTGGATTAAAAAAAACAAATCCAACAATATGTTGCTTCCAGGAGACACATCTGAATGGAAAAGACATACACAGGCTGAAGGTGAAAGGTTGGGAAAATTTATACCATGCACACGGTCCTTGTAAGCAAGCAGGGGTGGCCATCCTCATACAAAATAAAATCGACTTCAAGACTAATTTAATCAAAAGGGATAAGGAAGGACATTATATACTGTTAAAAGAAACCATTCACCAACAAGACATAACAATTATCAATATTTACGCAGAAAATAATGGTGCTGCGACATTTATAAAACAAATTCTCCTCAATTTCAAGAATCAAATAGACCACAACACAATAATTATGGGAGACTTCAACTCACCTCTCTCACCATTGGACAGATCCTCCAAACAAAAGTTGAATAAAAAAAGTATAGAATTCAATATCACAATCAATACCCTAGACTTAACTGACATATATAGAATATATCAACCATCATCAAGTGGATATACTTTTTTCTCACCAGCACATGGATCCTTCTCAAAAATAGACCATATATTATGCCGTAGGGCAACACTCAGTAAATATAAAGGGGTGGAGATAATACCATGAATTTTTTTCTGATCACAATGGAATGAAACTGGAAACCAATGGTAAAAGAAGGAAGGAAAAATCCTACATCACATGGAAAATGAACAATATATTACTGAATGATCAATGGGTTACAGAAGACATAAAAGAGGAAATCAAAAAATTCTTAGAGATAAATGAAAATACAGACACAACATATCAGATTCAATGGGACACAATGAAACAAGATTCAAGAGGCAAATTCATCGCCTGGAGGTCATTCCTCAAAAAAGGAAAAAAAAACAAAAACAACAAATAAATGAGCTCTCACTTCATCTCAAAGCCCTAGAAAAGGAAGAGCAAAACAACAGCAAATGTAGCAGAAGGCAAGAAATAATTAAAATCAGAGCGTAAATCACGAAATTGAAACAAAAGAAACTATTAAAAAATTAACAAAACTAAAAGGTGGTTCTTCGAAAAAATAAATAAGATGGACAGACCCTTAGCCATGCTAACGAGGAGAAGAAGAGAGAGAACTCAAATTACTAACATACGGGATGAAAAAGGCAATATCACAACAGAAGCTACATAAATACGAAAGACAATTAGAAATTATTTTGAAAACCTATATTCCAATAAAATAGAAAATAGTGAAGACATCGATACATTTGTTAAGTCATATGATTTGCCTAGACGGAGTCAGGAGGATACACACAATTTAAACAGACCAATATCAATCGATGAAATAGAAGAAGCAATCAAACGACTACCAACCAAGAAAAGCCCAGGACCGGATGGGTATACAGCGGAGTTTTACAAAACCTTTAAAGAAGATTTAATACCAATACTTTTCAAGTTATTCAGGAAATAGAAAAACAGGGAGCTCTGCCAAGTTCATTCTATGAGGCCAACATCACCCTGATTCTGAAACCAGACAAAGACACCTCAATGAAAGAAAACTACAGACCAATATCTCTGATGAACCTAGATGCAAAAATTTTCATTAAAATTCTGGTGGTTTGGATACAAAGGCACATCAAAAAAATTGTGCACCATGATCAAGTAGGATTCATCCCTGGGATGCAAGGAGGGTTCAATATATGGAAATCAATAAATGTTATTCACAACATCACTAGACTTAAAAATAAGAACCATAAGATCATCTTGATAGATGCAGAAAAACCATTAGACAAAGTAGAGCATTCCTTTATGTTCAAAACATTAGAAAAACTAGGGA
Organism: Callospermophilus lateralis; assembly: GCF_048772815.1. Lineage (NCBI taxonomy): Eukaryota > Metazoa > Chordata > Mammalia > Rodentia > Sciuridae > Callospermophilus > Callospermophilus lateralis. The sequence continues at coordinate 614,644 of NW_027510453.1, read as the reverse complement.
TAACAGGAACATACCTCGACATTGTAAAAGCTATCTATGTTAAGCCTCAGGCTAGCATCATTCTGAATGGAGAAAAAATGAAGGCATTCCCTCTAAAATCTGGAACAAGACAGGAATGTCCTCAAGGAGCTAGATTCAAATCAGAGACTCTGCATTTGATAGAAGAAAAAGTTGGTTCCGATCTACATATTGTATGGTCAGGCTCCAAATTCCTTAATAGGACACCCATAGCACAAGAGTTAATAACAAGAATCAACAAATGGGAGTTACTTAAACTGAACATTTTTTTTCTCAGAAAGAGAAACAATAAGAGAGGTAAATATGGAGCCTAGATCATGGGAACAAATTTTTACTCCTCACCCTTCAGATGGAGCCCTAATATCCAGAGTATGCAAAGTATACAAAGAACTCAAATAATTAGACAATAAGATAACAAATAACCCAATGGGCCAAGGACCTGAACAGACACTTCTCAGAGGAGGACATAGAATCAATCAATAAGTACATGAAAAAATGCTCTCCATTTCTTGCAGTCAGAGAAATGCAAATCAAAACCACCCTAAAATACCATCTCAATCCAGTGAGATTGGTAGCCATTATGAAGTCAAACAACAACAAGTGCTGGCGACAATGTGGGGAAAAGGGTACTCTTGTACATTGCTGATGGGACTGAAACTGGTGCAGCCAATTTGGAAAGCAGTATGGAGATTCCTGGGAAAGCCGGGAATGGAAGCACCATTTGAACCAGCTATTGCCCTTCTCGGACTATTCCCTGAAGACCTTAAAAGAGCGTACTACAGGGATACTGCCACATCGATGTTCATAGCAGCACAATTCACAATTGCTACACTGTGGAACCAACCCAGATTCCCTTCAATAGATGAATGGATAAAAAAAAAAAATGTTTTTTTTTATATACTATGGAGGATTACGCAGCACTAAAAAATGACAAAATCATGGAATTTGCAGGGAAATGCATGGCACTAGAGCAGATAATGCTTAGTGAAGCTAGCCAATCCCAAAAAAACAAATACCAAATGACTTATTTGATATAATGAGAGCAACTAAGAACAGAGCAGAGAGGAAGAGCATGAAGAAAAGATTAACATTAAGCAGAGACATGAGGTGGCAGGGAAAGGGAGAGAAAAGAGAAATTGCATGGTAATGGAGGGAGACCCTTATTGTTACAAAAAAATTACATATAAGAGGTTGTGAGTGTAATGGGAAAATAAACAATAAGAGAAATGAATGACAGTAGGTAGGGTAGAGAGAGAAGATGGGAAGAGAGGGGAGGGGGGATAGTAGAGCATAGGAAAGGTAGCAGAATACAACAGTAACTAATAAGACATTATGTAAAAATATGGATGTGTAACTGATGTGATTCTGCATTCTGTATTTGGAGTAAAAATTGGAGTTCAAAACCCACTTGAATTTAATGTATGAAATATGATATGTCAAGAGCTTTGTAATGTTTTGAGCAACCAATAAAAGAAAAAAAAAGTAGCAATATATATGCCAATCGAAATTCATCATGAAATATATATAATCCAAAGATCGAAAAATATTCATTTTACTGAACATGGATTTATGTATAATGTTATTAAACTAGGAAGCTCACCCATAGGTTGAATTTTCAGTTCCAACAGCGTTTAGGAGGAGTGATCTCTTCTCACAATTTGCATCTGCCAATTCAGCCACCTCACATGTGTGTACAAGTGATATCAGGTAGGATTCTATATGTGCATATAAAAATACATGTGCTGAATAGGCTACAGAGAAAGGAAGACAGGGATTCACATATTTGTTAATTTTAAAAACACATGTAGAACTATTTCAACAAAAAAATTGACTAGATTTAAAACTCCTACATTATATAATGCAAAAGGCAATTCCAACTATACACCATGCCTCCTCTGAACTGCTTGTATTTCTATTCTTTTTGGGTTATTTTTCACCATCATTTTAGGATTATTAGTCAGAGACTAGTAGGGTACGGGTTAGTGTCAGGGGTTAAGTATTTCAAATGGAAAATTGGAAAATGAATCCAATGTGTATGTAAATATGTGCTACACAAAAATCTTCCCACTCACATCCAGAGCAATGCCTTGACAATACCTTTGCCCCAAGTAAGACACAATTAGAGTAGAAAAGTGTAAAAATCAAGGAATACATATATGGAATGGAATATGCTCGGGAGTTCACAACCTTGGAGGTGGTAGAGGAGTTTCCAAAAGTAAAGGAAAGGGTAAACACTCCACAAACAAGGAGCTCTGCTGGCCTAAGAATTCTTGGGAAATGGCCTCTGAGGTTGGGATCCTGAAATATATGTTGCTGTCATGAGCTTTAGCTTCCTTTGTAGTGAGACCATCAAAGCTGGGTCTGCATCTATGTTACCGGGAAGAGATGGTTTCTTATATTCCAATGAACATGAGGCAGCAGTGCTCAATTCTCTCTTTGTAGGTAAACTGTGGCCACTGGAGGCTAAGTGTCTCCCAGTGGGGACTGTGAAGACATTTGGTCATCCTCCACTTTTCATGGTGTTTTTTGCTGCTGCACTGGGAATTTGGTATTTGCTTCACAAAATATAAAAGTTCATGTGGGATACAGTGCTGGAGGGAGTTCTGTCACTTGTGGTGGGTCAGGGTCTGCAGGAGAATGCACCAACCAGGCTTCTATCGCACAGAGCTTGCCCCAATAACCATAGCAACCTTATTCTGAACATTGCCCTTAAAACTCTCGATATAACAGGATGCCTTTACATATAAGGGTCTCATGTCTGCACTATATCAGTCACAAGCCATTTGAAAGCCAATGGCAGATCCACATAGCCCCTCCATGATGTTTTATCACACTCCTTCCCACCACTGTTCTAGGCGCACTACTCAGAAGGCTCCAAATTACTGGCATCTCGTGTTCTACATCATTTTCATGAAACCCAGTCAAACAAGGCACTGTCTGGTATACACATGATAAGCAACAGGACATCAAATTTTCTGCAGTTCCACCTGGTCATGGGAATTTCAAAAATTTCATGGTATTTATTTAGCAATTTTTCAAAAATGAAGTTAGAGGCACTGTGCGTCTCAATTCATTCAGGAACCATTAAGTGTTGAGAAAGTTCATTTCAATGAAAGCTCTAGAGAACTCTCACAGACAAGGCTTCTCAAAGAATTACCAAATGGTCACATAGCCAGGCCAATTGACGTCTACAATGTAAGGTCCATGTGTGTTTTGACTCTCATCTATGGCTGCCATGTCTTTCATAATAAAATCATGTGATATCCTGGCTGAGATTCCAAGGCCTCTGTGGAAAGCCACCCTGGGCATAGATCTCAGTTTCCAAGAGTGAGTGTTATGTGTGTCCTCCTAAAATCCCAACACAATTCATGGCAATACTTCTCTGAGGTCAATTCCAGAATGCAGTCTCTAAGGGGAATCACAACAGAGTTCAAGCCCAGGTGGATCCAGTCATCCCTTCCAACCGCTACAAAAATTACCACAATTAAAATCAAAACACTCCCACAGGCCCATCATCTTCTTCCATGTAGACACTCCTCATAACCTCTAGCTGGAGGTTTCTATGAGCCCAAGGTAGTGTCCAAAATAAGCTCACTTGCCCCTTATTTGCCTAAAATCATGGTGGCCTGGACACTCTTTTTGTGAACCAGGCGTGATCAAATATTCCTGCTGTTAAAGTGTTCCACTTCTCCAATTTCAGCCTACTGGCTGTAGGGTATAATTCTTTATGTGATTTGGAGTCATGAGAAAACCCAAGCACATATGGGGTAGCCTCTGCACGGATTTCCCAAGAACTCATTTGACCCAATGATCCCTATTCTCACTTGATGGAGTTCAGGAACCTAAAACAAGAAGGCAAAAATATTCATCCACAATGACTGCTCTTTTGGACATTTTAGTTTTGAAAGCACATGGGATCTTTCTTTAAATCCATCAGGTGCTGAGAATCTAAGCCACAACCTCATACAAGGACAAGAGGCTGATTCAGACACATCCCATTCCAAAGCAATTAAGCAAAGAGCCACAGGTGGTGTCCATTCATTTCCATATGAAAACAGTGTTCTTCAGGCTACACAAAGGGGTGGCCTGAGGCAAAGACCTTCCTGACATTCAGGGTAATAGAAATAGAAGTAAGCAAATGGCCCAAAGAAGGGTTTCTCCACTGAGACTTTACTGGTCACACTGATATCTGAGTTTTCTGAGATGCTCTCATTCCCTTCAGCTATCCAGAACATGGCCATGTCACAGAGCCTTGTGGTGTTACATATCTGGGAAACAAAACCATGAGTCTATTCTGGAGAGTGGCCAGAATTCACGAAGAAAAGTGGAACTTTAGAAGATAATAGATGTTGCCCATCCATAAGGCAAGCTGCAGTCCATTCATCAATTGTGCAGTATGAATCGCGGAAGCTTTCAACTAGAGACAACACATCCATTGATGCATTCTGTTTTCTAATGTCTACAACCATGGATACAGTGGGATACACAGACATAGAAACACTCACAATGTCAAACGACTTACTGGAAACAGTCCACTCCAAACCAAACAAACCACCTTTCCTACCTATTCTCAGAACATGAGAAAAAACCACAAACTCACACCTACAACGGCAAAGGCACTTTCTTCCCCTAAATAGGTCTGTGACTATCCGAAGTGTCTTCTGACTGGTGGGCCATATTATGTTCCCCCAAAATGGCCTGTCCTGTTTCACATCTGGTCTCCTTGTCCAACTGTGTGAAGTTGTAAGGAGCCAGCGGTGAGCCACTACCTGCTTTCTCAGGAAAGGCCCCTCTTCAGAGCTCTGCTGGCATTTGCCCATCCTCATATCAGCAGGTACCAAGAAAGACTGACTATGTCTTTGGGAAAAGCAAACAAGTTAGCCCACTGGGTCTGGAGTGGGACTGGCTCTTGGTGCCTGGCTTCCTGGATCCCAAGTTCAGAGAATTCCATCACCAAGGAAGTGAAGTGAGGTCACTTCTTTCAGGAACTGAATATGGTCACTGCCTTGGTAACCACTTTGTCCTAACAGTTGCTTCCAAGGTTCCCATGAGATAGAGGCTGCCCCAACATCCTGTGACACATTCAGAAGTTAGAATGATATATCAACCATAGGCACCCTGGATCAGCTCTCCACAGAGGCCTGGTTTGGTCCATCTTCTCTACATTAAGAAGAGAGAGGCTGACTCAGACACATCAATTCATCCTGACCAGGTTGTTTGCCATGGAAGATGACTATTGCTCTCTCAGGACCTACATAGCTGCCTACATATTCTCCCAGGATCCTTTCTTCATGGATCTTTGAGGTTCTCAGCAGGTGGAAGATCTTCTACATTCCTATATTGTAAGACCCACTCTGTCGCTGCTCTTAAGTTAGTTATATTGAGGGAACAGTGTATGGTTAGGGTTAATAACATGTTCGATTTGGGTTACGAATCATTCTGCAGGATGAATAATGGTATTGGCAACCTGTGATATTTACAAGAGTATACATGTGAAATATAATTATGAAAGCAGAAATCTAGGTAAGATTTGAAGCCCAGAAGGGCATTGGGGACTTGAGTGGGATACCTAACTTTGAGTAATGTGCTGCACAGATGTCTCAGATAAATCAATATACATCGGACCTTGTACCTTGGATGATTGAATGCTGAAGAGAACATCCAGTCAAAAACCGATATTCGGTAGGATTAGGAAGGAAGTTGGTAGGTTTATAAAGAAGAGTGAGTATAGGATTTGGACCAAAAGTTCTTCAGCAATAGGGTTTCGGGTAGAGAGTGTATGTAAATGTCAGCACATGTGAAGAGTCAGTCATAATGATGAACTGGGGAAAACATGTAGGAAAGCAGATATCAATAGAGATATTAGGAAATCAAGCAAAGTATAAAGTGTGTGATAGGGTTAGACATTTTCAACAGGTTTGAAGTTGAATATATAATCTTAGGAAGAAACAAATATGTAGTCACCAATAGGATTGATATTTGAGAGCATTAGGCAACCTGCACATGGATGTTTTTAGTAATGCATGCTATCTTTCCATTTAGGCTTTGGTACAATTGTAAGTGTGATCTTTGCTTTTTGTGTCCGGAATATTTCTGTGATAAAATGTGTATGTAGATCAGGTGACATGAGTATTTCTTCCACCATTTCTGAGAGCAATATTTTGAAGATTTATAAATTAGTATGGGGGTAGAAATAGGTGTACCCTGCTTCTATTAATATAGACATAATGCATGAATAGACCATACTGTGAATAAATAATATAACTGGATCCACTTTAAATAATGGATTGAATGGATATCTGAAAATATATAAGAAATGTTATATTGATATACAATCATTAATTCCAACCAGTTATATATCTAATGATTATCTTATGGTTATGGTTAATCATGAAGGGTGTGTGAGTTTTCCTTCAAAATTGATATGGAAATCGAAAACAATATATTTGGAAAAAAAAGTCTCATGAATAGACCAGTCAAGAAACGTAGAAAAATACATGTGTTCTGGAGCAGGAAGTGACTAAAAGTGAAGCAAATGCCTATAAATTTGCTAACTAGTGAATGAAATATATATCCTATGATGTGCATAAACTGAAGAAATAGTAATGTACCAGTGTGGAATAAAAATTAACGTCAAAATACACATCATGTCCCATAGGAACCAACATGCATTGGTGTTAAACTGGGTCAGTTAATGCAGACATATTAGAATTTGTATGCACCTTTCACTGAAGTTAGTTCTCAGTACTAGGAAATAACTATGTATTTCATGTGTATGAGTATTTCTAAGAATAATCTTGTGAAAAGTTGATTATTAATCCACATCCATGAACATGAATGAATTTAGGGAGTGTATATAAGACACATATTTTTCATATTTTTACAAATATGGACAGTATATATATATATATATATATATATATATATATATAGATATAGATATAGATATAGATATAGATATAGATATAGATATATACATATATGGACACACACACACACACAAACACAGAAATTAAAAAGTAGCAATATATATGCCAATCGAAATTCATCATGAAATATATATTATAAAGATGCAAAAACATTCATTTTACTGAACATGGGTTTATGTATAATGTTGTTCCACTGGGAAGCTCACCCATAGGTTGAATTTTCAGTTCTAACAGCGTTTAGGACGAGTGATCTCTTCTCACAATTTGTATCTGCCAAGTCATGTAACTCAAAAGAATGTACGTTTGATACCATGTAGGATTCTATTTGTGCATATAAAAATACATGTGCTGAATAGGCTCCAGAAAATGAGAGACAGTAATTCACATATTTGTTAACTTTAAAAACACATGGAGAACTATTTCAATTAAAAATTGACTAGATTCATAATACCTACCCTTTATCATGCAAAAGGCAAGTCCAACCCTGAACTGCATGTATTTACGTACTGTTTGGGTTATTTTTCTCCATCATATTAGGATTAGTAGTCGGAGTCTATTAGAATATGGGTTAGTGTCAGGGATTCAGAATTGCGAATGGAAAAATAGGAAAATTAATCCAATGTGTATGCAAATATGTGCTAAAACAAATCTTCCGACTCTCATCCAGAACAATGCCTTGAAATTATCTTCGCCCCAAGTAAGACACAATTAGAGAAGAAAAGTTGCAAAATCTGTGATTACATTTCTGTAATGGAAAATGCTCAGGAGTGCACAAACTTGGAGGTGGTATAGGAGTTTTCAAAAGTAAGGACAGGGTACACACTCCACAAGCATGGAGCTCTGCATGCCTAAATCTTTTTGAGAAACTGCCACAGAGGTTGGGCACTGATATATAGGTTTTTGTCAGGATTTAAGCTTCCTTTGTAGTGATACCCTCAAAGCTGGGTCTGCATCTATGTGACCTGGAGGACAAAGTTTCTTATTTTCCAATGAACACGAGGCAGCAGTGCTGAATTCTCTCTTTGTAGATAAACTGTGGCCCCTGGGGGTTTATTTTCTCCCCGTGTGGACTGTGAAACCATTTGGTCATCCTCCAATTTTCGTGGTGTTTCTTGCTGCTGCACTTGGAGTTTGGTACATGCTTCATGAAATACAAGGAGTTCAACTGGGAAACAGTGCTGGAGAGAGTTCTGTCACGTGTGGTGGGTTATGGTCTGCAAGAAAATGCACAAACCAGATTTCTATCTCTCAAAGATTGCCCCCTTGTTCATAGCAACCTGATTCTGAACATTGCCCTGAAACCTCGCCATATAACAAGATGCCATTACATATAAGGTTCTGAAGTCTGCACTATGTCAGTCACAAGCCATTTGGAAGTAAATGGCAGATCCACATGGACCCACCATGATACTTTATCACACACCTGCCCACCACTGCTCTACGCCCACTACTCAGCAGGCTACAAATTACTAGCATGTCTGTTCTAAACAATTTTCAGAAAACCCTGTCAATCAAGGCACTCTCTGGTACACTCATGATAAGCAATAGGAGATCCAATGTTTCTTGAGTGCCACCGGGTCATGGGAATTTCAAAAATTTCATGGTATTTATCTAGCCATTTTTCAAGGATGACATTGGATGCACTGTGAATTTCAGTTATTCAGAAACCATTAAATGTTGAGAAAGCTCAATTCAAAGAAAATTCTGGAGAACTCTCACAGGCAAGGCTTTCCAAAAAGTGGACAAAAGGTCACTTGAAGCCAGGACCATTGAGGTCTACAATGTGAGGTCCTATGTGTTTTGACTCTCTACTATGGCTGCAAAGTCTTTCAGAATAAAATCATGTGATATCCAGGCTGAGATTCCCAGTTCTTTGTGGAAAGCCACCCTGGTCCTAGATCTCAGGTTGCAAGGGCGACTCTCATGCGTGGCCTCCTAAAATCCCAACACAATTTATGGCAATACTTCTCTGAGGTCAGTTTCAGAACTCAGTCTCTAAGGGGAAACACACCAGAGTTCAATCCCTGGTGACCCAGTCATCTCTTCCAACCGCCACACAAATGACCAGAATTAAAACCAAAACACGCACACATGCCCCTCATCTTCTTTCATATACACACTAATCATAACCTTGGCTGGAAGTTTCCATGAGGCACACAGCACAAGACAATGTCAAAATAAGCTCCCTTGCCCTTCATTTGTCTAAAGTCAGTGTTTCTGGACACCGTTCCTGTGAACCAGGGCTGATCAAAGATGCCTGCCATTAATACTGTTCCACTTCTCCAATTTGAGGCATACTGACTGTCAGGTATAGTTTCTTTATGTGATTTGGAGTCATGAGAAAACCCAAGCACCTATGGGCTAGCCTCTGCAGGGCTTGAAGAACTCAGTTGACCCAAAGGATCCCTCTTCTGACTTGATGGAGATCAGGAACCTTACAGAGGAAAGCAAGAGACTTCATCAACAATGATTGCTTTTTTGGCCATTTTGGAATTGGATGCACACATGGGATCTTTCTTTAGATCCATCAGGTGCTGAGAATCTGAGCCATGGACTCACACTGCACTAAGAGGCGGATTCAGACATATCCCTTTGCAAAGCAATTAAGCAAAGATCCTCAGGTGATGCCCATTTATTTCCATTTGAAAACTGATTTTTTCAGGCTTTCGAAAGGTGTGGCCTTAGGCAAAGACCTTCCTTACATTCAGGGCAACAGAACAATAGGAAAGCAAATTCCCAAAGCAGAGTTTCTCCACTGAGACTTTCCTGGTCACACTGATTTCTGAGTTTTCTGAGATACTCACCATTCCCTTCAGCTATCCAGTACATGGCCATGTCCCAGATTGTGGAGGAGATACATATCTTGAACACAAAACCATGAGCCTATGGGAGAGTGGCCAGAATTCAGGAAGAAATCAGGAATGTAGAAAGGTAGTAGGTGTTGCCCATCTATAAGGTAAGCTGAAGTCCATTTATAAATTGGACAAGATGAATGCTGCAAAGATTTCTACTAGACAGGACACATCCTTTGATGCATTCTCTTTTCTATTGTCTACAACCACGGACACAGTGGGATACACAGAAACACTCACCTTCTCAAAGGACTTACTAGAAACAGGCCACTCCAAATTAAACAAACCGACTTTCCTACATATTCTTAAAACATGAGACAAAATCACTAACACACAAACACACCCACAAAGGCACCTTCTTTCCCCAAGTAGGTCTGTGACTATCCAGAGCATCCTCTGACTGGTGGGCCATACTATGTTCCCCTGAAATGGGCTGTTGTATGTCAGATCTGGTCTCCTTGGCCAACACTGTGATGTTGTCAGGAGCCAGCGGTGAGCCACTGCCTGCTTTATCAAAAAAAAAAAGCCCCTCTTCAGAGCTTTCCTGGCATTTGTCCCTCTTCAATTCAGTATTTGCCAAGAAAGACTGACTCTGTCCTTGGTTAATCCAAACATGTGAGACCACTGGGACTGGGTCTGGGCCTGCCTCAGGGTGCCTGTCTCCCTGGATCCAAAGTTCAGAGTGGTACATCAACAAGAAAGTGACGTAGGTCACTTCCTCTAGAACTGAATGAGGTCACTGCCTTGGCAACCACTTTGTCCTAACAGTTGCATCCAAGGGTCCATGAAATGGAGCGTGCCCCTGCTTCCTATGACACTTTTACAAGTTAAAATGGAATATCAACCATAGGCACCCGGGAACAGCTCTCCACACAGGCCTGGTTTGGTCCATCTTCTCTAGATTAAGAAGAGAGAGACTGCTTCAGACACATCCCTTCATCCTTACCTGGTTGTTTGTCATGGAAGATGACTTTTGCTCTCTCAGGTCCTTCATAGCTGCCTATATCTTCTCCAGGGATCATTTCTGCATGGACCTTTGAGGTTCTCTGCAGGTTGAAGATCTCCTACATTCCTGTATTGTAAGACCAACTCTGTCCCTGCTCTTCTATAAAGGTAGATTGAGGGAATCGTGTATGGTTAGGGTTAATAACATTTTTGATTTGGGTTAGGATCATTCTGCTGGATGAATAATGGTATTGGGAACCTGCGATATTTATAAGATTATAGAGGTGAAATATATGTATGAAAACAGAAATCTCAGTAAGATTTAAAGCCCAGAAGGTCATTGGGTCCTTGATTGGAATAGTTAGCTTTGAATTATGTTCTGCCCAGATGTCTCAGATAAATCTATACACAATGGCATAGGATCTTGTACCTTAGATGATTGAATGTTGAGGAGAACATCCATTCAAAAAGGGAGAGTTGGTAAGATTACGAAGATAGTTGGTAAGATTAGAAAAACGTGTGAGTATAGGATTTGGACAAAAAGTTCTTTAGCAATAGGGTTTCAGGTACACAAAAAAATGTAAATGTCAGCACATGTGAAGAGTCAGTCACAATGATAAACTGGGGAAAATATGTAGGAAAGCAGATATCAATAGAGACATAAGGAAATCAGGCAAAGTATAAAATGAGTGATAGCAATAGATATTTTCAACAGGCTTGAGATTGAATATATAATCTTAGGAAGAAACAAATATGTAGTAACCAATAGGATTGACATTTGAGAGCATTAGGCAACCTGGACATGGGTGATTTTCATAATCCATAGTCACATTCCATTTAGGCTTTTGTACAATCGTAAGTGTGACTTTGCATTTTGTGGCCAGAATATTACTGTGATAAAATGTATATGTAGATCAGGTGACATGAGTATTTCTACCACCATTTCTTGGAGCAATATTTTGAAGAGGTATAAATTAGTATTGGGGGTACATATAGGTGTACCATGTGTGTATGAATATAGAGATAATGCATGAATAGACCATAGTGCGAATAAATAATATAACTGGTTCGAACTTTAGAAATTGGAATAAATTGATATCTGAATATACACAGGGAATCATATGTTGATATACATACATTCATTCCAACCATTTATACATCCAATGGAAATATTACGGGTGTGGTTCATCATAAAGAGTGTGTGAATTTTGCTTCAAAATTGATTATGGAAATCGAAAATAATGTGTTTGGAAAGAAGTCTCATGAAATGACCAGTCAAAAACAAAGAGGAATACATATGTTCTGAAGCAGGAAGTGATAGAATGTGTTACAAATTTCTTTAAATTTATGAAGTTGTGGATGAAATGTATATTCTATGATGTACAAAAACTGAAGAAATAGTAATGTACCAGTGTTGTATAAAAATGAACGTCAAAATACACATCATGTCCCATAGGAATCTACTTGCATTGATGTTAAAGTGGGTCAGTTACTGTAAAAATATAAGGACTTGTTTGCACCATTTACTGAAGTGAGTTTTCAATACTATAATACAAATATGTATTTCAGGTGGATGAATATTTCTGAAAATAATCTTATGAAAATTTGAATATAAATCCACATGCAAGAACAAGAATGAATTTAGGGAGTGTATAATAAGACACATATATTTCATATTTTGAAAAATCTAGAGTGTATATATATATATATACAAAACACACACAGAGACATTAAAAAGTAGCAATATATATGCCAATTAAAATTCATCGTGAAATATATATCATCCACAGATCCAAAAATATTAATTTTACTGAACATGGATTTATGTATAATGTTTTTCAACTAAGAAGCTCACTCATAATTTGAATTATCAGTTCCAAAAGCATTTAGGAGGAGTGATTTCTTCTCACACTTTGTCTCTGCCAAGTTAGCCACCTCTCAAGAATATAGGTGTGATACCAGGTAGGATTCTATATGTTCATATAAAAATACATGTGCTGAATTGGCTACAGAAAAAGGGAGACAGGAATTCACATATGTGTTAACTTTAAAAACACATGCAGAACTCTTTCAACAAAAAATTGACAAGATTTATAACTCCTACCCTATATCATGCAAAAGGGAAGACCAACTATACACCATGGCTCCTCTGAAGTGCTAGTATTTCTATTCTGTTTGGGTTATTTTTCTCCATTATATTAGAATTAGTTGTCAGAATCTAGTAGGGTATAGGTTAGTGTCAAGGATTCAGTATTTCAAATGGAAAATTGAAAAATGAATCCAATGTGTATGTAAATATGTGCTACACAAAAATCTTCCCACTCTAATCCAGAACAATGCCTTGACAATACCTTCGCCCCAAGTAAGACACAATTAGAGGAGAAGATTTAGAAAATCTGTGAACAAATATCTGGAATGGAATATGCTCAGGAGCCCACACCTTGGAAGTGGCAGAGGAGTTTCCAAAGGTAAGGGACAGGGTAAACCCTCCACAAACATGGAGGTCTGCTGGCATAGACACTTCTTGAGAAACTGCCTGTGAGGTTGGGCACTTGAAAAATATGTTGTTGTCAGGAGCTTTGGCTTCCTTTCTAGTGAGACCATAAAAGCTTGGTCTGCATCTATGAGACCTGGAGGACATGCTTTCTCATTTCCCAATGAACATGAGGCAGCAGTGCTAAATTCTCTTTTTAGGTAAACTGTGGCCACTGGGGGCTAAATGTCTTTCCATGTGCAATTTGAAGCCATATGGTCATCCTCCATTTTCGTTTTGTTCCTTCCTGCTGCACTGGGAGTTTGGTATTTGCTTCACGAAATACAAGGAGTTCAATTGGGTCTCAGTGCAAGAGGGAGTTCTGTCATGTGTGGTGTTTCAGGTTCTGCAGGAGGATACAAGAACCAGGATTCTATCCCACATAGCTTGCCCCCTTGACCATAGCAACCTGATTCTGAACAATGTCCTGAAAACTCTCCATATAACAAGTTGCCTTTACATGGAAGGTTCTGTTGGCTGCACCATGTCAGTCACAAGCCATTTTGAAGCCAATGGAAGATCCACATGGCCCCACCACAGATGTTTTATCACATACCTGCCCACCACTGCTCTAGTACAACTACTCAACAGAGTCCAACTTACTGGCATCTCTGTTCTACACCATTTACATGAAACCCAGTCAATCAAGGCACTCTCTGGTATATTCATGATCAGTAACAGGACATCCAAAGGTTCTCCAGTGCCACCTGGTGATGGGAATTTCAAAAATTTTATGGTATTTTTCTAGCCATTTTTCAAGGATGAAGTTGGAGGCACTGTGAGTTTCAATTCTTTCAGGAACCATTAAATGGTTAGGAAGCTCATTTCAATGAAAGTTCTGGAGAACACTCACAGGTAAGGCTTCCCAAAGAGTGGCCAAAAGATCACATGATATTATGCCCATTGAGGTCTACAATGTGAGGTCCATATGAGTTTTGACTCTCAACTATGAGTGCCAAATCTTTCAGAATAAAATCATGTGGTATCCTGGCTGAGAGGCCTAGTGCTCTGTGGAAAGCCATCCTGGGCCTAGAACTTAGTTTCCAAGGGCGACACTAATGCCTGGCTTCATAAAATCTCATCACTATTCATGGCAATACTTCTCTGAGGTCAGTTTGAGAACTCAGTTTCTAAGGGAATCACACCAGAGTTCAAGAACATGTGGACCAAGTCATCTCTTCCAACCGCCACCCAAATGACCACAATTTAAAACAAAACACTCCAATGTGGCGCTCATCTTTTTCCATATAGACACTCATAATGACCTCTGGCAAAAGTTTTCCATGAGGGGCACAGCCCAAGACCGTGTCCAAAATAAGCTCTCTTGCACCTAATTTGCCTAATGTCAGGGTGGCCTGGACACCCTTCTTGTGAACCAGGAGAGATCAAATAGGCCTCCCATTAATACTGCTTTGCTTTTTCAATTTGAGGCCAACTGACTGTGGAGTTTGGATTCCTTATGTGAATTGGAGTCTTGAGAAAACCCAAGAAACTATGGGCTAGCCTCTGCAGGGCTTTGAAGAACTCATTTGACCCAAAGGATCCCTATTCTGGCTTGATGGAGGTCAGGAAAGTTACAGAAGAGGCGAGAGACTTCATCCACAAGGACTGCTCTTTTGGCCATTTTGGTTTTGGATGTACACATGGGATCTTTCTTTAGATCCCTCAGGAGCTGAGAATCTAAGCCACACCCTCACACAAGGCAAATAGGCTGATTCAGACACATCCTTTCCAAAGCAATTAAGCAAAGAGCCACAGGTAATGCCCATTCATTTCCATTTGAAAACTGTTTTCTTCAGGCTTCACAAAGTGGTGGACTGAGGAAAAGACCTTCCTGACATTCAGGGCAACAGAAGAATTGGTAAACAAAAGGCCCCAAGCAGGGTTTCTTCACTGAGACTTTCTTGGTCAAACTGATATCTGAGTTTTCTTAGATGCTTGCCATTCCCTTCAGCTATTCAGTACATGGTCATGTCACAGAGCTTCAAGGTTGTACATATCTTAAAGACAAAACCATGAGCCTATTCTGGAGAGTGGCGAGAATTCAGGAAGAAAACAGGAACTTAGGTAGATAGCAGGTGTTTCACATCAATAAGGCAAGCTGCAGTCCATTCATAAATAGGGCAGGATGAATGCTGGGAAGCTTTCTACTAGATAGGACATATTCATTGATGCATTCTCTTTTCTAATGTCTACAACCACGGACATAGTGGGATACATAGACATAGAAACACTCACCTTGTCAAACGACTTACTAGAAACAGTTCACTCCAAACAAAACAAACCGCCTTTCATACCTATTCTCAGAACATGAGACAAAACCACAAACCCACACCCACACCACAAAGGCACCTCCTTCCCCCATGTAGGTCTGTGACTATCCGGAGTGTCCTCTGACTGGTTGGCCATACTATGTTCTCTGGAAATGGCCTGTTCTGTCTCAAATCTGGTCTCCTTGGCCAACTCTGTGAAGTTGTCAGGAGCCAGCGGTGAGCCACTGCCTGCTTTCTCAGGAAAGGCCCCTATTCATAGCTTTATTTGCATTTGGCCATCCTCACATCAGTAGGTTCCAAGAAAGACTGAGTCTGTCCTTGGTAAATCAAAATAAGTTTGACCACTGGGACTGGGACTGGGACTGGCTCTGGGTGCCTGGATTCCTGGATTCGAAGTTCAGAGAGTTCCATCACCAAGGAAGTTAGGTGAGGTCACTTCCTTTAGCAACTGAATGAGGTCACTGCCTTGGCAACAACTTTGTCCTAACAGTTGCTTCCAAGGTTCCCATGAGAAGGAGGCTGCCCCTACTTCCTGTGACACTTTCACCAGTTAGAGTGGTATGTCAACCAAGGCATGCAGGAGCAGCTCAACACATGCCTGCTTTGGTCCATCTTCTATACATTAAGAAGAGAGTGGCTGATTCAGACACATCCCTTCATCCTGAGCAGGTTGTTTGCCATGGAAGACTTCTGCTCTCTCAGGTCCTTCATAGTGGCCTACATCTTCTACAGGGATCATTTCTGCATGGACCCTTGAGTTTCTCAGCAGGTGGAAGATCCTCTATATTCCTGTATTTTAAGACCAACTCTGTCCCCACTTTTCTGTAAAATTAGATTGAGAGAACAGTGTATGGTTAGGTTTAATAACATGTTCGATTTGGTTTAGAAAGGAAACTACACGGTTGAGCAAACAGGGTCCTACCGTTAGCAATAATATGAGGATTATTAATGGAACAGCCCTGGCAGATAAAAGCATAGTTAACCAGGTTGACTATGTGAACAAAGACTCAAACCTTCCTTCTGGGGCCTCTGTCTCTCTTTGACGCTCTTCAAGTCGTTTTCTTAATTTACTCATTGATTCTTTTACAACTCCAGTATTGTCGGCATAAAAACAACATTCTTCCCTCAATGCAAGCAAAAAGGCACCTTTCTCTCATGAAGAGGAGGTCCAACACTCGCCTGCTCTATAAAACAACTTCAGAGAGAGAGAGGTTAAAATTCCTGTAAAGCTGTGATGTCGGTTTTTAATGTCTTTAAGCTTTGGTCTATTTCTGCTTCTAATTGTGTCTTTGTTGTGTCTCATGGACTAGGGCAGTTCTTCCTGTGCCCAAGCCTTCAGCAATTATTATTCCTAATAGGATGGCTAAAGTGAGGGATACAGGTTCCCGGTGGAACCGGGTTGTATGCCCCCCTATTTGAACTTTAAATGAACCTGCGTCATGATAGAGCACTCTGAAAAACATCTACATCATTACATAATTAATCACATCTATTGACCATTTTATGAAAACATAAATAATGTTAAAGTGCATAGAATTATACTGTTTTATGGATGGACAAGAAAATGCACCTAAGATAGCACAAAGTGAGGAAAACATTCTTATTTGGTTGCATCCGGATTTAGAGGGCATTGCTTCTTTTGTAATCAATTAACCCCCTGAAACCCAAGTTTTGGTAGTTTTAGAGTTTGTACCCAACATGTAAGGGAAGGGGCTCAGAAGTTCACAGTCTGCAGAAATTCACAAAAATTAGTTTTTGTTTCTGTTTTTTTTTCCTCTCTTCTTGGCAAGTTAACTTTTCAAGGACACCTTGGAAGGGGAGAGCTTTTTTGTCTCTTTTTTTTCTCCCTGCCAGCTGTCACCATGGAGCCCAGTTGCTAACATTTTTATCTTAGAAATGTAGCCATCTCGGTGAAGCCCCAGCTCAAGGCCAGAGGCCTTGTTCACATATTTTGTGAAAAACTGGTAAGGAGGTGTCTAGCTTAGGGGTGGTGATTTTTCCAGCCAGTGGTCAAGTAGAACAGGGCAACACGAAAAGTGCAAGTTTATGTACATTGAACTCTTTCAGAGGGACTCTTTTGCTGAAAGACCTAAAGTAAGCCTTGGTGAAGACTTCTGGAGAAGGTCATTTAAGACATTTCTATGGACCTAGTACAGAGGGGGAAGACGGGGTAGTCGAGGCTGAGAGCAGCTCCGTGGATCTAAGAATGAGGAAAGAGAGATGTAAAAGAAAAATGGGAAAGGGGTTTGGGATTTTCCTAAAACAAAACTTGAGCAGTAGAACAGGTAGAGCAGAGGGGAAGATGGGAGTAAATATTCCAAAAAGCCTTTGAGGGACTTTAAATTCTTAGAAACCTGTTTTCAGTGATGACAAAGCAACTTTAAAGGCCATTTTCATTACATCTTGTATAGGGGTCTGAGGCCTCTTATCAGCTGGTTTGAGCTTTGGGTTAGCTTGCTAGAGGACTTGCTGGGACCTAGTGCAGGCACTGACAGGAAAAGAGAGGAGTGAGTGGGTGAAGGGGTACCTTGGTACCTGCTACCTCAGCAAGGGGGCAATGTTCTGAGAACCAGCGGAGGTTTGGGTTTTTGATTTAGTAATTGGAGAGGAGAAATCAGGTTGCTAAGATGGGAGTGATAGCAGAGAGTCTAGAGCAGAAGGCTGAGGGTGAGGAACTATTGGAGAAGCATAGTACAGGATGTGAGCAAAGGAGGGAAAAGGATTCCACATAGGGAAATTTCCCCCTTTTGAGAACTTGCCAAAGTTAAAAATGTCACGCAGAATTTGAGGATCTAGAGAACCCTCTGGGGGCCATAGTATTTGGTTGTCTAATTGGTAATATGGCCAATGCTGTGTACTGAATTTGATGAGGAGTTTGGGTTCCACCAGGCAGCCCCTGTATGCTCACATTCACTTGACTTACACAAGAAGTCGGCTTCTCCCCGACACAGCCGTGGCTGTTTGTGCCTTTGACAGTCCTCTAGGCAAACATAGTAATCTAGGCTAGCCAATCTGAATCTGTCTCGCGTGTCCCTGCATCCATAAAGTTTGTTTCCATTATCTATGGTACAGAAGAGATTTAATGGAATTTTAGTGGGATCCTCTTCATCAGGGATATCTCAATAGGAAAGACCTATACCGAGCTGACAAATGTTTGGGTGGATAGATGGCCACCAGGTCTCTAAGGGGGCTGTATGCGAGATAGACCATACTTCTTGTCTAGTAGGATTTGTGATCAGCCATTGCTGCTGAACGGAATGATGAGGGTTAGAACTACTGGTGGCCAAGGGGAGAGTCTATAGTCTTATCCACATAGCGAATACGCAATTTGAAATGGTTAGCAGGCTTTTCCAGTTTCCAACAAGAGTCTGGACACAGCGAAGGCTTGAGATGAGAGGCATGGATCCAAAAAGTGATTCCGTCTACTTTTACCGCTTTAGGTTTTATAAGTAGCACCTGGTATGTTCCTTTCCAGTGGGGTTCCAGGGATGACACCTGATGTTGTCTTATGTAGACGAAGTCTCTTACTTGATATTGACTTACAGTCCCCTCCTCCCAAGGTTGGTAGGCAGTGGCCAGCTGTTTCCACAGGTATGGCTGAGTTCTTTCAATGACTTTAAGTCTGTCAAGCACGGGGGTGTTGAAGTGATCGTTAGGCCTTAGAGTTGGGGTTAGGTTCCTTACTGGATGATGGGCATCATAGAGAATTTCATAGGGGGTGAGGTTACACAAAGAAAGAGAGGGATTATTTCTCGCATGAAACAGTGCATAAGGCAGGAGCATAATCCAATCTTTTATGCCGGGCTCTAAGCTTAATTTCGTTAAGGTCTCTTTAATGGTTCTATTTATTTTTTCTACCTGTCCTGAGCTCTGGGGTATATAAGCATAATGTAACTTCAAATTAATCCACAGGGTCCCAGTGAACACCTGACTTACCTGAGCCATGAACACCAGTCCATTATCAGACCCTATTGCCTTAGGCAGACCGTATCTTGGAGAAATATCTTTCAGGATCTTCTTGAAAACCATTTGTGCAGTTTGGTTGTTTTTGTGTGTGTGTGTGTGTTTGTGTGTAAGGCTTCAGTCCATCCTGAAAATGTATCTACAAAGACTAGGAGATATTTAAGTCCATTCGTTGCTGGCTTAATTTCACTATTGTCCACTTCCCAAAATTGTCATTTTCTGGTTCCTCGTAGGTGCTTTCCTCTAGGAAACTGGAAGGGTAAGCATTAACCAATTGACGGACTCGACAGGCTTTTGTTACCCGTTCAGTTATTTCCTTTCGCTGTGAGTCGGTTAGTGGAAAACTCTGTTCTTAATCCTACAGGAATGCCTGCAGTTTCATTGAACCAAGGTGAGTGAGTTGGTGTACATTTTTAAAGTAGTGTAGGGCTTTCTGTAATTGCAGCCTGAGCTCTATGAAGTTGAGGCGTTCAGTGTCAGTGTCCATAGATGTTATCAAAAACTTCCTGGTGATCAGGGGTCCATTGGAATTGGGCATCTCCCATTAACACCGGGTATAAAGGAGCAGCTAAAGACGCAAACCCAGGTATCCATAACCTGCAAAAGCCAGCAGTCCCAAGAAACTCTCTGAGTTGTCTCCTGTTAGATGGGGGTGGTATCTACACAATGGTTTGTTTTCTGGGCTCAGTGAGCCATCGTTTACTGCCCCTAAGGTAACAGCCCAGGAAGATTACTTCATGCTAGCAAATTTGGGCTTTTTTGGCCGAAACTCTATACCCAAGTTGAGCAAGCTCATATAATAGTGCTTGGGTCCCAGACTCACAGTTTTCCTTGGTGTTGGCTGCCAGTAGCAGGTCATTCACGTATTGAAGCTGGGTGATTTGGGGTGCATAGTTCTGAAATTGCTGAGATCTCTGTGGAGGGCTTCATCAAAGAGAGTGGGGGAGTTTTTGAACCCCAGTGGGAGTCTAGTCAAAGTTAGTTGACCAGACGTTCAGGTTTCTGGGTCTACCCACCCAAAAGCAAACAGCAACTGACTATCTTTATGCAGAGGCAAGCAAAAGAAAGCATCTTTTAAGTCCAGAACAGTATACCATTTCCGCTCAGGGTTCAGAGTGCTAAGCAGATTGTACGGATTAGGTACCGTGTGGTGAATGTCCTGCACTCTGTTGTTGATCTCTCTTAGGTCTTTAACAGGACAATAGTCCCCGGTTCCTGGCTTTTTTTTTTTTCTAGTAGCAGGGGAGTGTTCCAGGCCAATTGACAGGGCCTTAGGAGCCCTAAGTCCAGATATTTCTGAATATGGGGCCTTATCTCATCTTTAGCTTTTTTTGCTTAGAGGATATTATTTGACATTGATTGGGGAGGCTGAGGTTTTTAACTCCACTGTTATTGGAGGTTGTTTCACGGCCAGGCCTAACCCAGCAGTTTTTGCCCAGGCATCTGCATAATCTGTTATCCATTTCTGGTGTAGCTTGCCTGTTTGATCAGTCTTGGGGGGTGTGAAGAGTGGATGTTCATCTTCTACTAATATAGTTAAAGCCGTGACTATAGGAGTTTTTACTGAAGAATTTAGAAATTTCATTTGGGGACCTTCAGGGTTAAAAGTTATTTAGGCCAAGAGCTTGGTGAGCAGATCTCTGCCCATCAATGGGTCCAGGCATTCCTGGATTACTAGGAAGGAGTGATAGATTTTTCCTTTCCCAAGGTCCATGGTCCTCTTAGTAGTCTAAGCCCGATATTTACTGCCATTAGTTCTTTGAACTACAGACCTTTTATTTGATAGAGGGCCCAATGGGGCCTTAAGGGCTGAGTATACTGCTTCTGTTTTCATTTCAAAGTTTACTGGGGTCCGCTACACTTCAAAAGTTACCCTGAGCTAGGGGAAGTGATCTGAGCCCCAACTTTTTAGTCATGCTCCAGAGTCAGAATGGCTGGTTGGCGTGGCTGTCTCTTTATAGGGCACTCTTAGGCCCAGTATCCTTTTTTTTTACAGTAGGCACATTGATCTGAGGCCAGGGGTGGCCTCTGGCATGGCCCCAGGTATCCCTTCCTGTCACCTTACGTCTTAATTTCTGGCCTCTTTCTTGTTGTGACCAGGATCTTGGTCAATCCCTTAGTCTGTCTTTTGCTTCTCTCATCCTTCCTTTGCTCCCTTTCTTTCTCCCTGTTTCTCTCTTATAGTATATTTTCTTGGCTTCTCTGACTAAATCTCTCTTTTAAATTTTTTTAATATCCATGGCAGCTTGCCCAATTAGGCCATCGTTACAGATGAATTTTGATCCGCTGCCTGAGGATCGAAAGGAGTATATCTCTTATATGCCTCCATAAGTCTTTCTAGAAACAAAGAGGGAGATTCATCAGGCCTTTGAATAATTTCTCTTACCATGGCCAAATTAGTTGGTCACCTAGTAGCCCCTTGGAGACCCGCTATTAGAGCCAGGCAATAATTGGACAGATGCTCTTTATCTTCAAAGGTGTTGGGGTTCCAGTTGGTTTGGATTAAGGGTAAGCTGGCTTTGATTATGTTGGGAAGTTGTGTTGGTCGCCAATCAGGTCCGAGGATTTTTTTTTTAGTTTCTTGGAGGTTTTTCTCTTATTCCTCTGTCATAAAGAAAGTCCCTAGGAGTTGTTGGCAGTTATCCCAAGTAGGCAGGTGTAAAAACGTTGGCGAGTTCTCTGAGTTCTTTTAGCCGGGCCAGCTTCCTCCAGGGAAGGAGGGGCTCTGTGTGCCACGGGACAGTCATCTGGATGGTGCTGGGCCATCCTAGCTTCTTTGAATGGTGGAGAGGCTGAGTCAGCAGCAGGGGAATCACTTAGAGGGTGTTGGGAGTTGGGGGATGAAGGCAGAGGGTAAGGAGGGGGAGGAGAGTCCAGTAGAGTCTTGAGACTCATGGAGAACAGAGGGTGCAAAGAGATAGAATCGTGGGGGAAGGAGTAGGAGCAGGTGCAGGGACAAGGAAAGGCTTCATCCTTGGAGGAGGAGATTTGTAGAGGTCCTGACAAGTTAAGATATATGGCTGTTGATCTGGATGTCTACGTGGCCCCTGCTAAAAGACAATATCTCGAACTTTTCAAATTAGTGCGAAGTAGAAAGATCCTTCTAGGGGCCATCCGACTACAAAGGTGGGTCATTCTGAGACACAGAATCTGCCAGATCCGGCATTTTACTGAAAAAGAAAGATTCTGAGTCCTTAAGCAGACTTTGGTCTAGTGATCAAGGGTCAGGAACAGAGGCATTGAAGTGCTCTGTCCCATAATGAAATATACACAGACAATAAAAGCAATGACACATGACACAGACAAGACAAGACAATAAAGACAGGCAATGGACGTCCAATACTGAGACCAGGACTGAGTAGCCGGCAAAACATGATGGGCTGGCAATACCGAATCCGAAACAAAATATCACTGAATCAAGGAGACTATTGTTCCTCGATTTCATGAGTTCATCCCCCAGGGACATGGCCTGTGGCTCTGTGACATGTGTGTCAGTCACCGTGGGAGAGAGCTCACGCTCTTTACCAATAGCCATTTTGTGAAACCCTAACCTGAATCCTGAAACCAGAAAGAGGGGCCTTATTTACCCCCAGAGGAGCCCTTTGGGGGTCTTTCATCTGCGGCTGCCGGATCTCACTGGGGCCACGAGATGTAAAGATCGGGCGAGGGTCGGTTGAAGAGACCACCAAGAGACTGTCTCATGCAACAGCAAAGGCTTTATTGGGAGTCCGGCATGCAAGGGCTCAGAGCTCTCTTGAATAGAGCAGAGAGCCCTGAGAACAGCTTAAGAAGTGCTTATATATTTTCCTTGGAGAGGGCAGGGAGGGAAGTTTATTGATGGGTAAGGGCGAGTGGGCGGTTTGCGTGCAACTGGTTGACCGAGTACATTCTGCAGTTTGGCAGTTGGGGACAGCACATTCTGGGAAAAAGAATAGCAAACAGTTCTCAAGATTTCAACAGTGTTTTGTTAAGCATACAGAAAATCAAGAAGTGACAAGTACCTATTTTATTAACCTTTCAATATAAGTATAAAAACAGAAATATAGGTAAGATTTGAAGCCCAGAAGTTCATTGGGCTCTTGATTGGTATACTTAGCATTGAATTACATTCTGTAGTGATGTCCCAGAAATATGGATATACAATGGCATAGGACCTTATATATTCTCGGAGGTCAATTCCAAAACACAGACTCTAAGGGGAATCACACCAAAGTTCAAGCCAAGGTGGACCCAATTATCTCTTCCAACCGCCACACAAATGACCACAATTAAAACCAAGACACTCCCACATGCCACTCATCTTCTTCCATATAGACACTCACCATAACTTCTGGCAAGAGGATTCCATGAGAGGCGCAGCACAAGACAGTGTTCCAAATAAGCTCCCTTTCCCCTCATTTGCCAATAGTCAGGGTGGCCTGGACACCCTCCCTGTGAACCAGGAGTTATCAAACAGGTCTGCCATTAATACAGCTCTGTTCTCCAATTTGAGGCCTACTGACTGTGGGGTTTAGATTCTTTATTTGAATTGGATTCATAAGAAAACCCAAGAACCTATGGGCTAGCATCTGCAGGGCTTTGAAGAACTCATTTGACCCAAAGGATCCCTATTCTCACTTGATGTAGGTAAGGAACCTTACAGAGGAATGTGAGGGACTTCATCCACAGTGACTGATTTTTGGCCATTTTGATTTTGGATCCACACATGGGATCATTCTTTAGATCCATCAGGTGCTGAGAATCTAAGCCACAGGCTCACACAGGACCAAGAGGCTGAATCAGACACATCCCTTTACAAAGCAATTAAGCAAAGAGCCACAGGTGATGCCCATTCATTTCCGTTTGAAAACTGTTTTCTTCAGGATTCAAAAAGGCGTGGCCTCAGGCAAAGAACTTACTGACATTCAGGGCAACAGAAAAATAGGCAATCAAAAGGCCCATTGCAGGGGTTCTCCACTGAGACTTTCCTGGTCACATTGATATCTGAGTTTTCTGAGATGCTTGTCATTCCCTTCAGCTATCCAGTACATGTCCATGTCACAGTGCTTGGAGGTGGTACATATCGTGGACTCAAAAGCATGAGCCTATTTTGGAGAGTGGCTAGATTTCAGGAAGAAAACAGGAACTTAGGAAGATAGCAGGTGTTGCCCATCGATATGGCAAGCCCTAGTGCATTCATAAATTGGGCAGGATGAATGCTGGGAAACTTTCTACTAGACAGGAAACATCCATTGATGCATTCTCTTTTTCTAATGTCTACAACCATGGACACAGTGAGATACACAGACATAGAAACACTCGCCTTGTTAAACAACTTACTAGAAACAGTTCACTCCAAACCAAACAAACCGACTTTCCTACCTATTCTCAGAACATGGGACAAAACCACAAACACACATCCACACCCACAAAGGCACCTCCTTCCCCCAAATAGGTCTCTCACTATCCGGAGTGTCTTCTGACTGCTGGGCCATACTATGTTCCCCCGATATGGCCTATCCTGTCTCAGATCTGGACTCCATGTCCAACTCTGTGAAGTGGTCAGGAGCCAGCTGTGAGCCAGTACCTGCTTTATTAGGAAAGGCCCCTCTTCAGAGTACTCCTGGCATTTGGCCATCCTCACATCAGTAGGTACCAAGAAAGACTGACTCTGTCCTTGCTAAATTGAATCAAGTGAGACCACTAGGACTGGGACTGGGACTGACTCTGTGTGCCTGGCTTCCTGCATCCCAAGTTCAGAGAGTTCCATTACCAAGGAAGTGAGGTGAGGTTGCATCCTTCAGGAACTGAATGAGGTCACTGCCTTGGCAACCACTTTGTCCAAACAGTTGCTTTCAAGCGTACCATGAGAAGGAGGCTTACCCTACTTTCTGTGGCACTTTCACAAATTAGAATGGTATATCAACCATAGGCACCAAGAAACAGCTCTCCACACAGGCCTGATTTGGTCCATCTTCTCTATATTAGGAAGAGAGCCTTTAGTCCGGGGAGCACTGCAGTGAACCTCTGCACTAAAACTATTAGCAAGCACCTGGTGGAGGAGTCCTCCATAGGTAAGTGGCGCCTTTATAACATCTGATATCCTGTTAAGGGAGATCTTTTCTGATGACAGAGATGTGGCCTGGGGAGGCTCACATATACTCCTTTCCAGGAGAGTAACGAGAATCTTTCTGTCCTCTGTTCTGTTCTGTAGGGAATTCCTCTGGAACTGTAGAGAGGGGCCGACAGGCACGCACGCGCTCCTACCCTGGAGCTATAGCAAGATGTTGCACTGTTCCACTGTTTTTCTGTTTAGGCGCTGGTTTTCTGTTTTTTGTGTTTTGTTTTGTCTTCTATTTTTTTGATTGTTTGTTTGTTTTTGTTTGTTTTGTTGTGTGATTTCAGTGGTAAAAACTTAAGTATTTTGGACGTAAAAATGGGTAATAAAGAGAGTAAGCCTGACACCCCTTTGGACTGTGTTTTAGGGAACTGCGATGAACTTTACCCCCCTTTGTTAAGCAGGATGACAGAAGCTCCTAGCTGGCTGCCTGGAGCACACCCATTGCAGAGGGCAATGCTTGCTGGGGACCTAAGAACTGAGCATCTCCCAGGTTAACAAGTGAAACTCCTTTAAAACCCCTTGTCGCTCCAGATCAAGAGAGTCACAACATTTGGCAGAGTCCCCTGTGTTTCTCCTTTGTTCGCAAAGCAATAAACCTCCCTTTTTCTTTTTCTCAAAACTCAGTCCTCATTATTAAATTGGTATTAATTGGCTTCAAGTTCAGGAATCGAACTTTAATTTGCAAATTTGGTACCCCCCCTCCTCCCCGGAACTTTGTGAGAGCTGTCTACTGGAATATTAGGAGATGAAGCATGCTTGGTGTGAAACTGAACAAGAGGAGCTAATCCTGTAAGTAAAAGGAAGGACTGAGGGACTCCCAGCAGCTGCCAAAGCCCTGTTGATTCAGGGAATTACCTCCTTCCTTTCCGCACTGTAAGAATTATGCCACCTCTGTCTTGTTAAAAAAGAGAAAAAGAAAAAGGGGACACTAAATGCAGTGAAGTCACCATGGAGACACTTTATTTTACATTTCAGGTTGCCCCTCTGTTAAAACATGTGGTCCCCCCCCCTGTGGATATCTATGGTGCACACTGGTGTAGGAGATTTTTCTCTTATCTGCTCTGGTTTAATGGGTTCTCTCTGACAGCCATAGTCTGGACCTCCTTTCTGTCTGTCTTGTGTCTTTGTATCTGGCCCTTTAAGACATGTGCAATAATGTGTTGATATTATAAATTGTTTCTTGGGAATGATCTTAGCTGAATGTGTGTCTAAATGATGATGTTTTATTTTAACAATCTGGTATCTGAATGGGTTTTTGAAGCATTGCACAATCTTGCAGTTAAAAGTCGGGTTTAGGTAATTTTTTAGTTTATGATTTCAGATAATTCATGCCAGAGAACTTAAATACTTAGGATGGAAAACTGAAGAACTCTACTTCCAAGTTGGCAAGTAACTTCCCAATCATACAGTCTTTTTTTCACCAATTTTGAATTGGATAGCCTGGGAAAATATCACTGTGTGTACCAGTGCATTAATTTGGACAAGGATAGTAAATCATAGAATGGTATCTGTTGACAAAACAAGATGTAAAGATATAAAATTTTGTGAATTGTATCTTAAATTTATGTCATAATTTTCAACATCTGAACCTCAAAATTATGGTTAAAATGCCTTAGGCCTGAGTTGTCTGCTCAGAATAGCAGTTTTTCCTGCTCCTTCCAGACCTCAGCCATGACTTATGTTGAAATGTAAATGAAAGAAGCCTGCAATCTTAGTAGGAGACTGATTTGAGGCCTAAGGGGGAAAAAAAAGGTAAATTGTATTTTATTTACTAATTACTAGCCAGTCACTTTTTCTAGGACTCTTTTTTTTTTCCTTAGATACTTTTTTTTTGAGCTCATGATTTTGAGCATACAGACCTAGGTTAATGTTTTTCAGATCAGTTCTATCTTTGACCAACTGTAGACATTTTGAAACATTGCAATGGAGATTTCACCTGAGAAAAGCTACAAGGCCTTTACTATTATTACGTGTGCACACTTTTGTTATGTGTTGTATGTCTATATATACATATGTCCGTATATCATATATATGATACACAAACTAACATATACAAGGAGTGCTCATAAAAAAGCGCTCATTAAAACAAATTTAAATAGGAGATCCAAAGATCTTTAATTCACGTGATTTAAATGTTTCAATTTAAATTGGATAAACAGATAAAAATCAATGTCTTTAAATTTAAGCTTACAAATTTTTCTAGGTGTTCAAAAATCTAATAAAATATTAATATCTACAAAATGTCTAATATGCCTTGGTACTAGGACCTTTCCTTCAACATAAAAATGGTTTACACTGTCAATACATTTCTCTAATATTTTGATAAATAAATAAAGTAAATTTGATTGGGATTACTCATTCATGAGTACTTTTGTTAGATATCTGATTGATTTACTAAGGTCTGAATAAGTTTTTATTAAAGTCTGTATAAGAATATAAAAATCAGTCATGTGTTAATGAGACAGAAATTTCTTAAAACATAAGTTTACCCATAACGTTGTGTTTATTAAGTTTTATTTTCTCTAGAGCAAGCAACCATAAAAATTAAACAACTGATTAAATAAGAACTGTTATTTTAGAGCACTGTACTGCCATTTCTTTAAAAGCTAAACTTGGTTAATGTAGAAACATCAATGTTATTGCGATGCTATCAATGTTTTCATATCTTATATGTATTCAAGTCTGTAAGGTAGAAACTTTAAAAGAGCATTATATCAAGCTGGTGCTCTGAAGTTTTATGGTAAAAAAATATATTGGGGATTTATTTACCTGTTATCAATAAGATATGTAAACTTTTATGTTACTTTTTACATTGGGGAAAAATTTAAATGTATTTTTTAGTTAATGAGAGCCTAATCGATGTAAAGGTTAAAAACTTTCAGCCTTTCTTTAATTCATGTTTTAAATGTGATATCATATGGTGTTAGCTAATGTTCATGTGACCTCAAACAATTTATGTAAACTTTGTCAAATGATATTTATAAATAAAGATTATCTTTAGAACTAAAATACTTAAGATTTATAAAGAGCCCTGCCTTACCTGAGATAAGGCTCTGTGTCCCATCTTACTACATGTGAGAATGACTACAAAACCAGTAGGTCAGATAATATTTCTTTAAAGTTATGTTAAAAAGTTGGTTTTTTTAAGGTCAATATTCCTAGGATCTCAAACAGGGGATATAATGTATAACTCAGCCAAAAAATTCAGGGTAGCTATTACACAAGCTAAGTATTTTTACTTTTGTTAATTTTATTTTGAAATTATTTTATAAGTGATCTAAAGATTCTCTGTTACTGTTTTACAAACGTGTTGCTTTAAGAACACAACATGGGTTTATTCAAGATAATAAGTCATTACTTACAATACAGACAGAAAAATACAGATCCCAATTAATAAAAAGATAATGATATAGTTATAGACATTAAAGCCCAGTACTCTTAATATAAGGCTGTTAAAATTTATTTGCTGGATGTTTAAGATTAGGATTTAAAATTGAAGTTAAATGAAAAGCGCCAAGAAAACCAATATTTGGCTTTTGCCCTCTGAGTCAGTCTGAATCCAGGGAACAGGGAACTTCTCTAAAGAGCTTTGAAACTCTGAGCCACATAACCCCCTCCTGATCAGGGAGATTAATGAGACCACTGGAGAACAGAAAGCCAATCAGGGTATTTGTTATGAAGAGGAGAGTCATCAAAGAAAGGAGACATCCCTGATGCTTCCGAGGGAAGCCAAATGGTCAAGCAAGATCTGGACCCACCTAGCGCAAATGGCACTAGCAGAACTGAGAATCTGCTCTCAAGTTTCCCCAGAATTGACTCCCATAAAAGCTCAGCTGACTGTTAACAATAGATGGAAACAAAAGTCAGTTTGACTGCTTCATCTTAAACACTTGGAAAAGACAGTTAAGAACAAAATACATCCATTCCTGGGCATTTTAAATTATAATAATAATAATATAATTTTAAGGTATGCACTTTATGTTTGCCTCCCAAAATAAGTAAGACTGGTGGCTACAAAGAAGAATTCTCAGAAAGGAATGCGTGATACTTATAAAAAGAGACTATCAAGAAGACCTGCCACAGGGATAAGTTTTCAGTTTAAGGCCTACAGATATTCCTAACCTACACAGGTAGGCTTGGTTTTTGCTAGTACAATTATCCATCCCTGAGTAACAGAATTAAAGGTTTCTGTAAGAGACACAGAGGTCATACTAGTAAAAAGATTTTACAAGATCAGATGACTTTAAATTATTAAACTGTATCTTATGGGGAGGGACAAGTGTAACAGTACAAGTTAAGTTGACAGTCCGGATAACTGGGGATATTAAAGACTGGTGATGGAACTTCTATACAGTGACATGTTCCAGCTGCTGCAACACTTTTTCAGTACTCATGGTTTTTGTTTCTCTCATAGAAGAACCCATCCCCAGATGACTTTACAACCTGTTCTTTCCCAATCAGACTTCAAACCGAACTGACTTCTAAAAGGCAACTCATGTCCCTCAACTGACTTCTAAAAGGCAACTCATGTCCCTCATGCCATGCCCACTCATGTCACCCTGTCTCAGGTCAGAAGAAGAAAAAATGAGTGACACCACTCTTCTTAAAACAATGGAGAGAAAGATAAATAGACTATCAATATAAGTAATTAATTAAGTCAGGTAAAATCAGGGAGATCGGTTTTGGGTGAGTTCTAAAAATTTGGAGACTCTTACCTGAGGGATTAAAATTTCCTCAGTGCTCTTCCCGTAATCTATCAAAGATTTGAAAGGAACACAAAGAAAAGGGGGGAATGATAGACCCAACCTGATCTTTAATTTAAATTGGGAGCCATCTTGCCAAAAAGCCATGAAAAGATAATTTTGGCTTTAGCATAAATCACTTCAAATTCTAAACCTGCTTGGAATGCCTGCCCACGCCTGGAACTCACCCATGCCCGGCTCTCTGACCAGATAGCAGCCCTCTCTGAAACTTTAGTGACACATCATAAATATTTGCCTTCTCTGGCGAGACAACAACCCTCTCTGAGGCTCTAATGGTCTTCATGAACTCTGATGTAGGGACAGCAAAAAAAATGTAGACTGCCATTAGTGTGATGTTTGTCAGAGTTCTGTTATCTGTAAACCCCCTTTTGTGTAATTTTCTGGGCTATTAAGCTGCCTGTAGGAAAGCTGGGGTTGCTGTCTTATTCCCGCCATTTTGTGAGGGAGAGGCAGCACAGCCGGTGGAAATAATAAGCTTAATTTAATTTGATTTTAATTAGAGTCAGTGGTCTTTTCTTGTGTCCTGGTCTAACAGGTAATCACTCCAAAAACATGGAGCTCTGCTGGCCTAAACACTTCTTGAGAAACTTCCTCTGAGTTTGGGCACTTGAAATATATGTTGTTGTAAGGAGCTTATCTTCCTTTCTAGTGATACCATCAAAGCTGAGTCTGCATCTATGTGACCTGGAGGACATGGTTTCTTGTATTCTAATGAACATGAGGCAGCAGTGCTGAATTTTCTGTTTGTAGGTAAACTGTGGCCACTGGATGCTAAGTGTCTCCCCGTGTGGACTGTGAAGCCATTTGGTCATCCTCCACTTTTTGTGGTGTTTTTTGCTGCTGTACTGGGAGTTTGGTATATGCTTTATGAAATACAACGAGTTCAACTGGAACCCAGTGTTGGAGGGAGTTCTGTCACTTGTGGTGGGTCAGGGTCTGAAGGAGAATGCACCAACCAGGCTTTTATCTCACAGAGCTTGCCCCCTTGTCCTTAGAAATCTGACTCTGAACTTAGCCCAGAAACCTCTCCATATAACATGATGCCTTTACATAGAAGGGTCTGCTGGCTGCACCATGTCAGTCACAAACCATTTGGTAAGCAATGGCAAATCCTCATGGCCACACCACATATGTATTATCACACACCTACCCACCACTGCAATAGGCCCACTACTCAGCAGGCTCCAACTTACTGGCATCTTTGTTCTACACCATTTTCATGAAACCCGGTCAATCATGGCATTCTCTGGTACACTCATGATCAGCAACAAGACATCTAAAGGTTCTCCAGTGCCACCTGGTTAAGGGAATTTCAAAGATTTCATTGTATTTATCTAGCCATTTTTCTTGGATGAAGTTGGAGGCACTGTGGGTTTCAGTTTATTCAGGAACTATTAAATGTGAGGAAGCTATTTTCATTAAATTCTCTGGAGAAATCTCACAGGCAAGTCTTCCCATAGAGTGGTCAAAAGGTCACATGAAGCCAGGCCCATTGAGGTCTTTAATGTGACGTCCATGGGTGTTCTGACTGTCAACTATGGCTGCCAAATCTTTCAGAATAAAATCATGTGATATCCTAGCTGATATTCCAAGGCTCTGTGTAAAGCCACCCTGGTATTTGATCTCAGTTTCCAAGGGCGAATCCCATGCGTGGCCTCCTAAAATCTGAATGCAGTTTATGGCAATATTTCTCTGAGATCAGTTCCAGAACTCAGACTCTAAGGGGAATCACACCAGAGTTCAAGCCCAGATAGACCCAGTCATCACTTCCAACCGCCAAACAAATGACCACAATTAAAACCAAAACACACCCACAAGGCCCTCATCTTCTTCCATATAGACACTCATCATAACCTGTGGCTGGAGGTTTCCATGAGGGACTAAGCCCAAGACAGTGGACAAAATAACCTCCCTTGCCCGTCATTTGCCTAAAGTCAGGGTTGCCTGGACACCCTTCCTGAGAACCAGGAGTGATCAAATAAGCCTGCCGTAAATACTGCTCTGATTTTACAATTTGAGGCCTCCTGACTCTCAGGTATAGATTCTTTATGTGAATTGGAATCATGAGAAAACCCAAGCACCTATGGGCTATCCTCTGCAGGGATTGAAGAACTCATTTGACAAAAAGGATCCCTATTTTCACTTGATGGAGATCAGGAATCTTACAGAGGAAAGCGAGAGACTTCGTCCACAATGACTGCTTTTTTGGCCATTTTGGTTTTGGAAGCACACATGTAATTGTTCGTTAGATCCATCAGGTGCTGAGAATCTATTCAACAACCTCACACATGGCCAAGAGTCTGATGCAGACACATCCCTTTCCAAAGCAATTAAGCAAAGATCTACAGCTGATGCCCATTAATTTCCATTGAAAACCGTTTTCTTCAGGCTTCACAAAGGGGTGGCCTGAGGCAAAGACCTTTCTGACATTCAGGGCAACAGAACAATAGGAAAGCAAATGGCCCAAGGCAGGGTTTCTGGAATGAGTTTTCCGAGATGATCCCATTCCCTTCAGCTATCCAGTACATAGCCATGTCACAGAGCTTGGAGGTGGTACATGTCTTGGAAACAAAACCATGAGCCTATTCTGGAGAGTGGCCAGAATTCAAGAAGAAAACAGGAATTTAGGAAGACAGTGGTTTTTGCCCATCCATTAGGCAAGCCAAAATCCATTCATAAATT
Organism: Callospermophilus lateralis; assembly: GCF_048772815.1. Lineage (NCBI taxonomy): Eukaryota > Metazoa > Chordata > Mammalia > Rodentia > Sciuridae > Callospermophilus > Callospermophilus lateralis. The sequence goes on along the minus strand of NW_027510453.1, from coordinate 581,586 downwards.
GGGCAGGATGAATGTTGTGAAGCTTTCTACTATTCAGGACACATCCATTGATGCATTCTCTTTTCTAATGTCTACAACCACGGACACAGTGGGATAAACAGACATAGAAACACTCACATTGTCAAAAGACTTACTAGAAACAGTCCACTCCAATCCTAACAAACCGACTTTCCTACCTATTCTCAGATCATTAGACAAAACCACAAACTCACACACACACCCACAAAGTCACCTCCTTCCCCCAAGTAGGTCTATGACTATCCAGAGTGTCCTCTGACTGATGTTCCATAGTATGTTACTCCAAAATGGACTGTCCTATGTCAGATCTGGACTCCTTGGCCAACACTGTGATGTTGTCAGGTGCCAGTGGTGAGACACTACCTGCTTACTCAGGAAAGGCCCCTATTCAGACCTTCCTGGCATTTGGCCATCCTCACATCAGTAGTTACCAAGAAAGACTGATGCTGTCCTTGGTAAATCCAAACATGTGAGGCCACTGGGACTGGGACTGGGACTGCCTCTGGGTGCCTGGCTTCCTGGATCCCTAGTTCAGAGAGTTCCATCACCAAGAAAGTGATGTAGGTCACTTCCTTCAGGAACTGAATGAGGTCACTGCCTTGGCAACCACTTTGTCCTAACAGTTGCTTCCAAGTGTCCCAATTGATGGAGTCTGCCCCTACTTCTTGTGACACTTTCACAAGTTTGAATGGTATATAAAACATAGGCACCCGGGAACAGCTCTCCTCACAGGCCTGGAATTGTCCATCTTCTCTACATAAAGAAAAGAGAGACTGCTTCAGACACACCCCTTCATCCTGACCAGGTTGTTTGTCGTGGAAGATGACTTTTGCTCTCTCAGGTCCATCATAGCTTCCTATATCTTCCCCAGGGTTCATTTCTGCATGGACCTTTTTGTTTCTCAGCAGGTGGAAGATTTCTTACATTCCTGTATTGTAACACCAACTCTGTGCCTGCTTTTCTGTAAAGTTAGATTGAGGGAACAGAGTATGGTTAGGGTTAATAACATGTTTGATTTGGCTTAGGAATCATTCTGCTGGATGAATAATGTTTTGGGGAACCTGCGATATTTATAAGAATATATAGAGGGGAAATATATGTATGATAACAGAAATCTAGGAAAGATTTGAAGCCCAGAAGGGAATTGGATCCTTGATTGGGATACTTAGGTTTGAATTATGTTCTGCACATGTGTCTCAGATAAATCTATACACAATGGCATAGGACCTTGTACCTTGGATGATTGAATGTCAAAGAAAACATCCAGTCAAAAAAGGATAGTTGGTAGGATTAGGAAGATAGTTGGTAGGATTAGGAAAAATAGTGAGTATAGGATTTGGACAAAAAGTTCTTTAGCAATAGGGTTTCGGGTAGAGAGAAAATGTAAATGTCAGCAGATGTGAAGACTCAGTCACAATGATGAACTGGGGAAAATATGTAGGAAAGCAGATATCAATAGAGACATTAGAAAATCAGGCAAACGATAAAGTGATCGATAGGATTAGACATTTTCAACAGGCTTGAGTTTGAATAAATAATATTAGGAAGAAACAAATATGTAGTCACCAATAGGATTGACATTTGAGAGCATTAGGCAACCTGGACATGGGTGATGTTCATAATCAATACTCACATTCCATTTAGGCTTTGGTACAGTCGTGTGACTTTGCATTTTGTGGCCAGAATATTACTGTGATAAAATGTATATGTAGATCAGGTGACATGAGTATTTGTTGCACCATTTCTGAGAGCAATATTTTGAAGAGATATAAATTAGTATTGGGGGCACAAATAGGTGTACCATGTGTGTATGAATATAGAGAGAATGCATGAATAGACCATACTGTGAATAAATAATACAATTGTTTCCAAATTTAGAAATTGGAATAAATTGATATCCCAAAATACACAGGAAATCTTACATTGATATACATACATTCATTCCAACCAGTTATACATCTAATGGTAATATTAGGGTTGTAGTTTATCATAAAATGTGTGTGAGTTTTGCTTCCAAATTGATTATGGAAATCGAAAATAATGTGTTTGGAAAGAAGTCTCATGCAATAACCAGTCAAAAACAAGGAGGAATACATGTGTTCTGAAGCAGGAAGTGATTGAATGTGTTACAAATGTCTTTAAATTTGTGAACTTGTGGATGAAATGTATATTCTACGATGTATAAAAACTGAAGAAATAGTAATGTACCAGTGTTGAATTAAAATGAACATCAAAATACACATCATGTCCCATAGAAATCTACTTTCATTGATGTTAAATTGGGTCAGTAACTGTAGAAATATAAGGCTTTGTTTGCACCATTCACTGAAGTGAGTTTTCAGTTCTAGGAAACAAATATGTATTTCAGGTGGATGAATATTTCTAAAAACAATCTTATGAAAAGTTGATTATAAAACCACATACATGAACATGAGTGAATTATTTAGGGAGTGTATAATAAGACACATATATTTCATATTTTGAAAATTATATATATATATATATATATATATATATATATATATATATATCACAGATACATTAGAAATTAGCAATATATATGCCAATCAAAATTCATCATGAAATATATATCATTCACAGATCCAAAAATATTAATTTTACTAAACATGGATTTATGTATAATGTTTTTCAACTAAGAAGCTCACTCATACTTTGAATTTTCAGTTCCAAAAATATTTAGGAGGAGTGATCTCTTCTCATACTTTGTATCTCCCAAGTTAGCCACCTCACAAAAATGTACGTGTGATACCAGGTAGGATTTTATATGTGCATATAAAAATACATGTGCTAAATTGGCTACAGAAAAAGGGAGACAGAAATTCACATATGTGTTAACTTTAAAAACACATGGAGGACTATTTCAACAAAAAATTAACAAGATTTATAACTCCTACCCTATATCATGCAAAAGGCAAGACCAACTATACGCCATGCCTCCTCTCAACTGCTTGTATTTCTATTCTGTTTGGGTTATATTTCTCCATCATATTAGGATTAGTAGTCAGAGTCTAGTAGGGTATGTGTTAGTGTCAGGGATTCAGTATTTTGAATGGAAAATTGAAAAATGAATCCAATGTGTATGTAAATATGTGCTACACAAAAATCTTCCCACTCTCATTCAGAACAATGCCTTGACAACACCTACGGCCCAAGTATGACACAATCAGAGGAGAAGAGTTAGGAAATCCATGAATACATATATAGAATGGAATATGATCAGGAGTTCACAACCTTGGAAGTGGTAGAGGAGTTTCCAAAAGTAAGGGACAGGGTAAACCCTCCACAAACATGAAGGTCTGCTGGCCTAGAGACTTCTTGAGAAACTGCCTGTGAGGTTGGGCACTTGAAATATATGTTGTTGTCAGGAGCTTTAGCTTCCTTTATAGTGAGACCATAAAAGCTGGGTCTGCATCAATGTGACCTGGAGGACATGGTTTCTTATTTTCCAATGAACATGAGACAGCAGTGCTGAATTTTCCATTGTAGGTAAACTGTGGCCCCTGGGGGCTAAATGTCTCCCTGTGTGGACATTGAATCCATATGGTCATCCTCTATTTTCGTGGTGTTTCTTGCTGCTCTACTGGGAGTTGGGTATTTGCTTCACGAAATACAAGGAGTTCAACGGGGACACAGTGCGGGAGGGATTTCTGTCACGTGTGGTGGGTCAGGGTCTGCAGAAGAATACAAGAACCAGGCTTCTATCCCACATAGCTTGCCCCCTTCACCATAGCAACCTGATTCTGAACAATGTCCTGAAACCTTTCTATGTAACAAGGTGCCTTTACATATAAGGGTCTGCTGGCTTCACCATGTCAGTCACAAGCCATTTGGAATCCAATGACAGATCTACATGGCCCCACCACAGATGTTTTATCACACACCTGCCCACCATTGCTCTAGGCCCACTACTCAGCAGGACCCAACTTTCTGGCATCTCTGTTAAACACCATTTTCATGAAAACCAGTCAATCAAGGCACTGTCTGGTATACTCATTGTTGGGAAAAGTATAAACAGCAGCCATACCCCAGAAAAAAACCCCAACATGGTGCCTAAGGACTTCTTCTTCCTACCTTCTTTTTTCTGCAGTGGTGCGAAATGTTTCCACCCGTGTGAACTCTCTTGCTGGCGCCAATTTGAAATCTCGCTGGTGGGAAACCTTAGCCCCAATAAGAACTAATTCCTGGGTTCCAGAGCTGATATCTGAAAGAACTTACCAATAAACGTTTTGCCTGCCATTTATCTAAGCCCTTCCATCTTCCCCTTAGTTCTATATAAGCACACAGCTTTTTGCAATAAAATTGGAATTCTCCCAGCAAAGTGCCTTTGCGTGGGAAGTTCTTTCATTCTGTTGCCCCGTGTGAGAATATGGGTGAGCTGTTTCTAACAAGAGCCCCGTCCCCTGCCCCGCCAAGACACTCCACCCTGGTCCACTCTTTTCAGATGCCGGCTTCCTGCACTCACAACAGATCTGATATATGTAAGCCTCCCCTGACCCTGGCTCTCCAACTCCCTTCAGGCTACCGCTGGTTTTGTGACCGTGATCATCTGGCACACTCTAGACGCCCTGTAGGGGGCAGGAAATTCCTGCCACTAAGACCTTTACTGGTCGCAGTGGACCCTCTGGTGATCCGTTTTCCTTTGGGGTGTGAGGCTTCTGAGTTTACATGAGAGGCTCTTTGGTTTTTCTCCTCTGCTGCCGCTGCCGCTGCTGGCTAGAGTTGCTGTTTGCTGCAGGGCTGCTGTGTCTGGCTGAAGCTGCCTCTCTGCTCGGGGAAAACTGAACTCCCGTCCTGGAACTGCATTCTGCCGGAACCAGAGTTCTGTTTTCATTACTGACTTTTTCTGCTGCGTTCGAAAACTTTCCTGACGTCAGGTTGCCCGTGGCTCCGAACCCATTGGGTCTCACAGATCGCACTTCACTGGTGACGACCAGGTAGTGCCCTCTGTATTTCCTCATGACGGCTGGTCATTTTGGGGACGCCCACCTGACCACCGTTCACCCTGAGCTTCCTGGAAGCCGTTCCAGCCCGGGTTTTCTCTTTGTCTCTCTCGCTTACTCTTATTCTCTCTCTCTCTCTCTCTCTCTCTCTCTCTCTCTCTCTCTCTCTCTCTCTTCCTTCTCTCCCTGTGACAATGGGCACCTCTTCGTCTGTACCTGAAGCCTCACCTCTCAAATGTTTAATAAAAAATCTGGCCACACTCTCCCTCACACCAGACATCAAGCCCAAACTTCTAATCAAATTCTGTACCCAAGATTGGCCTACATATCCACTGGATAATGGAAATCATTGGCCTCCAGAAGGCTCCTTACATCCAAACCTTCTCTGGGATCTTTTTAACTACTGCCAGCATCTGAAAAAGTGGAGTGAGATTCCCTGCATTTAAGGTTTTAGCCTTCTCACACAGCACCCTGTCGCTGCTCCTCCTGCCCTCCCTCTCAGGTCCTCCTTGTTTGCAAACCCTTCTCTTCCCCTACTTCTACTCCTGACTTCACAGATTCTTCCTCATTCAGCCCAGCAGATTAACCCCCACCTTATCCCCCAGTCCTATCTGCCCCTTCTCTCCTGCTATACCCTCCTCTTCCTCTGCCTGATTCCAAGGATCCTCAGCCTTCCATTTCATCCTCCTCCCCTCCGCCCTCTTCTGCCTGCTCCACCTCCTCCTCTTCCAAAGAGACACTCCCTTCCCCTCCCTCTCCTTATTGTCCGCCTCCTGCCTCTTTCAGTCCTCCTGTTACCAGGTCTAAGGGACTCCTTCCCACCCCCAAGACCATCGCACCCCTTCGTGAGGTAGCTGGTCCCGAGGGTGTCATCAGAGTCCACGTGCCCTTCTCCATGTCGGACATTACTCAGCTAGAGAGGAAGTTAGGCTCATTCACCACTGACCCCACCACTTACATTCGGGAGTTTCAATGGGTCCTGCAAGCATATAGCCTCACTCAACATGACGTCTACATGCTCTTGGCCAATACACTTCTCCCTGAGGAAAGGCAATGGGTCTGGGAGATAGCCCAAGCCCATGCTGATGAAAATCATAGGACCAATCCTAACCACCCCACAGGCCCTCATGCTGTCCCAGAGCAGGATTCTCTATGGGATTACAACACCCCTGAAAGTTTACAGTCTCGTGACCTTTTTACATCCTGCCTCTTGGCGGGCCTGAAAAAGGCCATCCGTAAGGCTGTTAACTTTAAAAAGGTGCAGGAGGTCATTCAAAGGAAGGAGGAAACACCTTCAGAATTCCTGGATAGACTAACCAAGGCCCTTCAACAGTACACAAACCTCAACCCAGAAACCCCTGATGGCCGTCATGTCTTAATGACATATGTTCTGGCCCAAAGCTACCCTGACATTAAAGCCAAGCTTAAAAAGCTTGAACAGGGCCCTGCTACTCCTTAGACCAAAATCTTCATTTTCAAGGTTTTTTATGATAGAGAGGATGAAAGTGAATGCCGTAGGCAGAGGGCTGAAAATGCCAAATTCCAAATGTTGGCCCAGGTCATTCAGAGAAGGCCATCACCACGCCATCCCAATATGACATCCCCGGGAGCTTGCTTCAAATGTGGTAAGGAGAGACATTGGGCCAGGGATTGTCCTTCACTGAGGACACCGTACAACCCCTGCCCAAAATGCCATCAAAGGGGACACTGGGGGGCAGACTGCCCAACAACCCAAAAGGGAGATTGTTCAGCCGCCCGGCAACCACAGCCTCTCTTGGGATTGGCAGAGGAGGATTGACTGAGTCCTGGGCTTTCCCTCCAGACTATTACCATCAAGAATCAAGAGCCTAGGGTTACCTTCCTGGTGGATGGATGCTTCATTACCTTCCTCTTGGATACTGGTGCCGCTTTATCAGTCTTAAGGGAGTATTGGGGTTCTACCACACCCTCAAAAACTCCTATTGTCAGAGTAGGAGTTAAACAGATTTTACCTCAAACCCCCCCATCATGTTATATGCAGGGATCCCTTTTGTCCTTCACTCACTTCTTTTTCGTTATGAGCCATTGCCCCATTCCCCTCTGGGAAGGGACATACTCTCACTATGAAAAGTCACCATTCACATATCACCCCACACCTCTCCTACCTCTCATTTCCTCATGATGTTCCTAGGGGCAGATACACCTCCTTCATGCACTCCTCCATGACTCTCTAAACTAGTTAAGCCTGAGGTTTGGGACACAACTACACCCTTTATGGCTAAATGCAGTCCTATTCATATTGTCTTACGGGACCCTTCAAGATATATTAGTCAACCACAATATCCACTCACAACCACAGCCCTCCTCGAATTAGAACCCATCATCCAGGATTTATTACGAAAGGGGTATCTTAGGCCTACACACTCTCATTTCAACACCCCCATTCTGGCACTTAAGAAACCTAACGTGTCCTACAGGCTGGTTCAAGACCTTCTCCTTGTCAACTCCTCTGTGGTCCCCATCCACCCGCTAGTGCCCAACCCTTACACCCTCCTCTCTCAGATTCCTGCCACTACTACCCACTTCTTGGTCCTAGATTTAAAAGATGCATTCTTTTCTATTCCCTTGTTCTCAGAATCTCAGAATATCTTTGCTTTTACGTGGACTGACTCTCACATCCACCATTCTCATCAGCTTTCCTAGACTGTCCTCCCACGGGGATTCAGCCCCCATCTCTTTTGCCAAGTTCTTGCCCAGGACCTCACATCCTTTCACCGGACCTGTCCTGACTCTATTCTCCTTCAATATGTCAATGACCTTCTTCTATGTAGTCCCTCTGGGAACACTCTCAATCCCACACCGCTCAGCTTCTTAATTTCCTAGCAGACAAGGGATATAGGGAGTCTCCCCACAAGGCACAGGTTTCCCAGTCTTCTGTCACCTCTCTTGGTTTTTGCCTTACACCCGGGAAAAAGGAAATAACACTGGATAGGAGGCAACTCCTCTCTGATCTTCCAGTGCCCCATATGAAAGCCAAAATACTATCATTCCTAGAAGTAGCAGGTTATTTTAGGGCCTGGATCCCAAATTATTCTCTTCTATCCAAACCCCTGTATGACCTAGCAAATGGACCCCCTAGTGAATCTCTTGTCTTCTCCCCCATCTACCACTTCCGCAGGCTTCAGCAACTCCTCTTAAAGGCACCTGCCCTTCACCTTCCTGATCTTTCAAGACCATTTCATCTATATGTGCATGAAAAAGGGGGGCAAGCACTTAGGGTCTTAGGTCAAAACTATGGGCCTACATTTGCACCTGTGGCATATTTTCCAAGAAACTAGACTCTACCATTCGTGGGTGGGCCCCTTGCTTAAGAGCTCTGGTTGCTGGACAAATTTTACACAAAGAAGCCTCTAAGCTGACTTTTGGGGCACCTTGAACTATCCACTCCCCACATCACTTGAAAGATCTTTCAGCTTATAAGGGCCTTCAAACCCTTCCTCCATCCAGAGTTCTGTCGCTCCTCACTTTCTTTCAGGAAAACCCTAATATTACTTTCCTCCCATGCTCTGCACTGAACCCTGCCTCACGGCTCCCAATGACTCCCACGTCTAACACACCAACTCATAATTGCTTGGAAACCTTAGATGATTTCCTCCGCTGTCATTGTTCCATTTCTGAGGAACCACTCACCAAGCCTGACCTTATCTGGTTTACTGACAGCAGTTCCTTTAGGCAGAACGGCACTCATTACTCTGGATACGCTGTAGTTTCAGCCACTGAGATTATAGAGGCCAAAGCTATGCCTTCAGGAACTACCAACCAGCAGATTGAACTTATAGCAGCCACTCGTGCCTGCCTACTAGCACAAGGCAAATCCCTCACCCTCTATACTGATTCAAAATATGTCTTCCAGATCTTATTATCCCATGCTTCAATATGAAAGGAGCGAGGCCTACTTACCACCAAAGGTAATGCGATCACTAATTCGGCTCTTTTAACCAATCTGATAGAGGCCTCTCACTTACCCACCCAGTTGGGAGTTGTCCATTGTAGGTCACATCAGAAGGATGGCTCTCTTATCACTGAGCGCAATGCCAAAGCTGACCAGGCGGCACGAATGGCTGCTACCACTTCCAATTATGGCCCCCATGGGGGACATATTATGGCCACTTTACACAGCTCATCTGAAGCCCCTTCTTCTTCCAGTAAGAACAAAAATCTTTTCAAGTTCCTTCATACTCTACACCATTCCAATTCTCAGTCTTTGACCCTTTTTTTACAGAGCTTCTTCTCCCTCAACCCTTCTGACATAGCCATGCTAGAGAATATAGCCTCTAATTGTCAGATCTGTCAGCGGACCAAACCTCATACTCCTTTAAGGCCCAAACCTTTCCCTTTCCACCAAGCCCGGAGACACATTCCCGCTGCTGACTGGCAAGTAGACTTCACCAACATGCCCACAGTATGGCACACTAAATACCTCCTTGTCTTTGTGGACACTTTCTCTGTTTGGGTTGAGGCATTTCCCACTTCCAATAAAAAGGCTTCCACTGTAGCTTCAATCTAACTGACAGACATCATCCCCAGGTTTTGTATGCCGACTTCCCTACAATATGACAATGGCCCTGAGATTATTTCTAGGATCACAAAAAAGGTCTCTCAAGCCCTCTCTTTCAAGTGGCATTTCCACTGTCCATATTACCCCCAGGCTTCAGGGAAAGTGGAAAGGGTAAATCGTACTCTGAAGGAAGTCCTTACCAAATTGACAATGGAATTAAACTTAGACTGGGTCAAAATCCTTCCCTTGGCTTTGCTTCGAATCAGAGCTCTCCCTAAGAAACCATCTTTACTGTCTCCCTTTGAGATAATGTATGGAAGACCTCTTATACCCCCTGGGTTGGTCATTTCACAAGGACATCTCACCCGAGATTTGTCTTTGCCTCTCTTGTTACATCTCTGCTCGGAACACTGGAAATATCAGAACTGGCTTCTTCAAGACCCAGTCTCCTCTCCAAACACTCCTCCCTTAACATCTGGGAGTCTAGTCTATTATAATACCCCAGAGGAGAAAGGGACTCTTGCACCAAAATGGGAAGGCCCCTATCCTGTCATTCTCTTTACCCTTACCGCCGCCAAACTCTCCTTATCAGACAACCATCTCACTCCCTGGATTCCCATTTCTAGGTTGAAGCCATATCACCAGGAGGCCCCACCTGCTGACGACAGGACCACCCCAGAGGAACTCCAAGAATCACCTCCTGAACCTCCCCTTTACTCCTGCTTTCCACACCCATCTCACCCATTTAAGTTGCGGCTCACACGGTGTTCCCTGCAGCCCAATTCCTCTTAAAGAAGGCACAATGAGCTCTCCCAACACCCTAGTCTTCTCTAACTGCTTGTTTTTTTGTGCTCTGCTTCTTTTCTGTGCTCTGTTGGGACTTGTCTTTACCCTCCTAACCTACCATGTATTTATTCACTCTTCGGGAACGATACTCAGAACATGGCATGCAGAAGGTCCGCGCAGTGGATGCAACTACTTGCTTCATCCACAACTGCACCTCTATTCCCCTAAAATTGTCACCTTCAAGGACCTTCGTCCCTGGTAGCTGGAACTGGCCTTTCATTTGCTTCCTTTTTAATCAAACCAAAGACTATTGTCATTGGTGGCCTGAGATATATAATGGGTGTCCCTATTGGTCATGCAGGTTCCATGATGAACGTGGTAGCTGTTCTTACCACTCACTTGGCTACCCTGAAGGGTGGACTTCTAGTTACCTAAAGTGGCATAAAGGCTCTTCATCCGATAACAATGGATCATATACTTCAGATACACCTGACCCCAAGGCCAAACGTTGGGGCTATGTTGAGTTTGCTGTCTATGCTCGGACAACCTCAGCCAGACCCACAGGGTGGATGACTGTTGGCCGCACCCTGATTACGCCACCTAAGGCAACCATCCAGGTAGTCGAACACATTAAGGAGTCAGAATCAAAACTTCGAGATCTTATCCATAGCTCATCCAAAGAGGATTCAGAGCCTTCAACCCCCTAAGGTCCCCCTTCCACATGGCTCAATTTGCTACACCAAACTCTTCGATTATTAAACTCCTCCATTCTTTTGGTGCCTACTTCTCAGTGCTTTCTCTGTGCTTCACTTAGTCGTCCACTTCTAGCAGCGGTCCCATTAGTGGCAGGAAATATTTCAGCAAAAACCTACAATTTCTCTAAGTAAGGACAACCCCTACATGTGACACATATCCCACTGTGGGAAAGTTATTCCAACAATACTTTATTTCCTTTTATCTGTATCCACCTGCCAATAATGAATCCTTTACCCATTTGTTCCTTGAGCTATAGCACCCCATAGAGCCCTGCGTTTATGCAACCTGGACATTTCATCTGGTGTAATTGGTCTTTAAGTACCTCAACGATCAATGTCTCTGGCACCTGTATCTTGGTTACTGTAGTTCCTCTGCTTTCTTTGTATACTCCCACTGAATTCCGACAGTTGGCCCTACCTTCCCGCACCCATAGGGCAGTCTTTCTGCCGGTTCTGGTAGGCCTCACTTTAACAACCTCAGTGGCGAGTCTCGGTCTCTCTGGTGGAGCTATAGGTCATGCTCTATGGGCATCCAATGACGTGCAACAAAAACTGCAGGAAGCACTCGATACCACTGCTGAGTCTCTTGGCTCCTTGCAGTGGCAGGTTACTTCATTGGCACAAGTGGCTTTACAGAACCGAAGGGCAATTGATCTTCTCACTGCAGAAAAAGGGGGTACATGCCTATTCCTCAGAGAGAATGTTGCTATTATGTTAATGAATCTGGGCTAATAAAAAAAAAGTTGTTAAATTGCAGGAATTATCGACCCAATTGCTCAAACCTACCTCCTCCAATCCCATAACGAGGTTCTTCCAATCCTATCTTGCCATGTACTTACTACCTCTCTCTGGGCCCCTTATTGGGATGCTCCTTTTTTGTGCTCTCTTGCCCTGCATAATGAAGTTCCTTCAAACCCAACTGCAAAAAATTCGTAATCAAACTTTCAACCAGCTTTTGCTTAGGCACTACCAGCCTCTGATGACCGACGAACCCCCAACATCTCCAAGAGAACAGTTCACTCCGTGATGAAGCTCACTACCAGGCACGATGGAATGCAATGGACATCAGACAGTGGGAGACAACAAGCTCGGACAACCTCTTAATATGCCATCCTGGATTCTTGAATCTTTATGACCTTCTAAGCTTCCTCATGGCCCTTGGCCTCTTCTATGTCACTCCCCCAACATGGAACTTCTGCCAAAAATTGACCTTTGCTTTAATTTTTATCTTCATTCTGTTTTTATTCACTCTGATCTTCTTCAGGTCCTGTGGCACCTTGTCCAGGCAGCGCTTCCAGTATTTTCTAGAGTCTCTGTTACAGGACCAGTGGCTGATACCAACAATCTCCTCCATCCAGGACTGGTTCCATGCCATCGACAACTTGTGGCTTCAGGGAACTTTCATTGACTTCACCCCTACGGAAGTAGCTGTCTATAGCCACTGGGTTTTATTTCTTGCTGCCATGATATTCCCAGACCTGCCCCCCGAGCATTCCTCCCCTTCCCTTTCTAGGCCTCACAGCACCCCCATACAGCAGGAAGCAGCCGGATCTAAAAACGACGCCCCACTTCCTAAGAAAACAAAAAGGGAGGAATGTTGGAAAAAGTATAAATGGCAGCCATACCCCAGAGAAAAACCCCAACATGGTGCCTAAGGACTTCTTCTTCCTACCTTCTTCATTTCTGCAGTGGTGCGAAAAGTTCCCGCCCTTGTGAACTCTCCCGCCAGCGCCAATTTCAAATCTCACTGGTGGAGAACCTTAGCCCCAATGAGAACTAATTCCTGGGTTCTGGAGATGATATCTGAAAGAACTTGCTTTCAATAAACGGGTTGCTGCCATTTATCTAAGCCCTACCATCTCCCCCTTAGTTCTATATAATCACACAGCTTTTTTGCAATAAAATTGGAATTCTCCCTTTGAAGTGTCTTTGCGTGGGGAATTATTTCACTCATGATCAGCAACATGACATCCAAAGGTTCTCCAGTGCCACCTGGTCATGGAAATTTCAGAAATTTGTTGGTATTTATTTAGCCATTTTTGAAGGATGATGTTGGAGGCACTGTGGGTTTCAATTCATGCAGAAACCATTATATGGTAAGGAAGCTCATTTCAATGAAATCTCTGGAGAACACTCACAGGCAAGCCTTCCCAAAGAGTGGCCAAAAGGTCACATGAAGCCAGGATCATTGAGGTCTACAATGTCAGTTCCATGTGTGTTTAGACTCTCAACTATGGCTGCCAAGTCTTTCAGAATAAAATCATGTGATATCCTGGCTGAGATTCCCAGTGCAATCTCGAAAGCCACCCTGGCCCTCGATCTCAGTTTCCAAGGGCGATTCTCATGCATGGCCTCCTAAAATCCCAACACATTTCATGGCAATACTTCTCTGAGGTCAGTTTCAGAACTCAGTCTCTAAGAGGAATCACACCAGAGTTCAAGCCCAGGTGGATCCAGTCATCTCTTTCAACCGCTACACAAATGACCACAATTAAAACCAAAACACTCCCACATGGCCATCATCTTCTTCCATATAGACACTAATCATAAACTCTGGCTGGAGTTTTCCATGAGGGGTGCAGCCCAAGACAGTCTCAAAAATAAGCTCTCTTGCCCCTCATTTGCCTAAATTCACGGTGGCCTGGACACCCATCCTGTGAACCAGGAGTTATCAAATAGGCCAGGTGTTAATACTGCTCTGCATCTCCAATTTGAGGCCTACTGACTGTCAGGTATAGATTCTTTATATGATTTGGAGTCATGAGAAAACCCAAAAACCTATGGGCTAGCCTCTGCAGGGCTTTGAATAAATAATTTGACCCAAAGGATCCCTATTAACACTTGATGGGGGTCAGGAAACTTACAAATGAATGTGAGAAACTTCATTCACAATAACTGCTCTTTTGGCCATTGTGGTTTTGGGTGCACTCATGGCATATCTCTTTACATAAATCAGGTGCTGAGAATCTAAGCCACAACCTCACACAGGGCCACGAGGTTTATTCAGACACATTCCTTTCCAAAGCAATTAAGCAAAGAGCAACAGGTGATGCCCATTCATTTGCATTTGAAAACTGTTTTCTTCAGGCTTCACAATGGGGTGGCCTTAGGCAAAGACCTTCCTGACATTCAGGGCAACAGAACAATTGATAAGCAAAAGGCCGAAAGCAGGGTTTCTCCACTGAGACTTTCTTGGTCACACTGATATCTGAGTTTTCTGAGATGCTCGCCATTCACTTCAGCTATCCAGTACATGGCCATGTCACAGATCTTGGTGGTGGAACATATCTTGGACACAAAACCATGAGCCTATTCTGGAGAGTGGCTAGAATTCCGGAAGGAAACAGAAACTTAGGAAGATAGCAGGTGTTGCCCATGGATAAGGCAAGCCTCAGTTCATTCATAAGTTGGGCAAGATGAATGCTGGGAATCTTTCTACTATACAGGACACATCAATTGTTGCATTCTCTTTTCTAATATCTACAACCACGGACACAGTGGATACACAGACATAGAAACACTCGCCTTGTCAAACTACTTACTAGAAGAAGTCCACTCCAAATCAAACAAACCACCTTTCCTACCTATTCTCAGATCATGAGACAAAACCTGAATCACACCCACAAAGGCACATCCTTCCCCCATGTAACTCTGTGACTATCCGGAGTGTCCTTTGAGTGGTGGGCCAAACTATGTTCCCCCAAAATGGCCTGTCCTATCTCAGATCTGGTCTCCTTGGCCAACTCTGTGAAGTTGTCAGGAGCCAGCAGTGAACCACCACCTGCTTTCTCAGGAAAGGACGCTATTCAGAGCTCTCCTGGTATTTGGCCATCCTCACATCTGTAGGTACCAAGAAAGACTGACACTCTCCTTGGTAAATCCAAAAAAATGAGCCAATGGGTATTGGACTGGACTGGCTCCAGGTGCCTGGCTTCCTGGATCCGAAGTTCAGAGAGTTCCATCACCAAGAAAGTGAGGTAGATCACTTCTTCAGGAACTGAATGAGGTCACTGCCTTGACAACCACTTTGTACGAACAGTTGCTTTCAAGGGTCCCATGAGATGGAGGCTGCCCCTACTTCCTGTGACATTTTCATAAGTTAGAATGGTATATAAACCATGGGCACTCGGGAACCGCTCTCCACCTAAGACTGGTTTGGTCCATCTTCTCTACATTAAGAAGAGAGAGGCTGATTCATACACATCCCTTCATGCTGACGAAGTTGTTTGCCATAGAAGATGACTTTTCTCTCTCAGTCTTTCATAGCTGCCTACATCTTCTCAAAAGATCACTTCTGCATGGACCTTTGATGTTCTCAACAGGTGGAAGATGCCCTACATTCCTGTATTGTAAAACTAACCCTGTCCCTGCTCTTCTGTAAAGTTTGATTGAGAGAACAGTGTATGGTTTGGGTTAATAACATGTTCAATTTGGGTTAGGAATATTTCTGCATGACAAATAATGGTATTGGGAAACTATGATATTTACAAGAATATATAGGTGAAATATAAGTATAAAAATAGAAATCTTGGGAAGATATGTAGCCCAGAAGGGCATTGGGCCCTTAATTGGTACACATAGCTTTGAATGATGTTCTGCAAAAATGTCTCAGATAAATCTATATACAATGGCATAGGAGCTTGTACCTTGGATGATTGAATGTCGAAGAGAACATCCACTCAAAAAGAGATAGTCTGTAGGATTAGGAAGATAGTCGGTAGGTTTAGAAAGAAGAGTGAGTATAGGATTTAGAGCAAAAGATCTTAAGCAATAGGGTTTCGGGTAGACAGTGAATGTGAAAGTCAGCATATGTGAAGAGTCAGTCACAATGATGAACAGGGGAAAATATGTAGGAATACAGACATAAATAGAGACATTACTAAATCAGGCAAAGTATAAAGTGAGTGATAGGATTAGACATTTTCAACAGGCTTGAGGTTGAATATATAATCTTAGGAAGAAACAAATATGTAGTCACCAATACGATTGACATTTCAGAGTGTTAGGAAACCTGGACATGGAAGGTTTTAGTAATCCATGCTCACATTTCATTTAGGCTTTGGTACAATCTTAAGAGTGACCTTTGCTTTTTTGTTCCAGAATATTACTGTGATAAAATGTATATGTAGATCAGATGACATGAGTATTTCTTCGACCATTTCTGGCAGCAATATTTAAAATATGTATAAATTAGTATTGGGGGTACAACGAGGTGTACCCTGTGTCTATAAATATAGAGATAATGCATGAATAGATCATATAGTTAATAAATAATATAACTGGTTCCACTTTAAATAATGGATTGAATTGATATCTGAAAATATATAAGAAATCATATATTGATATAGAATCATTCATAACAACTAGTTATACGTCTAATTGTAATCTTAGTGTTATGGTTTATCATGAAGAGTGTGTGAGTTTTGCTTCAAAAGTGATTATGGAAATCGAAAATAATGTGTTTGGAAAGAAGTCTCATGAAAAGACCAGTCAGACACATGGAGGAATACATGTTTCTGAAGCAGAAAGTGATTGAAAGTGAAATAAATGCCTATAAATTTGTGAACGTGTGGATGAAATATATATGCTATAATGTGCATAAACTCAAGAAATAGAAATGTACCAGTGTTGAATAAAAATGAACTTCAAAATAAATGTCATGTCCCATAGGAATCTACTTGCATTGATATTAAACTGGGTTAGTTACTGTAGAAATATTAGCATTTATATGCACTATTCACTGAAGTTAGTTTTCAATACTAGGAAACAAATATGTATTTCAGGTGAATGAATATTTCTGAGAATAATCTTGTGAAAATTTGATTATAAATCCACATATATGAACAAGAATAAATTCAGGGAGTGTATAATAAGACACATATGTTAAATATTATGAAATATCTGGAGAGTATATATATATATATATATATATATATATATATATATATATATATATATATGCCAATCTAATTACACAGTGAAATATATATCATCCACAGATCCAAAAATATTCATTTTAGTCGATATGGATTTATGTATAACTTTTTTTAACTAGGAAGCTCCCCCATAGGTTGAATTTTCAGTTCCTACATCGTTTAGGAGGAGTGATCTCTTCTCACAGTTTGTATCTGCCAAGTCATGTAACTCATGAAAATTTGCGTGTGATACCAGGTAGGATTCTATATGTGCATATAAAAATACATGTGCTGAATAGACTACAGAGAAAGGGAGACAGGAATTCACATATTTGTTAACATTAAAAGAACATGGAGAACTATTTCAATTAAAAATGGACTAGATTTATAACTCCTACCCTACATAATGCAAAACGCAAGTCCAAAAATACAACATGCCTCCTCTGAACTGCTTGTATTTCTATTCTGTTTCGGTTATTTTTCTCCATCATATTATGATTAGTACTCAGAATCTATTAGGGTATGTGTTAGTGTCAGGGATTCAGTATTTCAAATGTAAAATAGAAAAAGGAATCCAATGTGTATACAAATATGTGCTAAACAAAATCTTCCCACTCTCATCCAGAACAATTCCTTGACATTACCTTCGCCCAAACTAAGACACAATTAGAGGAGAAGAGTTAGAAAATCTGTGAATATATATATGGAATGGAATATGCTCAGGGGTTTACAACCTTGGCAGTGGTAGAGGAGTTTCCAAAAGTATGGTACAGGGTAAAAACTCCATAAACATGGAGCTCTGCTGGCCTAAATACTTCTTGAGAAACTGCCTCTGAGGTTGGGCACTTGAAATATATGTTGTTGTCAGGAGCTTTAGCTGCTTTCTAGTGAGACCATCAAATCTGTGTCTGCATCTATGTGACCTGGAGGAAATGGTTTCTTATTTTCCAAAGAAACATGAGGCAGCAGTGCTGAATTCTCTCTTTGTAAGTAAATGGTGACCATTGGGGGATAAGTGTCTTTTCATGTGGACTGTGAAGCCATTTGGTCATCTTGTATTTTCGTGGTGTTTCTTGCTGCTGCACTGGGACTTTGGCAATTGCTTCATGAAATTAAAGGAGTTCAACTGGGACACAGTTCTGGAGGCAAATCTGTCATGTGTGGTGAGTCAGCGTCTGCAGGAGAATGCACCAACCAGGCTTCTAACGCACATAGCTTGGACCCATGTCCATAGCAACCTGATTCTGAACATTGCCCGGAAACATCTCCATATAACAAGATGCCTTTTCATGTAAGGGTCTGCTGGCTGCACCATGTCAGTCACAAGCCATTTGGAAGCCAATGGCAGATCCACATGGCCCAAAAACAAATTTTTTATCACACACCTTCGCACCACTGCTCTAGGCACATTACTCAGCAGGTTCCAACTTACTGGCATCTCTGTTCTACACCATTTTCATGAAGCCGAGTCAATCAAGGCACTGTCTGGTACACTCATGATCAGCAACATCCAAAGGTTCTCCAGTGCCACCTGGTCATGGAAATTTCAAAAATTTCATGGTATTTATCAAGGCATTTTTCAAAGATGACGTTGGAGGCACTGTGGGTTTCAATTCATTCAGGAACCATTAAATGGTGAGAAAGCTCATTTCAATGAATGCTCTGGAGAACTCTCACAGGAAGGCTTCCCAAAGAGTGGCCAAAAGGTCACATGAAGCCAGGCCCATTGAGGTCTACAATGTGACGTCCATGGGTGTTGTGACTCTCAACTATGGATGCCAAGTCTTTCAGAATAAAATCATGTGATATCCTGGCTGAGATTTCCCGGGCTCTTTGGAAAGCCACCCTGGGCCTAGATCTCTGTTTCCAAGGGTGATTCTCATAGGTGGCCTCCTAAAATCCCAACAAAATTCATGGCAATACTTCTCTGAAGTCAGTTCCAGAACTCAGTCTATAAGGGGAATCACACCAGAGTTCAAGCCCAGGTTTTCTCAGTCATGTCTTCCAACAGGACACAAATGACCAAAATTAAAACCAAAACACTCCCATATGGCCCTCATCTTCTTCCATATAGACACTAATCATAACCTCTGGCTGTAGGTTTCCATGAGTGACGGAGTCCAGGAGAGTGGCCAAAATAACTCCCTTGCCCTCATTGGTGTAACATCAGGGTGGTCTGGACACCCTTCATGTGAACCAGGATTGATCAAATATGCTAGACGTTAATACTTCTATGCTTCTCCAATTTGTGGAAAACTGAGTATCAGGTATATAGTTTTATGTGATTTGCCGTCATGAGAAAACACAAGCACCTCTGCAGGTCTTTGAAGAACTCATTTGACCCAAAGGATCCCTATTCTCACTTGATCGAGTTCAAGAACTTTAAAGATAAAGGCGAGAGACTTCATCCACAATGACTGCTCTTTTGACCAATTTGGTTTTGGATGCACACATGGGATCTCTCTTTACATCCATCAGGTGCTGAGAATCTGAGCCACAACCTCACATAGGGCCAAGAGGCTGATTCAGACACATCCCTTTCCAAAGCAATTAAGCAAAGAGCCACAGGAGATGCCCATTCATTTCCATTTGAAAACTTTTTCTTCAGTCTTCACAAAGGGGTGGCATGAGGCAAAGATCTTCCTGACATTCAGGGCAACAGAACAATAGGTTAGCAAGAGGCCAAAAGCAGGGTTTCTCCACTGAGACTTTCCTGGTCACACTGATATCTGAGTTTTCTGAGATGCTCGCCATTCCCTTCAGCTATCCTGTACATGGCCATGTCACAGAGCTTGGAGGTGGTACATATCTTGGACACAAAACCATGAGCCAATTCTGGAGAGTGGCCTGAATTCAGGAAGAAATCAGGAACTTAGGAAGATAGCAGGTGTTACCCATCCAAAAGGCAAGCCGCATTCCATTCATAAATTGGGCAGGAAGAATGCTGGTAAGCTTTCTACTAGACTGGACACATCAATTGCTGCATTCTTTTTTTCTAATGTCTACAACCATGGACACAGTGGGATACACAGACATAGAAACCTTCGCCTTGTCAAAACCCTTATTAGAAACCGTCCACTCCAAACCAAACAAACCGCCTTTCCTACCTATTCTCAGAACATTAGACAAAATCACAAACACACACCCACACCCACAAAGGCACCTCTTTCCTCAAAGTAGGTCTCTGACTATCGTGTGTGTCCTCTGACTGCTGGGCCATACTATGTTCCCATCAAATGGCCTGTCTTGTCTCAGATCTGGTTTCCTTGGCCAACTCTGTGAAGTTGTCAGGAGACAGCGGTGAGCCACTTACTGCTTTCTCAGGAAAGGCCACTCTTAAGATCTTTCCTGTCATTTGGCTATCCTCACATCAGTAGGTAGCAAGAAAGACTTACTCTGTCCTTGGTAAATCAAAAGAAGTGAGACCACTGGGACTGGGACTGGGACTAGATTTGTGTGCCTGGCTTCCTAGATCCCAAGTTCAGAGAGTTCCATCACCAAGGATGTGAGGTGAGGTCACTTCCTTCAGGAACTGAATGAGGTCACTGCCTTGGCAACCACATTGTCTTAACATTTACTTCCAAAGGTCCCATGAAATGGAGGCTTCCCCTACTTTATGTGACACTTTCACAAGTTAGGATGGTATATCAACCATTGGTAACTGGGAACAGCTCTCCACACAGGCCTGGTTTGGTCCTTCTTCTCTACATAAAGAAGAGAGAGGCTGATTCAGACACATCACTTCATGCTGACCATGTTGTTTGCAAAGGAAGATGACTTTTGCTCTCTCAGTTCCTTCATAGCTACCTACATCTTCTCTAGAGATCATTTGTGCATGGACCTTTTAGTTTCTCAGCAGTTGGAAGATTTCCTTCATTCCTGTATTTTAAGACCAACTCTGTCCTTGCTCTTCTCTTATGTTAGATTGAGGGAACAGTGTATGGTTAGGGTTAATAACAGGTTCGATTTTGAATAGAAATCATTCTGCTGGATGAATAATGGTATTGGAAACCTGCAATATTTACAAGAATATATAGGTGAAATATATGAGTATGAAAACAGAAATCTAGGTAAGATTTGAAGTCCAGAAAAGCATTGAGCCCTTGATTTCGGTATTAAGCTTTGATTTATTTTCTGCACAGATGGGATACTTTGCTTTGAATTATGTTCTGCAAAGATGTCTCAGATAAATTGATATATAATTGCATAGGACCTTGTAACTTGGATGATTGATTGTAAAAGAGAACTTCCAGTCAAAAAGGAGTAATCGGTAGTATTAGGAAGATAGTCTGTAGGTTTATATAGGAGAGTGAGTATAGGATTTGGACCAAAAGTTCTTTAGCTATAGGGTTTCGGGTATACAGTGAATGTAAATGTCAGAACATGTGAAGAATCAGTCACAATGCAGAACTGGGGAAAATATGTAGGAATGCAGATATCAATAGAGACTTTAGGAAATCTGGCAAAGTATAGTTGGTTGTGAAATGTTAATAAAATAGGTACTTGTCACTTCCTGTTTTTCTGTATGCTTAATAAACCACTGTTGAAATCTTGAGAACTGTTTTCTAATCTTTTTCCCAGAATGTGCTGTCCCCAACTGCCAAACTGCAGAATGTACTCCCTCACCCAGTTGCACGCAAACTGCTCACTCGCCCAGACTCATCAATAAACTTCCCTCCCTGCCCACTTCAAGGAAAGTATATGAGCTCTGCTCTATTCAAATTAGCTCTGAGCCCCAGCATGCTGGACCCCCAATAAACCCTTTGCTTTTGCATGAGAGAGTCTCTTGGTGGTCTCTTCCCCCAACGCTCTCCCGACCTTTATATATGGAGGTTCCTTCGAGATCCGGCAGGGGCGGAAGAGAGACCTCAATGGGCTACTCTCAGGGAAAGTAAGGCGCCTCTTTCTGGTTTCAGGTTTCAGGTTAGGGCTTGGCAAAATGGCTGTTGATGAAGTTGCATGAGCTCTCTTTGACGGTGGCTGGCAGATGTGTCACAGAGCCACAGGCTCTGGGGGACGCCACAGAGGACTCGGGAATCAAGGAACAATAGTCTCCTCAACTCAGTGATGTTTTGTTTCAGATTCGGTATTGCCAGCCCATCGGGTTTTGCCGGCTGCTCAGTCTTGGTCTCAGTGTTGGACGTTCATTGCCTGTCTTTATTATCTTGTCTTGTCTGTGTCGTGAGAGTTGCTTTTACTGTTTGTGTATCTTTCATTATGGGACAGGTCACTTCAATGCCTCTGTCTCTGACCTTGATCACTGGACCAAAGTCCGCTTAAGGGCTCAGAATCTTTCTTTTTCAGTAAAACGCTGGACCTGGCAGACTCTCTGTGCCTCAGAATGGCCCACCTTTGCATTCAGATGGCCCCTAGAAGGATCTTTCTACTTCGCACTAATTTAATAAGTCAGAGATATTGTCTTACAGCCAGGGCCACATAGCCATCCCGATCAACAGCCATATATCTTAACTTGGCAGGACCTCTGCAAATCTCCTCCTCCATGGGTGAAGCCTTTCCTTGCCATGTCCCCGCTCCTACTCTTTTCCCCACGATCTCTCAAACCCTCTGCTCATCCTCCTCCTCCACCCTCTGTTCTCCCTGAGTCACAAGATTTGACTCTACTGGACTCTCATCCCCCTCCTTATCTTCTACCCTCATCCCACAACCCCCAACACACTCTAAGTGATTCCCCTGCTGCTGACTCAGCCTCTCCGCCATTGGAGAAAGATAAGCCAGCCCAGCGCACTCCAGATAACTCCCCTGCAGCACACACAGCCCCTCCTCCCCTGGAGGAAGCTGGCCTGGCTAAAGGAACTCGACAGCGTCAAATGATTTAAAACCCTGAAACTCCCGTGTTGCTCCCCCTCCATTCCTATGGGCCAATGATTGACAACGGCCATGGAGGAAAAATGCAAGCCTACCAGTATTGGCCTTCTCCTCTTCAGACCTATATAAATGGAAAAATAACAATCCTCCTTTTACCGAGGACCCAACCTGGCTCTCAGGTCTGGTTGAGTCATTGATGTTTTCACACCAGCCTACTTGGGATGACTGCCAACAACTCATAGGGACTCTCTTCATGACAGAGGAACAAAAGAGAATCCTCCTGGATGCTAGAAAACAATATCCTCGGACTAGATGGGTGACCAACACAACTTCCCAACATAATCAAAGCCGGCTTTCTCTTGAAACGACCCAAGTGGGACCCCAACACATTTGAAGGTAGGGAGCATCTGTCCACTTATCACCGGGCTCTAATAGTGGGTATCTTAGTGGCCGCTAGGCGACCAACTAATTTGGCCAAGGTAAGAGAGATTATTCAAGGGCCTGGTGAATCTACCTCTATGTTCCTAGAGAGAACTATGGAGGCATATAGGAGATATACTACTTTCGATCCTCAGGCAGAGGATCAAAAGGCATCTGTCACAATGGCCTTTATTGGGCAAGCTGCCCTAGATATTAAAAGAAAGTTACAATGCTTAGATGGATTACAAGATATGATTTTGAGAGATTTAGTTAGAGAAGCCAACAAGGTATACTATAAGAGTGAAACTGAGGAAGAGAAGGGAGCAAAGGGAGGATGAGAGAAGCAAAAGATAGACTAAGGCATTGACTAAGGACCTGGTCACAACAACAAACAGGCCAGAAATCAAGAAACAGAGAGACACAAAGGGATACCTGGGCCCACACTAGAGGCCACCCATGGCCTCAGATCAATGTGCCTACTCTAAAGAAAAAGAACACTGGGCCAAAGAGTGCCCTAGAAAGAGACAGCCACGCCAGCCAGACATTCTGACTCTGGAGGATGACTAAGAAAGTCGGGGCTCAGATCCTCTCCCCGACCTCAGGGTAACTTTTGAAGTGGAGGGGACCCCAGTAAACTTTGAAGTAGATACAGGGGCAATATACTCAGCCCTTAAGGCCCCATTGGGCCCTCTATCAAATAAAAGGTCTCTAATTCCAGGGTCTAAATGCAGTAAATATCAGACTTTGACAACTAAGGGGACCATGGACCAGGGGAAAGGATAAATCCATCACTCTTTCCTAGTAATCCCAGAATGCCCGGCCCCATTGATGGGCAGAGATCTGCTCACCAAGCTCTGGGCCAAAATAACTTTTAACCCTGAAGGCCCCCAAGTGGAATTTCTAAATCCTTCAGTAAATACTCCTATAATCATGGCTCTAACTATGTCAGTAGCAAATGTTCATCAACTCACTCATCTTTGTTCAAAGAAACTGCATTCATTCCTGAAAGATCAAGAACAGAGTTTTCCACTAACTGACTCACAGTGAAAGAAAATAACTGAATGGGTAACAAAAGCCTGTCAGGTCCATCAATTGGTTAATACTTACCCTTCCAAGCTTCCTGCAGGAAAGCACCTACGAGCAACCATACCAGGAAAATTCTGGGAAGTGGACTTTACTGAAATTAAGCCAGCAAGGTATGGACTTAAATATCTTCTAGTCTTTGAAGATACATTTTCAGGACGTATTGAAGCCTTCCCCACAAAAAAAAAAAGAAAGAAAAAAGAAAAAAAAAAGAAACAGAGCAAATGGTTGTCAAGAAGATCCTGGAAGACATTTATTCTCCCCTTGACGACCAGTAGTCTTAACCCTCATCAGCCCCTTAAGCAGCGATGGCTGATCACAAATCCTACTGGAAAAGAAGTATGGTCTATCTCACATACAGCCCACTTATGGACCGGGTGGCCATCTCTCCACCCAGACATTTGTCAGCTGGCTATAGGTCTTTCCTATTGAGATATCCCTGATGAAGAGGATCCCACTAAAATTCCATTAAATCCCTTCGGTACCATAGAAAATGGAAACAAACATTATGGATGTAGGGACACGTGAGCCAGATGCAGGTTGGCTAGCCTAGATTACTATGTTTGCCCGGCAGAGTATCAAAGCCACAAACAGTCACGGCTGTGCGGGGGGGAGAGCAGACTTCTATTGTAAGTCATGGGGCTGTGAGCATACAGGGACTGCCAGATGGAACCCAAACTCCTCATCAAATTCTGTAAACAGCATTGGCCATATTACCAATTAGATAACCAAAACCGATGGCCCCAAGAGGGGTCTCTATATCCTCAAATTCTGCGTGACCTTTTAAACTTCTGAAAGTGCTCAAAAGGGTAAAAGGAGATTCCCCTATGTGGAGGCCTTCTCCCTCCTTTGCTCACATCCTGAACTATGCTTCTCCAATAGATGCTTACCCTCAGCCTTCTGCTTCAGACTCTCTGCTGTCACTCCCACCTCAGCAACTTGATTTCTGCCCTCCAATATCTAGATCAAAAACCCAAATCTCCGCCAGTTCTCAGACCATTGCCCCCTTGCTGAGGTAGCAGGTACTGAGGTACCACTCCACTCACTCACTACTCTCTTCTCCTGTCAGTGCCCGCACTGGGTCCCTCCAGGTCCTCTTACCAGCTAATGCAAAACTCAAACCCACTGAGGAGAACCCTCAGACCCTTATCCAAAATGTAATGAAAATGGCCTTTAATGTTGCTTTGTCATCACTGAAAACAGGTTACTAAAAATTTAAAGTCCCTCACAGGCTTTTTGGGATACTCACTCCCGTTTCCCCCTCTGTTCTATCTGTTCTACTGCTCAAATTTTTCTTGCTATTAAGATCCCAAAGCCCTCTCCCAATATTCTTTTACATCTCTCCTTCCTCATTCTCAGATCCACGGAAGTTGCTCTCATCCCTGCCTTCCAAGTCGTCCCCCTCTGTACCAGGTCCACAGAAAAGTCTTAATTAACCTTCTCCAGAAGTCTTCACCATGGCTGATTTACGACTTTCAGCAAAAGAGTCCCTATAAAAGAGATCACTGTAGATAAACTTCCTATTTTCGTGTTGCCCTGGTCTCCTTGGAAACTGGCTAAAAAAAACCAGCACTCCTAATCTAGACACACCCTTAATAGTTTTTCACAAAATATGTGAAAAAAAGGCCTCTGGCCTTGAGCTGGGGCTTCACAGAGATGGCTACATTTCTAAGATAAAGAAGTTACAAACTGGGCTGCATGGAAACAGCTGGCAGGTTGAAAAAAAAGAAAGGGAAGAAAAAGCTCTCCCCCACATAGTTGTCCTTGAAAAGTTAACTTGCCCCAAACTGAGGAAAAAACAGAAACGAAAACTGCTTTTTGTGAACTTCTGCAGACTGTGAACTTCTGAGCCCCTTTCCTTACGTGTTGTGTACAAAATTCTGAAACTACCTAAACTTGGGTTTCAGGGGATTAATTGATTACAACAGAAGCAATGCCCCCTGAATCTGGTTGCAACCAAAAAAGACTGTTTTCCTGTCTTTGGTGCTATCTTAGGTGCCTTGCCTTGTCCGTCCCTACAACAGTATAATTCTATATACTTAAACACTGTTTATGTTTTCATGAAATGGTCAACAGATGTGATTAATTGTGTAATGGTGCAGATGTTTCCCAGAGTGCTCTATCATGATGCAGGTTCATTTGAAGATCAAAGAGGGGGGCATAGAACACGGTTCCGCTGAAAACATATGTCCCTCACCTTAGCCATTCTATTACGAATAGTAGTTACTGCAGGGTAGGGCACGGGAACCATTGCTCTGGCCCATGGGACACAACAAATGACCCAAAGCAGCAATAGATCAAAAATTAAAGATATTAGAAACCTCCATCACAGCTTTGAACGAATCTTTAACCTCTCTCTCTGAAGTTGTTTTACAGAACAGTCGAGGGTTGGACCTCCTTTTCATGAGAGAAGGGGGCCTTTGTGCTTCATTGAGGGAAGAATGTTGTTTTTATGTCTACAATACTGGAGTTGTAAAAAAAATCTATGAGTAAATTAAAAAGATGCCTTGAAGAGCGACAACGGGAGAGAGAGAGGCCCAAGAATGGTAGTTTGAGTCTTTTTTTACACAGTCCCCCTGGTTAACTACGTTTTTATCAACCCTAGCCAGTCCAATAATAATCCTCATATTATTGCTAACTATAAAACCCTGTTTTCTCAACCGTGTAATTTCTTTTCTCCAAGCTCAAATTGGACAAATTAAACTTATGGTAATACCCCACTAGCAGACATAGAATGTGACACCCCACAATGATCACTTTTATGATTAAAAGTAGCCAGAAGAAGAAGTGGGGAATGAAAGGTTAATAAAATATGTACTTGTCACTTCCTGTTTTTCTGTATGCGTAACAAAACACTGTTGAAATCTTGAGAACTGTTTGCTAATCTTGTTCCCAGAATATGCTGTCCCCAATTACCAAACTGCAGAATGAACTCCCTCACCCAGTTGAATACAAACCATCCACTCTCCCTGACCCATCAATGAACTTCCATCCCTGCCCTCTGCAAGGAAAGTATATAAGCTCTGCTTAAGCTGTTGTCAGGTCTCTCTGCTCTATTCAAGTGAGCTCTGAGCCCCAGCATGCTGGACCCCCAATAAAACCTTTGCTGTTGCATGAGATAGTCTCTTGGTGGTCTCTTTCTCCGGCACTCGCCCAAACTTTACTTGGATGATTGAATGTAGAAGAGAACATCTATTCAAAAAGTTATAGTCAGTAGGATTAGGAAGATAGTTGGTAGGTTTAGGAAGAAAAGTGAGTATAGGATTTGGAACAAAAGTTCTTTGCCAATAGGGTTTTGGTTAGAGAGTCAATGTAAATATCAACACAAGTGAAGAGTCAGTCACAATGATGAACAGGGGAAAATATGTAGAAAAGCAGATATCAATAGAGACATTAGGAAATCAGGAAAAGAATAAAGTGAGTTATGGGATTAGATATTTTCTACAGGGTTGAGGTTGAATGTATGAGCTTAGGAAGAAACAAAGATGAAGTCAACAATAGGATTGACATTTGAGAGCATTAGCATAGCCCAAGACAGTGTCCAAAATAAGCTCCGTTGCCCTCATTTGCCTAAATTCCCGGTGGCCTGTACATCCTTCCTGTGTACCAGGAGTGATCAAATAGGCCTGACCTTAATATTGCTCTGCTTCACCAATTTGAGGCCTACCGAGTGTCGGGTACACATTCTTTATGTAAATTGGAGAGATGAGAAAACCCAAGCACCTATTGGAAAGCTTCTGAATTAATTTGAAGAAATCATTTGACCCAAATGATCCCTATTCTCACTTGATGGAATTCAGAAACCTTAAAGAGGAAGGCAAAAGACTTCATCCACAATGACTGCTCTTTTTTGCCATTTTGGATTTGGATGCACATATGGGATCTTTCTTTAGATCCATCAGGTGCTGAGTATCTAAGTCAAAGAATCACACTGGGCCAAGAGGCTGATTCAGACACACCTCTTTCCAAATCAATTAAGAAAAGAGCCAAAGGTGAATCCTATTAATTTCCATTTGAAAAATCTTTTCTTCAGGATTCAAAAAGCTGTGGCCTGAGACAAAAACCTTCCTGACTCTCAGGGCAACAGAACAATAGGTAAGCAAATGGCCCAAAGCAGGGATTCTCCACTGAGACTTTACTGGTCACACTGATATCTGAGTTTTCTGAGATGCTCGCCATTCACTTCAGCTATCCAGTACATGGCCATGTCACCGAGCTTGGAGGTAGTACATATCTTGGACACAAAACCATGAGCCTATTCTGGAAAGTGGCCATAATTCAGGAAGAAAACAGCAACTTAGGAAGGTAGCAGGTATTGCCCATCAATAAGGCAAGCCATAGTCAATTCATAAATTGGGCTGGATGAATGCTGGGAAGCTTTCTACGAGACAGGACACATCAATTAATGCATTCTCTTTTCTAATGTGTACAAGTACAAACACAGTGGGATACACAGACATAGAAACACTTGCGCTGTCAAACGACTTACTAGAAACTGTTCACTCCAAATCAAACAAACCGCCTTTCCTACCTATTCTCAGAACATGAGACAAAACCACAAACCCACACCCACACCCACAATGGCACCTCCTTCCCTCAAATAGGTCTGTGACTGTCCGGTGTGTGCTCTGACTGATGGGTCATACTATGATCCCCCAAAATGGCCTGTCCTGTCTCAGATCTGGTCTTCTTGGCCAACTCTGTGAAGTTGTCAGGAGCCAGGATTGAGCCACTACCTGCTTTCTCAGGAAGAGCCCCTCTTCCGAGCTTTCCTGGCATTTGGTCATCCTCACATCAGTAGGTACCAAGGAAGACTGACTCTGTCCTTGGTTAATCCAAAAAAGTGAGACCACTGGGACTAGGACTGGGACTGGCTCTGGGTGCCTGGCTTTCTGTATCCCAAGTTCAGAGAGTTCCATCACCAAGGAAGTGAGATGAGATCACTTTCTTCAGGAACTGAATGAGATCACTGCCTTAGCAACCACTTTATCATAACAATTGCTTCCAACGGTACCATGAGATGGAGGCTGCCCCTACTTCCTGTCACACTTTCACATGGTAGAATGGTATATCACCTGTAGGCAAATGGTAACAGCTCTCCACACAGGCATGGTTTTGTCCATCTTCTCTACATTAAGGAGAGATTGGCTGATTCTGATGCAACCCTTCATCCTGACCAGGTTGTTTGCCATGGAAGATGATTTTTGCTCTCTCA
The DNA here is from genome assembly GCF_048772815.1 of Callospermophilus lateralis. Taxonomy (NCBI): domain Eukaryota; kingdom Metazoa; phylum Chordata; class Mammalia; order Rodentia; family Sciuridae; genus Callospermophilus; species Callospermophilus lateralis. Next base: position 552,070 of record NW_027510453.1, on the reverse strand, counting down.
GGTCTTTCATAGCTGCCTACATCTTCTCCAGGGATCATTTCTGCATGGAGCTTTGAGGTTCTCAGCAGATGGAAGATCCACTACATTTCTGTATTGTAAGACCAACACTGTCCCTGCTCTTCTGTAAAATGAGATTGAGGGAACAGTGTATGGTTAGGGTGAATAACATTTTCCATTTGGCTTAGGAATCATTCTGCTGGATGATTAATGGTATTGGGAACATGCGATATTTATAAGAATATAGAGGTGTAATACATGTATGAAAAAATAAATCTAAGTAAGATTTGAAGCTCAGAAAATCATTGGGCCCTTGATTGGGATACTTACCATTGAATTACGTTCTCACAGATGTCTCAGATAAATCGATATACAATGGCATAAGACCTTGTACGTTGGATGATTGAATGTAGAAGAGAATATCCAGTCAAAAAGGGATAGTCAGTAGGATTAGGAAGATAGTCAGTAGGTTTAGGAAGAAGAGTGAGTATAGGATTTGGAAAAAAAGTTCTTCAGCAATAAGTTATCAATTAGAGTGTGAAAGCAAATGTCAGCACATGTGAAGTTTCAGTCACAGTGGTGAACTGTGGAAAATATGTAAGAAAGCAGATGGCAATAGAGACATTATGAAATCAGGCAATGTATAAAGTGAGGGATAGGATTAAACATTTTCAATCGGGTTGAGTTTGAATATATAATCTTAAGAGGAAACAAATATGTAGTCACCAATAGGATTGACATTTGAGAGCATTAGGCAACTTGGACATGGATGATTTTAGTAATCCATATTTACTTTCCATTTAGGCTTTGGTACAATCATAAGTGTGATCTTTGCATTTTGTGTCCAGAATATTTCTGTGATAAAATGTATATGTAGATCAGGTGACATGCGTATTTCTTCCACCATTTCTGGGAGCAATATTTTGAAGACATAGAAATTAGTATTGGGGGTACAGAGAGGTGTACACTGTGTCTATGAATATAAAAAAAAAGCATGCATAGACCATACTGTGAATAAATAATATAACTGGTTTTATTCTAAATAATGGATTGAATTGATATCTGAAAATATATAAGAAATCTGATATTGGTATACAATCATTCATTCCAACCAGTTATACATCCATTGGAAATATCAGAGTTATAATTTATCATGAAGGGGATGTGAGTTTTGCTTCAAAAGTGATTATGGAAATCGAAAATAATGTGTTTTGAAAGAGGTCTCAGGAAGAGACCAGTCAAGAAAGATGGAAGAATACATGTGTCCTGAAGCAGGAAGTGATTGAAAGTGAAACAAATTCGTATAAATTTGCGAACTTGTGGATAAAATATATATCCTATGATGTGCATAAACTTAAGAAATAGTAATGTACCAGTTTTGAATAAAAATGAACGTAAAAATACAAATCATGTACCATAGGAATCTACTTGCCTTCATGTTAAACTGGGACAGTAACTCTAGAAATATTAGGATATGTATGTACCATTCACTGAAGTTAGTTTTCAGTACTAGAAAACAAATATGTATTTCAGGTGGATGAATATTTCTGAGAATAATATTGTGAAAAGTTGATTATAAATCCACATACGTGAACATGAATGAATTTAGGGAGTGTATATAAGACACATATATTTCATATTTTAAAAATCTCGAGATTGTATATATATATATATATATATATATATATATATATATATAACAAAACACACACACAGACATTCAAAAGTAGCAATAGATATGCCAATCGTAATTGATCGAGATATATATATCATCCACAGATCCAAAAATATTCAATTTACTGAACATGGATTTATGTATAATGTTGTTCAACTAGGAAGCTCACCCATTGGTTGAATTTTTAGTTCCAGCAGTGTTTATGATAGTGATCTCTTCTCACAATTTGTGTCTGCCAAGTCAGCCACCTCACAAGAATGTACATGTGATACAAGTTAGGATTCTATATGTGCATATCAAAACACATCTGCTGAATAGGCTACAGAGAAAGGGAGATAGGAATTCACATATTTGTTAACTTTAAAACACATGGAGAGATATCCAAAATGGCGGCGGGTATGGAAAGATCAAGTCTCTGACCTCTTCAGCTGCGCTGGAATAGGGAGTCATAAACTGTCTAAATACTGTTTGCTCAGGATCACTAGGCAATGGTGCACTGACATGAATCTGGGGTGAACAGTCTGGGCCACGCACAACACACACCGAGCCCGGATCGGTTGCATTCAACCTCTGGTTAGCCTGCGTTTCGTGACTCAACACTAACGATCCAGCTGAAATAACTGGTCTGCCCTTCTGAACTTACAGAGGTAGAAGCCAACCTAGCCTTCATAGGCAGTGGCCAAAGGATTGAAACGGGGCATGGGAGAGACAGTCAGGACCCACCAGTTGCATCGGTCACCCGGCAAAGGGAACGAATGATCACCATTTACATGGGATACCACCATGGCATAGAACTGACGTCAAGGATGGAGGAGATAACTTCATTGAAACCAGCGCGACAGGTTTGTAATTCCCTAGCCATCTCTCTCCACACAGCAGGGAATCCTTAAGGGCCCCTCCCAGCTCTCCCGTAAGGGTCCCTCTCAGCTCTACCATGAGCGCGATAGCCAGACCGAGAAAATCAGGAGTGGCGCGGGACTTGTGGCACAGAACTCCAGGCTACCGCTCCCACCAGTGCTGACAACTGAGTTCTCTTGCACCAGCTACTGGGGCGTGGCTCCCGGAGGGCAAACAAATTCGCTTGGGGATCTCAGCCCCAAGCTCTACAAACTTAGGGTCTGAGGGAAGCAAACCGGGAGAGTGTGCCCAGGTATTCATAAAAACAGGTCTCCCAGGAGCAGCAGACCTGGCGTGTTGCCAGTATTGTGGTGAGCGTCGCAGGTGAGCAGGGCATGGCTTGAGGAAACACAAGAGAAGGCCCTAGGGTGTCAGGATTGGACACCCGCCCAGTCTGGAAGGAAGAGCAGCTGCATAGTGATTGGTTCCCACCTACTGAGAGGAGAACCTCGGCCCAGTGGGCACAGCACCACCTATTGGAAGAGAAGTTAATCAAACTCTATGACTGCATTTATTATTATCATTATTTATTTATTTTTTAAATTTGGGGTTTTTTTGTTTTTTTTTTTCTTTTTCTTTCATTTTCATTCTTGTTGTTGTTGTTTTTCTTTAACTTTTATAATGTTTTTAAGTTTTTAAATTTCTTTATTTTATTATTAATTATTATTATTATTATTAAATTGTAATTTTCATTTTTTTATTATCATTATTATTTTTTAAATTTTTCTTTCATTCTTTATTTTCTGTTTTTTTCTTTTGTCTTTTCATTTCTTTTCAATTTTCTTTTTCCCCCTTCCTTGAATTCTACCTGCCTACTCTCATTCTCTTATTGACTTCTTCCCTTCCCTTATAATATCTTTCCTCCCAAGCATGAAATAAATTTATAAGACTAATCAGTAACTCAGCACTCAAACAGAACAAGAAGTAACATGAGCAGCATAAGAAAGCAAGAAAGAAAAAGAGTACAAACAATGAAGGACAGCCTAAATACTCAGGAGGACCTAGAGTCATCAGAAAAATGATCATATAAAGAACTCAAGGAATACCTTAGACAGATGGAATGGAACCTTAAAGAAGATATGAGACAGCAAATCCAAACAGTGAAAGAACACATTGAAAATGAATTACATGAACAGATTAAAAAAAGAAGTTAAGCATCTTTATACGGAGATAGAGATAATAAAAAAAATCATACAATAATTCTAGAAATGAAGGAAACGAAAAACCAAATTAAAAACTCAATTGAGAGAATTACTAAAAGAGTGGAGCAAGTAGAAGACAGAATGTCACATAATGAAGACAAAATATATCATCTTGAAAAGAGTCTAGCCAACTCAGAAAGGCTGGTAAAAAATCACGAGAAAATCATCCAAGAGATATGGGATAACATATAAAAACCAAATTTATGAGTCATCTGGATAGAGGAAGGTCCAGAGATTCAAACCACGGGAATGAGTAACCTACTGAATGAAATAATTACAGAAAACTTTCCAGAAATAAAAAAAGAAACGGATATACAAATTGTAGATTCATAGAGGACACTGAGCACAAAAAATCACAGTAGACCAACACCAAGACATTTGTTATAAACATATCTAATATACAGAACAAAGAGAAAATATTAAAAGCTACAAGAAAAAGGAGGCAGACTACATTCAGGGGTAAATCAATAAGGTTAACAAAGGATGTTTCATCACAGTTGATGAAAGCGAGAAGATCTTGGAACAACGTATTTTAAACACTGAAAGAAAATGGATGCCAACCAAGAATTCTGGATCCAGCAAAATTAACCTTCAGGTACGAAAATGAAATAAAAATCTTTCATGATTAACAAAAGCTAAAAGAATTTGCATCCAGAAAACCAGCATTGCAAAGCATCTTGAGAAAAACACTACATGAGGAAGAAATGAAAAACAACAACCAAAACCATCAGTGGGAAGTGACTGGGTAATGACAGAGTGCAGGGGGAAAGCTAATCATGGAGAAACAAAGTAAATTAAAAACAAAGATAAATTATTAAACATGGCTGGAAGTACAAACCATACATCAATAGTAGCTCTAAACGTTTATGGCTTAAAATCTCCAATAAAGCAACATAGGCTGGTAACTTGGATTAATAAAACAAATCCAACAATATGTTGCCTCCAGGAGACACATCTGAATGGAAAAGACATACACAGGCTGAAGGTGAAAAGTTGGGAAAATTTATACCATGCACACGGTCCTCATAAGCAAGCAGGGGTGGCCATCCTCATATAGAATAAAATCGAAGTCAAGACTAAGTTAATCAAAAGGGATAAGAAGGACATTATATACTGTTAAAAGAAACCATTCACCAACAAGACATAACAATTTTCAATATTTATGCACCAAATAATGGTGTTGCAATGTTCATAAAACAAATTCTTCTCAAGTTCAAGAATCAAATAGACCACAACCTAATAATTATGGGTGACTTCAACACACCTCTCTCACCATTAGACAGATCCTCCAAACAAAAGTTGAATAAAGAAAATATAGAACTCAATATCACAATCAATATCCTAGACTTAACTGACATATATAGAATATATCAACCATCATCAAGTGGATATACTTTTTTTTCAGCAGCACATGGATCCCTCTCAAAAATAGAGCATATATTATGCAATAGGGCAACACTCAGTAAATATAAAGAGGTGGAGATAATACCATGCATTTTATCTGATCATAATGGAATGAAACTGTAAATCAATGATAAAAGAAGGAAGAAAAAATCCTACATCACTAGGAAAATAAACAATATGTTACTGAATAATCCATGGGTTACAGAAGACATAAAGGAGGGAATCAAAAAATTCTTAGAGATAAATGAAAATACAGACACAACATATCGGAATCTATGGGACACAATGAAAGCAATTTTAAGAGGAAAATTCATCACCTGGAGGTCATTCATCAAAAAAAGCAAAAACCAACAAATAAATGAGCTCACACTTCATCTAAAAGCCCTAGAAAAGGAAGAGCAAAACAACAGCAAATGTAGCAGAAGGCAAGAAATAATTAAAATCAGAGTGGAAACCAATGAAATTGAAACAAAAGAAACTATTGAAAAAACTAACAAAAATAAAAGTTGGTTCTTCGAAAAAATAAATAAGATCAACAGACTCTTAGCCATGCTAATGAAGAGAAGAAGAGAGAGAACTCAAATTACAAATATACAGGATGAAAAAGGCAATATCACAACAGATGCTACAGAAATACAGAAGACAATTAGAAATTATTTTGAAAACCTATATTCCAATAAAATAGAAAATATGGAGACATCGGTAAATTTCTTAAGTTACATGATTTGCCCAGACTGAGTCAGGAGGATACACACAATTTAAACATACCAATATCAATGGATGATTTAGAGGAAGCAATCAAAAGACTACCAACCAAGAAAAGCCCAGGACCAGATGGGTATACAGCAGAATTTTACAAAACCTTTAAAGAAGAATTAATACCAATACTTTTCAAGTTATTTCGAGAAACAGATAAAGAGGGAGCTCTGCCAAATTCATTCTATGAGGCCAACATCATCCTTATTCTGAAACAAGACAAAGACACCTCAAAGAAAGAAAAGTACAGACCAATATCTCTGATGAAGCTAGATGCAAGAATCCTCAGTAAAATTCTGGAGAATCGTATTGAAAGGCACATAAAAAATAATTGTGCACCACGATCAAGTAGGATTCATCCCTGGGATGCAAGGATGTTTTAATATATGGAAATCAATAAATATTATTCACCACATCAATTGACTTAAAGATAAGAACCATATGATCATCTTGATAGATGCAGAAAGAGCAGTTGACAAAGTACAGCATCCCTTTATGTTCAAAACATTAGAAAAACTAGGGATAACAGGAACTTACCTCGACATTGTAAAAGCTATCTATGCTAAGCCTCAGGCTAGGATCATTCTGAATGGAGAAAAATTGAAGGCATTCACTCTAAAATCTGGAACAAGACAAGGATGCCCTCTATCCACACTTCAATTCAATATAGTTCTCAAAACACTGGCCAGAGAAATTAGACGAAAGAAATCAAAGCCATAAAAATAGGAAAAGAAGAACGTAAATTATCACTATGTGCTGGTGACATGATTCTATAGAATCATAGAAGAACCAAAAGGGTCTACAAAAAAAACTACTAGAACTAATAAATGAATTCAGCAAAGTAGCAGGATCTAAAATCAACACGCATAAATCGAAGGCCTTTCTGTATATCAGCAACAAATCTTCTGAAACGGAAATGAGGAAAAGCAGTTCATTCAAAACATCCTCAAAAAAATTAAATACATGGGAATCAACCTAACAAAAGAGGTGAAAGATTTATACAATAAATCAATATAACCCTAAAAAAAGAAGTAGAAGAAGATATTAGAAGATGGAAAAATATACCCTGTTCATGGATAGGCAGAACTAACATCATCAAAATGGCGATATTACCAAAAGTTATCTATAGGTTTAATGCAATGCCAATCAAAATCCCAATGGCATTTCTTGTAGAAATAGAGAAAGCAATCATGAAATTCATATGGATAAATATAAGACCCAGAAATACAAAAGCAATTCTAAGCAGGAAGTGTGAATCAGGTGGTATAGTGATACCAGATTTCAAACTATATTACAGAGCAATAGTAACAAAAACAGCATGGTACTGGTACCAAAACAGGCGGGTAGACCAGTGGTACGGTATACAGGACACAAGAGACTAATCCACAAAGCTACAACTATGTTATATTTGATAAAGGAGCTAAAAGCATGCAATGGAGGAAGGATAGCATCTTCAACAAATGGTGTTGGGTAAACTGAAAATCCATATGCAACAAAATGGAACTTTATCCCCTCCTCTCGCCATGCACAAGAGAGTTAACTCAAAGTGGATCATGGAGCTAGATATCAAATCAGAGACTCTGCATGTGTTAGAAGAAAAAGTTGGCTCTGGTCTACATATTGTGGGGTCGGGCTCCAAATTCCTTAATAGGACACCCATAGCACAAGAGTTAATAACAAGAATCAACAAATGGGACTTACTTAAATTAAAAAGTTTTTTCTCAGCAAAAGAAACAATAAGAGAGGTAAATAGGAAGCCTACATAATGGGAACAAATTTTTACTCATCACACTTCAGATAGAGCCCTAATATCCAGAGTATACAAAAAACTCAAACAATTAGACAATAAGATAACAAATAACCCAATCAACAAATGGGCCAAGGACCTGAAAAGACACTTCTCAAAGGAGGACATACAATCAATCAATAAGTACATGAAAAAATGCTCACCATCTCTAGCAGTCAGAGAAATGCAAATCGAAACCACCCTAAGATACCATCTCACTCCAGTAAGATTGACAGCCTTTAGGAAGTCAAACAACAACAAGTGCTGCTGAGGATGTGGGGAAAAGGGTACTCTTGTACATTGCTGGTGGGACTGCAAACTGGTGCGGCCAATTTGGAAAGCAGTATGGAGAATCCTGGGAAAGCTGGGAATGGAACCACCATTTGACCAAGCTATTGCCCTTCTCGGACTATTCCCTGAATCTTAAAAGAGCGTATTACAGTGATACTGCCACATCGATGTTCATAGCAGCACAATTCACAATTGCTAGACTGTGGAACCAACCCAGATGCCCTACAATAGATGAATGGATTAAAAAAATGTGGCATTTATACACCATGGAGTAATATGCAGCACTAAAAAATGACAAAAAAATGGAATTTGCAGGGAAATGGATGGCACTAGAGCAGATAATGCTTAGTGAAGCTAGCCAATCGTAGAAAACAAATACCAAATGTCTTATTTGATATAATGAGAGCAACTAAGAACAGAGCAGGGAGGAAGAGCAGGAAGAAAAGATTAACATTAAACAGAGACGTGAGTTGGGGGGGGAGGTAGAGAAAAGGTAAATTTCATGGTAATGGAGGGAGACCCTCATTGTTACACAAAATTACATATAAGAGGTTGTGAGGGTAATTGGAAAATAAACAAAGAAAGAAATGAATTACAGTAGATTCGGTAGAGAGAGAAGATGGGAGTGGAGGGGAGCAGGGATAGTAGAGGATAGGAAAGGTACCAGAATACAAGTTACTAATAGGGCATTATGTAAAATGTGGATGTGTAACCGATGTGATTCTGCAATCCATATTTGGGGTAAAAATGGGAGTTCATAACCCACTTGAATCTAATGTATAAAATACGATATGTCAAGAGCTTTGTTATGTTTTGAACAACCAACTAATAAAATAAAATAAAATAATCGAAAGAAAAACACATGGGGAACTATTTCAACACAAAATTGACTAGATGTATAACTCCTACCTTATATAATGCAAAATGCAAGTCCAACTATACACCATGCCTCCTCTGAAATGCTTGTAATTCTATTCTGTTTGGGTTGTTTTTCTCCATCTTATTAGGATTAGTAGTCAGAGTCTAGTAGATTAGGTGTCAGTGTCGGGTATTCAGTATTTCGAATGGAAAATTGGAAAATGGACCAAATGTGTATGCAAATATATGCTACACAAAAATTTTCCCACTCTCATCCAGAACAATGCCTTGACATTACCCTCCTCCCAAGTAATACATCATTAAAAGTCAAGAGTTAGAAAATCTGGGAATAAATATCTGGAATGGAATATGCTCAAAAGTTTACAACCTGGGAGGTGGTAGAGTAGTTTCCAAAAGTAAGGGACAGGGTAAACACTCCACAAACATGGAGCTGTGCTGACATAAAGACTTCTTGAGAAACTGCCTCTGAGTTTGAGCACTTGAAATATATGTTGTTGTCAGGAGCTTTACCTTCCTTGTAGTGAGACCATTACAGCTGGGTCTGCATCTATGTTACCTGGAGGACATGGTTTAATATTTTCCAATGAACATGCTGTAGCAGTGCTGAATTCAATCCTAGTCGGTAAACTGGGGCCACTGGGGGCTAAGTGTCTCCCCTTGTGGACTGTGAAGTCATTGGGTCATCCTCCATATTTTGTGGTGTTTATTGCTGCTGCACTGGGTGTTTAGTATTTGCTTCACGAAATACAAGGAGTTCAACTGAAAAACAGTGCTGAAGGGAGTTCTGTCATATGTGGTGGGTCAGGGTCTGTAGGAGAATGCACCAACCAAGGTTCTATCCCTCATAGCTTGCCCCTTGACCATAGCAACCTGATTCTGAACATTCCCCTGAAACCTCTCCATATAACAAGGTCCCTTTACTTGTAAGGGTCTGTTGGCTGCACCATGTCAGCCACAAGCCATTTGGAAGCCAATGGCAGATCCACATGGCCCCACCACAGATATTCCATCACACACCGGCCCACCACGGCTATAAGCCCACTAGTCAGCAGACTCCAACTTACTGGCATCTCTGTTCTACACCATTTTCTTGAAACCCAGTCAATCAAGGCACTGTCTGGTATACTCATAATCATCAACAGGATATCCAAAGGTCCTCCAGTGCCACCTGTTCATGAAAATTAAAAAAAAAATTCATGGTATTTATCGAGCCATTTTTCAAACATGAAGTTGGAGGCAATGTGGGTTTCAATTCATTCAGGAACAATTAAATGTTGAGGATGCTCATTTCCATTAAAGCTTTGGAGAAGTCTCAGAGCCAAGTCTTCCCAAAGAGTAGACAAAAGGTCACATGAAGCAAGGTGCATTGAGGTCTACAACGTGAGGTCCATGTGTGTTTTGACTCTCAACTATGGCTGCCAAGTCGTTCAGAATAAAATCATGTGATATCTTGGCTGAGATTCCCAGTGCTCTGCGGAAAGCAACCCTGGGCCTAGATCTCAGTTTCCAAGGGCAAATCTCATGCGTGGCCTCCTAAAATTCCAACACAATTCATGGAAATACTTCGATGACGTCAGTTCCAGAATGCAGTCTCTTAGGGTAATCACACCAGAGTTCAAGCCAAGGTGGACCCAGTCGTCTCTTCCAACCGCCACACAAATGACCACGATTCAAACCAAAACAATCCCACATGACCTCATCTTCTTCCATTTAGACACTCATCATAACTTCTGGCTGGAGGTTTCCATGAGGTGTTCACCCCAAGACAGTGTCCAAAAAATCTCCCTTGCATCTCATTTGCCTAAAGTCAGGGTGGCCTGTACACCCTTCCTGTGAACCAGGAATGATCAAAAAGGCCTGCCATTAATACTGCTCTGCTTCTCAAATTTGAGGCCTACTGACTGTGGGTTTTAGATTCTTTATGTGAATTGGAGTCATGAGAAAATCTAAGCACTTATGGGCTAGCCTCTGCAGGGTTTGAGGAACTTATTTGACCCAAAGAATCCCTATTCTCACTTGATGGAGGTCAAGAAAGTTACAGAGCAAGGTGAGAGACTTCATCCACAAGGACTGCTCTTTGGCCATTTTGGTTTTGGATGTACACATGGAATCTTTCTTTAGATCCATCAGGTGCTGAGACTCTAAGCCACCACCTCACACAGGCTCAAGAGTCTGAATAAGACACATTCTTTTCAAAGAAATTAAGCAAAGAGCCACAGGTAATGCCCATTTATTTCCATTGCAAAACTCTTCTTTTCAGGCTTCAAAAAGGTGTGGCCTGAGGCAAAGACCTTCCTGAAATTCAGGGCAACAGAACAATAGGTAAGCATAAGGCCCAAAGCAGGGTTTCTCCACTGAGACTTTCCTGGTCCCAGTGATTTCTGAGTTTTCTGAGATGCTCGCCATTCACTTCAGCTATCCAGTACATGGCCATGTCAAAGAACTTGGAGGTGGTACATAACTTGGACAAAAAACCATGAGCCTATTCTGGAGAGTCTCCAGAATTCAGGAAGAAAACAGGAACTTAGGAAGATATCAGGTGTAGCCCATCGATCAGGCAAGCTGCAGTCCATTCATAAATTGGGCAAAATGAATGCTGTGGAGCTTTCTACTAGACAGGACACATCCATTTATGCATTCTCTTTTCTAATGTCTACAACTATGGACACAGTGGCATACACAGACACAGAAACACTCGCCTTGTCAAGGGACTTTCTAGAAAATGTTCACTAAATCCAAACAAACCACTTTTCCTACCTATTTTCAGAACAAGGGAAAATCACAAACCTACAACCACACCCACAGAGGCACCTCCTTACCCCAAGTAATTCTGAGACTATCTGGAGTCTCCTCTGACTGGTGGGCCATATTATGTTCCCTCAAAATGGCATGTCCTGTCTCAGATCTCCTCTTCTTATCCAACTCTGTGAAGTTGTCAAGAGCAAGCTGTGAGCAACTACCTTTTTTCCCAGGAAAGGCCCGTCTTCAGAACACTCTGGGCATTTGGCCTTCCTCACATCAGTAGGTACCAAGAAAGACTGATTCTGTCCTTGGTACATCCAAACAAGTGAGAACACTGGGACTGGGACTGGGACTGGCTCTGTGTGCCTGGCTTCCTGGATCCCAAGTTCAGAGAGTTCCATCAACAAGGAAGTGAGGTGAGGTCACTTCCTTCAGGAACTGAATGAGGTCACTGCCTTGGCAACCACTTTGTCCTCACAGTTGCTTCCAAGGGTCCCTTCAGATGCAGGCTGCTCCTACTACCTGTGACAGTTTCACAAGTTAGAATAGTATATCAACCATAGGCACCAGGAAACAACTCTCCACACAGGCCTGGTTTGGTCCATCTTCTCTACATTAAGAAGAGAGAGGCTGATTCAGACACAACCCTTCATCCTGACCAGGTTGTTTGCCATGGAAGATGACTTCTGCTCTCTCAGGTCCTTCATAGGTGCCTACATCTTCTCCAGGGATCATTTCTGCATAGACCTTTGAATTTCTCAGGAGGTGAAAGATCCCCTATATTCCTGTATTATAAGACCAACTCTGTGCCTGCTCTTCTGTAAAGTTAGATTGAGGGTAGATGGTATGGTTAGGATTAATAACATGTTTGATTTGTGTTAGGAATCATTCTGCTGGATGAATAATGGTGTTGGGAACCTGAGATATTTTTAAGAATATAGAGGTGAAATATTGTAATGGTCAGGCGAGTATAGGAGGAAGAGATGACCAAGAGACTGTCTCATGCAACTACAAAGGGTTCATTGTGGGTCCAGCATGCTGGGGCTCAGAGCTCAGTTGAATAGAGCAGAGAGCCCTGAGAACAGCTTAAGCAGAGCTTATGTACTTTTCTTGGAGAAGGCAGGGATGGAAGTTTATTGATGGGTCAGGGCGAGTAGGCCGTTTGCTTTCAACTGCGTGACTGAGCACATTCTGCAGTTTGGCAGTTGGGGACAGCACATTCTGGGAACAAGATTAGCAAACAGTTCTCAAGATTTCAACAGTGTTTTGTTAAGTGTACAGAAAAACAGAAGTGACAAGTACCTATTTCATTAACCTTTCATTCCCCACTTCTTCTTCTGGTTACTTTTAATCATAAAAGTCATCACTGATGGGTGTTACATTTTATGTCTTCTAGTGTGGTATATTGTTGTCTGATTACCATAAGTTTAACTTGTCCAATTTGAGCTTGGAGAAAGGAAACTCCATGGTTTAGCCAACAGGGTCCTACAGTTCGTAATAATATGAGGATTATTAATGGACCAGCCAGGGCTGATGAATGCATAGTTAACCAGACGGACTGTGTGAACCAAGACTCAAACCACCCTTTTTGGGCCTCTCTTTCTCGTTGACGCTCTTCAATGCGTTTTCTTTATTTACTCATAGATTCTTTTCAACTCCAGTGTGGCCGGCACAAAAACAACATTCTTCCCTCAATGCACTACAAATTCCCCCTTCTCTCATGAAGAGGAGGTTTTATCGCTCGCCTGTTCTGTAAAACAGATTCATAGACAGAGGTTAAACATTCCTGTAAAGCTGTGATGGAGGTTTTATTATCTTTAAGTTTTGGTCTATTGCTGCTTCTAATTAGGGCATTGGTTGTGTCCTTTGGACTAGGACATTGATTCCTGTGCCCACTCATGCAGCAACTCCTATTCCTAATAGGATGGCTAAAGTGAGAGATACAGGTTCCCAGCGGAACTGAGTTGCATGCCTTCCTATTTGATCTTTAAATGGACCTGCGTCATCATAGAGCACTCTGGGAAACATCTGCACCATTACATAATTAATCACATCTGTTGACTATTTCATGAAAACATAAACAATGTTTAAGTATATAGAATCTTTCTGTTATAGGGACGGACGAGGCAAAGCACCTAAGATAGCACTGAAGACAGGGAAAAAGTCCTATTTGGTTGCAAACGGATTTAGAGGGCATTGCTTCTGTTGTAATCAATTAATCCCCTGAACCCCAAGTTTAGGTAGTTTCATAATTTGTACCCAACATGTAAGGGAAGGGGCTCAGAAGTTCAAAGTCGGCAGAAGTTCACAAAAAGCTGTTTTTCTCTTTTATTTTATCCTCTGTTCTGGGCAAGTTAACTTTTCAAGGACACCTGAAAGGGAGAGAGATTTTTTTCTCTTTTTTTTTCGCCCTGCCAGCTGTTACCATGGAGCCTAGTTGGTAACTTATTTATCTTAGAAATGTAGCCATCTCTGTGAAGCCCCCACTCAAGGCCAGAGGCCTTGTTCACATATTTTGTGAAAAACTAGTATGGGTGTGTCTAGCTCAGGAGTGCTGATTTTTTTTCGCCAGTTGCCAAGTAGACCAGGGCAACACAAAAAGAAGAAGTTTATCTACAGTGAACTCTTTTAAAGGAACTCTTTTGCTGAAAGTCCTAAAGTCAGCCATGGTGAAGACTTCTGGAGAAGTTCATTTAAGACTTTTCTGTGGGCCTGGTAGAGAGGGGGAAGACGTGGAAGGCAAGGCTGAGAGCAGTTTCATGGATCTGAGAATGAGGAAGTAGAAATGTAAAAGAATATTGGAAAAGGGGTTTGGGATTTTCCTAGCAACAAAAACTTGAGCAGTAGAACAGGTAGAGCAGAGGGGACGACGGGAGTGAGTATCCCAAAAAGCATGTGAGGTATTTTAAATTCTTAGTCACCTGTTTACAGTGATGACAAAGCAACTTTAAAGGCCATTTTAATTACATCCTGGATAGGGGTCTGAGGGATCTCCTCAGCTGGTTTGAGCTTTGGGTTAGCTGGTAAGAGGACCTTATGGGACGCAGTGCGGGCACTGACAGGAGAAGAGAGGAGTGAGTGTGTGGAGGGGTACCTCAGTACCGGATACCTCAGCAAGGGGGCAATTGTCTGAGAACCGGCAGAGGTTTTGATTTTTGATCTAGTAATTGGAGGGGAGAAATCAGGTTGCTGAGGTGGGAGTGCCAACAGAGAGTCTGGAGCAGAAGACTGAGTTTGAGGAACTATTGGAGAAGTATAGTTCAGCATGTGAGCAAAGGAGGGAAAAAACCTCCACATAGGGGAATCTCCTTTAACCCTTTTGAGCACTTGCAGAAGTTAAAAAGGTCATGCAGAATGTGAGGATCTGGAGACCCCTCTGGGGGTCACAGGTTTTGGTTGTCTAATTGGTAATATGGCCAATTCTGTGTATTGAATTTGATGAGCAGTTTGGGTTCCACCAGGCAGTCCCTGTATGCTAACATCCCCATGACTTACAGAAGAAGTTGGCTTTCCCCCCACACAGCCGTGGCTGTTTGTGGCTTTGACAGTCTTCCAGGCAAACATAGTAATCTAGGCTAGCCAACCTGCATCTGGCTCACGTGTCCCTACATCCATAATATTTGTTTTCATTATCTATGATACGAAAGGAATTTAATGAAATTTTAGTGGGATCTGCTTTATCAGGGATATCCCAATAGGAAAAACCTATAGGCAGCTGACAAATGTTGAGATGACCAACAGGTCCCTATGTGGGCTGTAAGCGAGATAGACCATTCTTCTGGTCTATGAGGATTTGTGATCAGCCATTGCTGCTGAATTCGCTGATGAGGGTTAGGACTAGTGGTGGCCAAGGGGAGAGTCTATAGCCTTATACACATGCCAAATACACAATTTGAAAGGGTTACCAGTCATTTCCAGTTTCCAGCCAGAGTCTGGACAGGGCGCAGGCTTGAGATGGAAGGCATGGATACAGGAAAGGATTCCGTCTACATTTACTGCTGTAGGTGTTATAAGTAGCACGTGGTATTTCCTTTCCAGCGGGGTTCCAGGGATGACACCTGATGTCATCTTATGTAGAGGAAGTCTCTTACTTGATATCGATGTGGAGTCTCCTTGTCCCCAGGTTGGTAGGCCGTGGCCAGCTGTTTTAACAGGTATCGCTGAGTTCTTTCAAGAGCTTTAAGTGTGTCAAGCAAGGGGGTGTGGAAGGGATCCTTAGGTCTTAGAGTTGGGGTTAGGTCCCTTACTGGAGGAGGGGCAACATAGAGAATTTCACAGGGGGAGAGGTTACACAAAGAAACAGAGGGAGTATTTTTTAGATGATACAGTGCATAAGGCAGGAGTATAGTCCAATCTTTTAGCTGGTTTCTAAGCTTAATTTCATTAAGGTCTCTTTAATGGTTCTATTTATTTTTTCTACCTGTCCTGAGCTCTGGGATCTATAAGCATAATGTAACTCCAATTAATCACCAGGGTACATGTTAACCCATGACTTACCTGGGCCATGAACACCAGTGCATTGTCAGACCCTATTACCTTAGGCAGGCCGTATCTTGGAAAAATATCCTTCAGTATCATCTTGACCACGATTTGAGCCATTGTTTTTTTTTTTTTTGGGGGGGGAAGGTTTCAATCCATCCTGAAAATGTATCTACAAAGACTAGGAGATATTTAAGTCCATACCTTGCTGGCTTAATTTCAGTAAAGTTCACTTCTGAAAATTTTTCGGTCTGGTTCTTCGAAGGTGTTTTCCTGCAGGAAGCTTAAAAGGGTAAGCATTAACCAATTGATGGACCTGAGACGCTTTTGATACCCATTCAGTTATTTCCTTTCGCTGTGAGTCGGTTAGTAGAAAACTCTGTTCTTGATCTTTCAGGAATGACTGCAATTTCTTTGAACCAAGGTGAGTGAGTTGATGTACATTTTCTACTGACATTGTTAAAGCCATGACTATAGGAGTTTTTACTGAAGGATTTAGAAATTCCACTTGGGGGCCTTCAGGGTTAAATGTCATTATGGCCCAGAGTTTGGTGAGCAGATCTCCACCCATCAATGGGGCCGGGAACTCTGGGATTACTAGGAAGGAGTGATGGATTTTTCCTTTCCACAGGTCCATGTACCTCTTAGTTGTCCAAGCCCGATATTTACTGCCATTAGCCCCTTGAACTAGAGACCTTTTATTTGATAGAGGGCCCAATGGGGCCTTAAAGGCTGAGTATAATGCCCCTGTATCTACTTCAAAGTTTACTGGGGTCCCTTCAACTTCAAAAGTTATTTACTATAACTGTGAGTTGGTTAGTGGAGTTGGTTAGACTTCATCCACAATGAGTGCTCTTTTGGAGATGTTGGTTTTGGATGCACACAAGGGATCTTTCTTTAGATCCATCACGTGCTGAGAATCTAAGCCACAGCCTTACACAGGGCCAAAATGCTGATTTAGACACATCCCTTTCCAAAGCAATTAAGGAAAGAATCACAGGTGATGTCCACTCATTTCCATTTGAAAACTGTTTTCTTCAGGCTTCACAAAGGGGTGGCCTGAGGCAAAGACCTTCCTGACATTCAGGCCAACATAACAATAGGCAAGCAAAAGGCCCATTGCAGGGTTTCTCCACTGAGACTTTCCTGGTAACACTGATATCTGAGTTTTCTGAGATGCTCCCATTCCATTCAGCTGTCCAGTACATGGCCTTGTCAAAGATCTTGGAGGTTGTACATATCTGGGGCAAGATGAACCCTGGGAAGCTTTCTCCTAGACAGGAAACATCCATTGATGCATTCTCTTTTCTAATTTCTACAACCACAGACACAGTGGGATACACAGAAATAGAAACAATCGCCTTGTCAAATGACTTACCAGAAACAGTTCACACCAAACCAAACAAACTGCCTTTCCTACCTATTCTCAGAACATGAGACAAAACCACAAACACACACCCACACCCAGAAAGGCACCTCCTTCCCGCAAGGAGGTCTGTGACTATACAGAGTGTTCTCTGACTGGTGGGCCATTCTATGTTTCACGGAATTGGACTATCTTGTCTCAGATCTAGTATCCTTGGCCAACTGTGTGAAACTGACAGGAGCCAGCAGTGAGCCATTACCGGCTTTCTCAGGAAAGGCCCCTCTTCTGAGCTCTTCTGGCATTTGGTCATCTTCACATTAGTAGGCACCAAGAAAGACCGATTCTCACCTTGGTAAGTCCAAACAAGTGAGACCACTGGGAGTGGGACTGGGACTGGATCTGGGTGCCTGCCTTCCTGGATTCCAAGTTCAGAGACTTCCAAAAACAAGGAAGTGAGGTGAGGTCACTTCCTCCTGAAATGAATGAGGTCACTGACTTGGCAACCCCTTTGTGCTAACAGTTTCTTCTTATGGTCCCTTGAGATGGAGGCTGCCCCTACTTCATGTGACAGTTTCACAAGTTAGAATGGTATATAAACCATAGGCACCTGGGAAGAGCTCTCCACAAAGGCCTGGTTTGGTCCATCTTCTCTACATTAAAAAGAGAGAGGCTGATTCAGACACAAACCTGTATCCTGACCAGGTTGTTTGCTATGGAAGATGACTTTCACTTTCAAAAGTCCTTCATAGCTGCATACATCTTCTCCAGGGAATATTTCTGCATGGGTCTTTGAGGTTCTCAGCAGGTGGAAGATCCCCTACATTCCTGTATTGTAAGACCAAAACTTTCCCTGCTCTTCTGCAATGTTAGATTGAGGAAACAGTGTATGGTTAGGGTTAAAAACATGTTCGATTTGTGTTAGGAATAATTCTGCGGGATGATTAATGGTATTGGAAACCTGCGATATTTACAAGAATATATAGGTGAAATATAAGTATGAAAACAGGAATCCTGGTAAGATTTGAAGCTCAGAAGGGCATTGGGCCCTTGATTGGGAGACTTAGTTTTGCATTATGTTCTGCACACATGCCTCAGCTGAATCGATATAAAATGGCATAGGACCTTTTTTCTTGGATGATTGAATGTCGAAGAGAACATCCAGTCAAAAAGGGACAGTAGGTAGGATTAAGAAGATAGTCAGTAGGTTTAGAAAAAAGCGTGAGTATAGGATTCGGACCAAAATATTTTTAGCAATAGGGTTTTGGTTAGAAAGTGAATGTCAATGTAAGCACATGTAAAGAATGAGTTACAATAATGAGCTGGGGAAAATATGTAGGAAAACAGATATCAATAGAGACATTACGAAATGAGACAAAGTATAAAGTGAGTAATAGGATTAGACATTTTCAACAGGCTTGAGTTTGAATATATAATCTTAGGAAAAAACAAATATGTAATCACCAATAGGATTTTCATTTGAGCACATTAGGCAACCTGGACATGGATGTTTTTAGTAATCCATGTTCAATTTCCGTTTAGGTTTGGTACAATCATAAGTGTGACGTTTGTGTTTTTTGTGTCCTGAATATTACTGTGATAAAATGTATATGTAGATCAGGTGACATGGGTATTTCTTCCACCATTTCTGGGAGCAATATGTTGAAGATGTATTAATTAGTACTGGAGTTCAATGAGGTGTATCCTGTGTCTATGAATATAGAGATAATGCATGAATAGAGGATATTGTGAAAAAATAATATAACTGATTCCACTTTAAATAATAGATTGAATTAATATCTGAAAATATATAGGAAATCTTATATTGATAAACAATCATTCATTCCAACCGGTTATACATCTAATTTTAATATTAGGTTTATGGTTTATCATGAAGAGTGTGTGGGCTTTGTTTCAAAATTGATTATGGAAATCAAATATAATGTGTTTGGAAAGAAGTCTCATGAAAAGACCAGTTAAGAAACCTGGAGGAATACATGTGTTTTGAAGCAGTAAGTGATTGAAAGTGAAACAAATGCCTATAAATTTGTGAACTTGTGGATGAAATATATATCCTATGATGTGCATAAACTGAAGAAATAATAATGTACCAGTGTTGTAAAAAAATGAACGTCAAAATACACATTATGTCCCATACAAATCTACAGGCAATGATGTTTAAGTGGGTCAGTTACTGTAGAAATATTAGGATTTGTATGCAACATTAACTGAAGTTAGTTTTCAGTACTAGAAAACAAATATGTATTTCAGGTGGATGAATATTTCTGAGAATAATCTTGTAAAAAGTTGATTATAAATCCACATACATGAACATGAATGAATTCAGGGAGTTAATGTAAGACACATATATTTCATATTTTGAAAAATCTGGAGAGTGTGTATATATATATACACAGACATTAAAATGTAGCAATATTTATGCCTATCGAAATTCATCATTAAATATATATCATCAACAGATGCAAAAGTATTTATTTTAGTAAACATGGATTTATGTATAATGTTTTTCAACTAGGAAGCTCACCCATAGTTTGAATTTTCAGTTCCAAAATCGTTTTGGAGGAGTGATCTCTTCTCAAAATTTGTATCTTCCTAGTAACTGTAACCTCAAAAGTATGTATGTGTGATACCAGGTAGGATTCTATATGTGCATACAAAATTACATGTGCTGAATAGGCTACAGAGAAAGGGAGACAGGAATTCACATATTTGTTTACTTTAAAACACATTGAGAACTATTTAAACAAAAAATTTACTGGATTTATAACACCAACCCTTTATCATCCAAAAGACCAGTCCAACTGTACACCATTCCTCCTCTGAACTGCTTGTATTTCTATTCTGTTTGGGTTATTTTTCTCCATCATAATGGTTTAGTAGTCAGAGTCTAGTCAGCTATTGGTTAGTGTCAGGGATTCAGTATTTCGAATGGAAAATTAGATAATGAATCCAATGTGTATGCAAATATGTGCTACACAAAATTTTTCCACTCTCATCCAGAATAATGCCTTCATATTACTTCGGCCCCAAGTAAGACACAATTAGAGGAGAACAGTTAGAAAATCTGTGAATACCTATCAGGAATGCAAAATCCTCAGGAGTTCACAACCTTGGAGGTGGTAGGGGAGTTTCCAAAAGTAAGGGACAGGGTTGATAGATCCAACCTGATCTTTCATTAAAATTGGGGGCCATCTTGCCACAAATCCATGAAAAGATAATTTTGGCTTTACTATAAATTAGCGCAAATTCTGAACCTGCTTGGAATGCCTACCAGTGCCTTGAACTCACCCATGTCTGGATCTCTGACCAGATAGCAGCGCTCTCTAAAACTTTAATGATACCTCATAAATATTTTTCTTTCCCTGGCCAGACAACGTGTCTCTGAGGCTCTAATGGTCCTCATAAATTCTGATGTTAGGACCAGCAAAAAAAAAAAAAAATGTAATATACCATTAGTGTGATGCTTGTCAAAGTTCTCTTATCTGTAACCCCCCTTTTGTGTATCTTTCTGGGCTACATATCTGGGCTGTAGGAAAGTTGGGTTGCTGTCTTGTTCCCGCCATTTTGGGAGGGAGAGGCAGCCTGGCCGGTTGAAATAATAAGCTTGCCTTAATTTGATTTTAATTGGAGTCAGTGGTCTTTTCTTGCATTCTGGTCTTACATTTTGGAGTTCCAAAGCGAGATAACCCTGCCCGACCAGATCACAAGACCAGACTGTGGAAATTCTTAAGCTGGCCTGCCCTCTAGGGCTCCACACTGGAGAGCCACTCTAGGGGGTGTGCAACTTAAGACGTTCCAAGGCCTTGGATTGAGCCTTCAGTCCGTGGAGCACTGCAGAGAACCAAAGCACTAAAACTATTAGCAAGCTCCTGGTAGAGGAGGCCTCCATAGGTAAGTGACGCCTTTATAACATCTGCTATCCAGTTAAGGGAGAGTACTTCTGATGACAGGGAGGTGGCCTGGGTAGGCTAACATATACCCCTCTCCGGGACAGTAATGAGAATGGTTCTGTCCTCTGTTCTGTTCTGTAGGGAATTGCTCTTTAAATTTAAGCTCACAAGGTTTTCTAGGTGTTCAAAAATCTAATAAAATATTAATGTCTACAAAAGGTCTAATATGCCTTTGTTCAAGGACTTTTCCTTCAACAACAAAAAAATGGTTTACAATTTTCAATTCAATTGTCTAATATTTTAATAAATAAGTAAAGTAAATTTCATATGGGATTACTCATTCATGAGTAGTTTTGTTTGATATCTGATTGATTTACTAAGGTCTGTATAAGTTTGTACTAAAGTGTGTATAAGATTGTAAAATTCAGTCATGTGTTAAAGAGACAAAAATTTCTGAAAACATAAGTTTACCCATAAAACTGTGTTATTAAGTTTTATTTTTTTCTAGAGCAAACAACCATAAAAATTAAACAACTGAATAAATAAGAACTGTTATTTTAGAGAACTGTACTGCCATTTCTTTAAAAGCTAAACTTGGTTAATGTAGAAACATCAATGTAATTGTGTTGCTGTCAATGTGCTCATATCTTCCAGGTATACAAGTCTGTAAGGTAGAAACTTGAAAAGAGCATTATATCAATCTGTTGTTCTAAATTTATATGGTAAAAAAATATATTGGGGATTTATTTACCTGTTATCAATAAGATATGTAAAGTTTTATGTTACTTTTTACATTGGGGAACCATTTAAATGTATTTTTAAGTTATTGAGAGCCTAATCTATGTAAAGGTTAAAAACTTTCAGCCTTTCTTTAATTCATGTTTTAAATCTGATATCATACGGTGTTAGCAAATGTTCATGTGACCTGACACAATTTATGTAAACTTTGTAAAATGATATTTAAAAAACAAAGATCACCTTTAGATCTAAAACACTAAAGATTCATATAGAGCCCTGCCTTAACTGAAATAAGGCTGTGTGTCCCATCTTACAACATGTGAGAATGACTACGAAAGCAGTAGGTCAGATTTTATTTCTTTTAAAGTTATGTTCAAAAGTTTCTTTGGTTTTTGATTTGTGTCAAGATTACTAGGATTTAAACAGGGGATATAGTGTATAACTCAGCCAAAAAATTTAGGGTAGCTGTTACACGAACTAAGTATTTTTACTCTTGTTAAAAATTTTTATTTTGTAATTTCCTTATAAGTGATCTAAAGATTCCCTGTTAGTGTTTTACAGAGTGTTGCTTTAAGAACACAACATGGGTTAATTTAAGATAATAAGTCATCACCTATAAGACAGAATAATACAGATCCCAATTAATTAAAAGATAAATAATTATAAAGTTATAGACATTAAATCCCAGTACTTGTAATATAAGGCTGTTAAAATTTATTTGCTGGATGTTTCAGATTAGGATTTAATTAAAGTTAAATGAAAAGGGCCAAGAAAACCAATATTTGGCTCTTGCCCTCTGAGTCAGTCTGAATCCAGGGAACAGGGGACTTCTCTAAAGAGCTTTGCAACTCTGGGCCAAATAACCTCCAGATCAGGAAAAATAATGAGACCACTGGTGAACATAAAGCCAGTGAGTGCATTTGCCATGAAGAGGAGAGTTATCAGAGAAGGGAGACATTCTTATGCTTCTGAGGGAAACCACATGGTCAAGCAAGACCTGGACCCACCTAGCGAAAATGGCACTATCAGAAGTGAGAAGCTGCTCTCAAGTTTCCCCAGAATTGACTCCCATAAAAGCTCAGCTGACTGTGAAAAATAGATAGAAACAGAAGTCAGTTTGACTGTTTCATCTTAAACAGTTAGCAAAGACAGTTAAAACGAAAATACAGCCATTCCTGGGCATTTTAATTAATAATAATAATAATCATCATCATCATCATAATAATAATAATAATAAAATTTTAAGGTATACAATTTATGTTAGCCTCCCAAAATAAGTAAGACTGGAAACTAAAAGAAGGATTCTCAGACAGGAATGCCTGATAACTGTAAAAAGAGACTATCAAGAGGAGCTGCCAGAGGCAGATTTTTTAGGTTAAGACCTACTTATATTCCTAACCTAAACAGGTAGTCTTCGTGTCTGCTAGTACGATTATCCAGCCCTGAGTAACAGAAGTGAAGATTTCTCTATTAGACACAAAGGTCATACTAGTAAAAGGATTTTGCAAGATCAGATGACATGAAATTATTACACTGTATCTAATGGGGAAGGACAACTGTAACACTAAAATTAAAAGGTTACATTGACAGTCCAGATAACTGGGGAAACTAAAGTCTGGTGAGGGAACCTCAATACAGCGACATGTTCCAACTGCTGCAAAATTTATTCAGTACTCATGGTTTTTGTTTCTCTCAACTTTCAGGGCAGCTGAACAATAGGTAATCTAAAGGCCCAAAGCAGGGTTTCTCCACTGAGACTTTCATGGTCACACTGATATCTGAGTTTTCTGACATGGTCGCCATTCCTTTCAGCTATTCAGTACATGGCCATGTCACAGAGATTGGAGGTGGTACATACCTTGGACACAAAACCATGAGCCTATTCTACAGAGTGGCCAGAATTCAGAAAGAAAACAGGAACTTAGGAAGATAGCAGGTGTTGCCCATCGATAAGGCAAGCTGCAGTACATTCATAAATTGGGCAGGATGAATGCTGGGAAGCTTTCTACTAGACAGGACACATCCAATGATGCATCCTCTTTTCTAATATCTACAACCACGGACACAGTGGGTTACACAGGCATAGAAACACTCGCCTTGTCAAATGACTTAGTAAAAGCTGTTCACTCCAAACCAAGTAAACCGCCTTTCCTACCTATTCTCAGAATATGAGACAAAACCACAAACCCACACCCATACCCACAAAGACACCTCCTTCCCCCAAGTAGGTCTGTGACTATCCGGAGTTTACTCTGAGTGGTGGACCATGCTATGTTCACCAGAAATGGCCTGTCCTATCTCAGATCTGGTCTCTTTGGCCACCTCTCTGAAATTGTCAGAAGCGAGCGCTGAGCCACTACCTGCTTTCTCAGAAAAGGACCCTCTTCAGAGCTTTCCTCGCATTTGGCCATCCTCACATCAGTAGGTACCAAAAAAGACTGACCCTGTCCTCGGTAAATCCAAACAAGTGAGACCAATGGGACTTGGATTGGGACTGCTTTTGGGTGCCTGGCTTCCCGAATCCCAAGTTCAGAGAATTCCATCACCAAGGAAGTGAGGTGAGGTCACTTCCTTCCTGAACTGAATGAGGTCACTGCCTTGGCAACCAGTTTGTCCTAACAGTTGCTTCCAAGGGTCCCATGAGATGGAGGCTTCCCCTACTCTCTGTGACACTTTCACAAGTTAGAATGATAAATCAAACATAGGCACCCAGGAACAGCTCTCCATAATTGCCTGCTTTGGTCCATCTTCTCTACATTAAGATCAGAGAGGATGATTCAGACACAACCCTTCATCCTGACCAGGTTGCTTTCCATGGTAGATGACTTTTGCTCTCTCAGGTCCTTCATAGCTGCCTATATCTTCTCCAGGGATCATTTCTGCAAGGACCTTTGTGGTTATTAGCAGGTTAAAGATCCCCTACATTCCTGTATTTTAAGACCAACTCTGTCCCTGCTCTTCTGTAATGTAAGATTGAGGGAACAGTGTATGCTTAGGGTTAATAACAGATTCAATTTCAGTTAGGAATCATTCTACAGGATGAATAAAGGTATTGGGATCCTGCAATATTTACAACAATATATAGGTGAAATATAATTATGAAAACAGAAATCTAAGTAAGATTTGAAGCCCAGAAGGTCATTGGGCCCTTGATTGGTATACTTAGCTTTGAATTACTTTCTGCACAGATGTCTCAGATAAATCGATATACAATGGCATAGTATCTTGTACCTGGGATGATGGAATGTAGAAGAGAACATCCAGTCAAAAAGTGATAGAAGTTAGGATTAGGAAGATATTCGGTAGGTTTAGGAAGGAGGGAATAATAGATTTGGAACAAATGTTCTTTAGCAATAGGGTTTCGGTTAGAGGGTGAATGTAAGTGTCACCACATGTGAAGATTCAGTCACAATGATGAACTGGGGAAAATATCTAGGAAAGAAGATATCAATTGAGACATTACAAAATCAGGCAAAGTATAAAGTGAGTGACAGGATTAGACTTTTTCAAAAGGGTTGAGTTTGATTATATAATCTTTGGAAGAAACAAATATGTAGTCACCAATAGGATTTTCATTTGAGCACATTAGGCAACCTGGACATGGATGTTTTTAGTAATCCATGTTCAATTTCCGTTTAGGTTTGGTACAATCATAAGTGTGACGTTTGTGTTTTTTGTGTCCTGAATATTACTGTGATAAAATGTATATGTAGATCAGGTGACATGGGTATTTCTTCCACCATTTCTGGGAGCAATATGTTGAAGATGTATTAATTAGTACTGGAGTTCAATGAGGTGTATCCTGTGTCTATGAATATAGAGATAATGCATGAATAGACGATACTGTGAATAAATAATATAACTGATTCCACTTTAAATAATGGTTGAATTAATATCTGAAAATATATACGAAATCTTATATTGATATACATTCATTCATTTCAACCAGTTGTACATCTAATGTTAACATTAGGGTTATGGATTATCATGAAGGGTGTGTGAGTTTTGCTTCAAAAGTGATTATGGAAATCAAAAATAAAGTGTTTGGAAAGAAGTCTCACTGAAAGACCCGTCAAGAAACCTGGAGGAATACATGTGTTCTAAAACAGGAAGTGATTGAAAGTGAAACAAATGCCTATAATTTGCGAAATTGTGGATGAAATATATATCCTATGATGTGCATAAACTGAAGAAATTGTAAAGTACCAGTGTTAAATAAAAATGAATGTCAAAAGTTACATCATATCCCATAGGAATCTACTTGCATTGATGTTAAACAGGATGAGTTACTGTAGAAATATTAGGATTTGTATGCACCATTCACTGAAGTTAGTTGTCAGTACTAGGAAACAATATGTATTTCGGGTTGATGAATATTTTTGAGAATAATCTTGTGAAATATTGATTATAAATCCACATACATGAGCATCAATGAATTGATAGAGTGTACAGTAAGACACATATATTTCATATTTTGAAAAATCTGGAGTGTGTGTGTGTGTGTATATATGTATATATATATATATATATATATATATATATATATATATATACATATAACACAGAGACATTAAAAAGTAGCAATACATATGACAATCAAAATTTGTTGTGAAATATATATCATCCACATATATTTGGATATACATATAACACACAGACATTAAAAAGTAGCAATATATATGACAATCGAAATTTGTTGTGAAATATATATCATCCACAGGTCCAAATATATTTATTTTACTCAACATGATTTATGTATAATGTTGTTCAACTAGGAAATTCACGAATAGTTTGAATTTTCAGTTCCAACAGCGTTTAGTAGGAGTGATCTCTGCTAACAATTTGTATCTGCCAAATCAGCCATCTCAAAAGAATGTACATGTGATACCAGGTAGGAATCTATATGTGCATATGAAATTACATGTGCTGAATAGGCTACAGAGAAAGAGAGACAGGATTTTTTTTATTTGTTAAATTAAAAACACATGGAGAACTATTTCAACAAAAAATTGACAAGTTTTACAACAGCTACACTTTATCATGCAAAAGGCAATTCCAACTGTACTTCTGAACTGCTTGCATTTCCAATTTGTTTGGGTTATTTTTCTCCATCATATTAGGATTAGTAGTCAGAGTCTAGTAGGGTTTGGGGTAGTGTCAGGGATAAAGTACTTCCAAAGGAAAATTAGAAAAAGAATTCAATGAGTAGGCAAATATGTGCTACAAAAAATCCTCCCACACTCATCCAGAACAAAGCCTGGACATAACCATTACCCCAAGTATGACACAATTAGAAGAGAAGAGTTTGAAAATCCGTGATTATATATCTGGAATGGAACATGCTCAGGAGTTTACAAACTTGGAGGTGGTAGAGGAGATTCCAAAAGTAAGGGACAGGGTAAACACGCCACAAACATGGAGCTCTGGTGGAATAAAGACTTATTGAGAAACAGCCTCTGAGTTTGGACACATGAAATATATGTTGTTGTCAGGAGCTTTAGCTTCCTTTGTAGTGAGACCATCAAAGCTGGGTCTGCATCTATGTGACCTGGAGGAAGTGGTTTCTTATTTTCCAATGACCATGAGGCAGCAGTGCTGAATTCTATCTTTTTAGGTCAACTGTGGCGATTGGGGACTAAGTGTCTCCCCCCCTGTGGACCGTGAAGTCATTTGGTAATCCTCCATTTTTCCTGGTGTTTCTTGCAGCTGCACTGGGAGTTTGGTATTTGCTTCACGAAATACAAGGAATTCAACTGGGACACAGGGCTGGAGGGAGTTCTGTCACGTGTGGTGAAACAGGGTCAGCAAGAGAATGCACCAACTAGGCTTCTATCCTATATAGCTTGCCCCCTTGACTATAGCAACCTGATTCTGAACATTGCCCTGAAACCTCTCCATATAACAAAATGCCTTTACTTATAAGGGTCTGTTGGCTGCACGATGTCAGTCACAAGCCATTTTGAAGACAATGGCAGATCCACATGGCCCCACCGCAGATGTTTTATCACACTCCTGCCCACCACTCCTCTAGGCCCACTACTCAGAAGGCACCAAGTTACTGGCATCTCTGTTCTACACCATTTTCATGGAACCCAGTCAATCAAGGCACTGTGTGGTACACTCATGATCAGAAACAGGACATCCAAAGATTCTCCAGTGCCACCTGTTCATGGGAATTTCAAAAATTTCATGGTATTTATCAGGAAACATTAAATGGTGAGGAAGCTCATTTCATAGAAAGCTGTGGAGAATTATCACAGGCAAGACTTCCCAAAGAGTAGCCAAAATGTCACATGAAGCCATGCCCATTGAGGTTTACAATGTGAGGTCCATGTGTGTTTTGCCTCTCAACTCTGGCTGTCAAGTTTTTCAGAATAAAATCATGTGATATCCTAGCTGAAATTCCTAGTGCTCTGTGGAAAGCAAACCTGGCCCTAGATCAGTTTCCAAGGGCAACTCTTATCCGTGGTCTCCTAAAATCCCAAAACAGTTCATGGCAATATTTCTCTGATGTCATTTCCTGAACTCAGTATCTAAGGGGAATCACACCAGAGTTCAAGCCAAGGTGGACCCAGTCATCTCTTCCAACTGTCACACAAATAACCAAAATTAAAACCAAAACACTCCCACATGGCCCTCATCTTCTTCCATATAGGCACTCATCATAAACTCCGGTTGGTGGTTTCCATGAGGGACACAGCTCAAGACAGTGTCAAAAATATGCTCCCTTGCCACTCATTTGCCTAAAGTCAGAGTGGCCTGGACACACTTCCGGTGAACCAGGAGTGATCAAATAGGCCTGCCATTAATACTGCTCTGCTTGTCAAATTTGAGGCCTACTGACTGTCAGGTATAAATTCTTTATGCGATTTGGAGTAATGAGAAAACTCAAGAACTACTGCATGGCTTTGAAGAACTCATTTGACCCAAAGGATCCCTATTCTCACTTGATAGAGGTCAGGAACCTAACAGAGGAAGGCAAGAGACTTCATCCACAATGACTGATCTTTTTGCCATTGTGGTTTTGGATGCACATATGGGATCTTTCTTTAGATAAATTAGGTGCTGAGAATCTAAGCCACAGCCTCACACAGGGTGAAGAGGCTGATTGAGACACATCCTTTTCCAAAGCATTTAATCAAAGAAACACAGGTGATGCCTATTCATTTCCATTTGAAAACTGTTTTCTTCAGGATTCAAAAAAGGGTGGCCTGAGGCAAAGACCTTCCTGAAATTCAGGGCAACAGAACATTAGGTAAGCAAAAGGCCTAAAGCAGAGTGGCCAGAATTCAGGAAGAAAGCAGGAACTTAGGAAGGTAGCAGGTGATGCACATCAATAAGGCTAGCCACACTCTATTCATAAATTGGGCAGGATGAACGCTGGAAAGCTGTCTACTAGACAGGAAACAATCATTGATGCATTCTCTTTTTTAATGTCTGCATCCACAGACACAGTGTGATACACAGATATAGAAACACTCCCCTTGTCAAATGACATTCTAGAAGCAGTCTAATCCAAACCAAACAAACCGCCTTTCCTACCTATTCTCAGACCATGAGACATAACCACAAACACACACCCACACCCACAAAGGCACCTCCTTCCAGCAAGTAGGTCTGTGACTAACTGGAGTGTCCTCTGACTGACAGACTTTCCCTGAAATGTCCTGTCCTGTCTCAGATCTGGTTTTTTGGGCAAGTCTCCGAAGTTGTCAGTAGCCAGTGCTGAGCCACTACCATCTTTTCCAGGACAGGCCCCTCTTCAGAGCTTTCATGGCATTTGCCGATCCTCACATTAGAAGGTACCAAGAATGACTGACCCTATCCTTGTTAATTCCAATCAAGTGAGCACACTGAAACTGGGACTGGGACTGGCTCTGGATGCCTGGCTTCCTGGATCCCATGTTCAGAGAGTTAAATCAACAAGAAAATGAGGTGAGGTCACTTCTTTCAGGAACTGAATGAGATCACTGCTTTGGTAACCATATGTCCTAACAGTTGCTTCCAAGAGTCCCATGCGATGGAGGCTGCCCCTATTTCCTGTGACACTTTTACAAGTTAGAATGGTATATCAACCATAGGCACCCTGTAAGAGCTCTCAACACAGGCCTGGATTGGTCCACCTTCTCTACATTGAGAAGAGAGTGCCTCATTCAGACAATCCACATCAAGTTGTTTGCCATGGATGATGACTTTTGCCCTCTCAGGTCCTTCATAGCTGAATACATCTTCTCCAGGGATCATTTCTGCATGGACCTATGAGGTTCTCAGCAGGTGGAAGATCCCCTACATTCCTGTATTTTAAGACCAACTCTGTCCCTGCTCTTTTGTAAAGTTAGATTGAGGAAACAGTGTATGGTTAGTATTAATAACATGTTCAATTTGGATTAGGAATCATTCTGCTGGATTAATAATGGTATAGGGAACCTGCGATATTTATAAGAATATAGAGGAGAAATATACGTATGAAAACAGAAATCTAGGTACGATTTGAAGCCCAGAAGGGCATTGGGCCCTTGATGGGGATACTTAGCTTTGAATTACTTTCTGCACAGTTGTCTCAGATAAATCGACATACAATGGTATAGGACCATTTACCTTGGATGATTGAATGTAGTGAAAGAGGAAGAGTCGGCAGGATTAGGAAGGTAATCGGTATATTTTGAAAGAAGAGTGAGTATAGGATTTGGACCAAAAGTTCTTTAGAAATAGGGTTTCTTGTAGAGAATGACTGTAAATGTCAGCACATGTGAAGAGTGAGTCACAATGATGAACTGGTGAAAATATGTAGGAAAGCAGATATCAATAGAGACATTAGGAAATCAGGCAAAGTATAAAGTGAGTGATTGGATTAGACAATTTCAACATGCTTGAGAGAATATATAATCTTAGGAAGAAACAAATATGTAATTACCAATAGGATTGACATTAGAGAGCATTAGGCAAACTGAACGTGGATGTTTTTAGTAATCCCTGCTCACTTTCCATTTAGATTTTGGTAGAAGCATAAGTGTGACCTTTGGTTTTTGTGTCCAGAATATTACTGTGATAAAATATATTTGTAGATAAGGTGACATGAGTATTTCTTCCACCAGTTCTCAGAGCAATATTTTGAAGACTTATAAATTAGTATTCGGGATACAAATAAGTTTACCCTGTATCTATGAATACAGAGATAATGCATTAATAAATCATAATGTGAATAAATAATATAACTAGTTCCAATTTTAAATAATGGATTTAATTGATATCTGAAAATATACAGGAAATCTTATATTGATATACATACATTCATTCCAACGAGTTAAACATCTAATGGTAATATTAGGGTTATGGTTTATCAGGAAGAGTGTGTGAGTTTTGCTATTGTGGGTGAAGGAAAACGTGAGCCAGATGCAGGTTGGCTAGCCTAGATTACTATGTTTACCCGGCAGTTATCAAAGCCACAAAAGCCAAGGCTGTGTGAGGAAAAAGCCGACTTCTTCTGTGAGTCATAGGGATTTGAGCA
The DNA here is from genome assembly GCF_048772815.1 of Callospermophilus lateralis. Lineage (NCBI taxonomy): Eukaryota > Metazoa > Chordata > Mammalia > Rodentia > Sciuridae > Callospermophilus > Callospermophilus lateralis. The sequence goes on along the minus strand of NW_027510453.1, from coordinate 520,442 downwards.
TATAGGGGCTGCCTAGAGGAACCCAAACTTTTCATCAAATTCAGTACACAGCATTGGCCATATTACCAATTAACAACCAAAACCGATGGCCCCCAGGGGGGTCTCTATAACCTCAAATTCTGTGTGACCTTTTTAACTGCGGCAAGTGCTCAATAGCGTGGAAGGAAATTCCCCTATGTGGAGGCCTTTTTCCTCCTTCACTCAAATCCTGAACTATACATCTCCAATAGATCCTCACCCTCTGCCATCTACTCCAGATGCTCTGCTGTCAATCCCAACTCAGCAACCTGATTTCTCCTCTCCAATTACTAGATCAAATACCCAAACCACCGCTGGTTCTCAGACAATTGCCCCCTTGCTGAGGTAGCAGGTACTGAGATACCCCTCTTCCCACTCACTCCTCTCTTCTCCTGTCAGTGTCCGCACCGGGTCCCAACAGGTCCTTTTACCAGCTAACCCAAAGCTCAAACAGGCAGAGGAGAGCCCTCAGACCCCTATCCAAGATGTAATGAAAATGGCCTTTAAAGTTGCTTTGTCAACACTGAAAACAGGTTACTAAGAATTTGAAGTCCCTCACAGGCTTTTTGAGATACTCACTCCCATCTTCCCCTCTGGTCTATCTGTTCTACTGCTCAACTTTTTGATGCTAGGAAAATCCCAAAGCCCTTTCCCATTATTCTTTTACATCTCTTCTTCCTCATTCTCAGATCCACGGAGCTGCTCTCACCACCCGCCTTTCACGTCTTCCCCCTCTGTACCAGGACCACAGAAAATTCTTAACTGACCTTCTCCAGAAGTCTTCACCATGGCTGAATTTAGGACTTTTAGCAAAAGAGTCCCAATGAAGGAGTTCAATGTAGATAAACTTCCTCTTTTCTTGTTGCCCTGTTCTACGTACCATGGGCTGGAAAAATCAGCTCTGCTATGCTAGACACCCCTTTACTAGTTTTTCACAAAATATGTGAACAAGGCCTCTGGCCTTGAGCTGGGGCTTCACAGAGATGGCTACATTTCTAAGATAAAGAAGTTACCAACTGGGCTCCATGGTAATAGCTGGCAGGGAGAAAAAAAAAGAGAAGACAAAATCTCTCCCCCTCCCAAGTGTCCTTAAAAACTAAACTTGCATAGAACAGAGGAAATAAAACAGAAACAAAAACAGCTTTTTGTGAACTTCTGCAGACTGTGAACTTCTGAGCCACTTTACCTACATGTTGGGTACAAAATTCTGAAACTACCTAAACTTGGGGTTCAGCGGATTAATTGATTACAACAGAAGCAATGCCCTCTAAATCCGTTTGCAACCAAATAGGATTGTTTCCCTAGCTTCGGTGCTATCTTAGGTGCCTTGCCTTGTCTGTCCCTACAAAAGTGTAATTCTATATACTTAAACATTGTTAATGGGTTAATAAAATGGTCAACAGATGTGATTAATTATGTAATGGTGCAGATGATTCCCAGAGTGCTCTATCATTAAACAGGTTCATTTAAAAATCAAATAGGGGGGCAAAAATCTCGGTTCTGCTGGGAAGCTGTATTCCTCACTTTAGCCATCCTATTCGGAATAGGAGTTGCTGCAGGGGTGGGCACAGGAACCACTGCCCTAGTCCATGGGACACAACAAATAACCCAATGACAAGTACCAATAGACCAAAACTTAAAGATATTAAAAACCTCCATCACAGCTTTACAGGAATCTTTAACCTCGCTCTCTGAAGTAGTTTTACAGAACAGGCGACATTTGGACCTTCTCTTCATGAGAGAAGGGGCCTTTGGGCTGCATTGAGGGAAGAATATTGGTTTTATGCTGACGATACTGGAGTTGTAAAAGAATCTATGAGTAAATTAAAAAAAAACGCCTTGAAGAGTGTCAACGAGAGACAGAGGCCCAAAAAGGGTGGTTTGAGTCTTGGTACACACAGTCCCCGTGGGTAACTACACTTTTATCAGCCTTGGCCGGTCCTTTAATAATCTTCATATTATTGCTAACTGTAGGGCCCTGTATGCTCAACCGTGTAGTTTCTTTTCTCCAAGCTCAAATTGGACAAGTTAAACTTATGGTAATCAGACAACAATGTTTCCGACTAGCAGACATGAATTGTGACACCCCCCAATGATCACTTTTATGATTAAAAGTAACCAGAACAAGAAGTGGGGAATGAAAGGATAATAAAATAGGTACTTGTCAATTTCTGTTTTTCTGTATGCTTAACAAAACACTGTTGAAATCTTGAGAACTGTTTGCTTATCTTGTTCCCCAAATGTACTGTCCCCAATTGCCAAACTGCAGAATGTACTCCCTCACACATTTGCAAACAAACCGCCCACTTGCCATGACCCATCAATAAATTTCACTCCCTGCCCTCTCTAAGGAAAGTATATAAGCTCTGCTTAAGCTGTTCTCAGGGCTCTCTGCTAAATTCAAGTGAGCTCTGAGCCACAGCATGCTGGACCCCCAATAAACACTTTGCTGTTGCATGTGACAGTCTCTTGGTGGTCTCTTACTCCAACGCTCGACCAACCTTTACATTGGTACAATCATAAGTGTGACCTTTGCTTTTTGTGTCCAGAATATTACTGTGATAAAATGTATACATAGGTCAGGTGACATGAGTATTTCTTCCACCATTTCAAGGAGGAATATTTTGAAGACATGTAAATTAGTATTGGGGGTATAAAGAGGTGTACACTGTGTCTATGAATATAGAGATAATGCATGAATAGACAATATTGTGTATAAATAATATAACTGGTTCCACATTAAATAATGGATTGAATTGATATCTGAAAATATATAAGAAATCATATATTGATATACAATCATTCATTCTAACCAGTTATACATCTAATCGTAATATTAGGGTTATGGTTCATCATGTAGGGTGTGTGAGATTTGCTTCAAAAGTACTTATGGATATCAAAAATAATGTGTTTGGAAAGAAGTCTCATGAAAAGACCAGTCAAGAAACATGAAGAAATATATGTGTTCTGAAGTAGAAAGTGATTGAAAGTGAAACAAATGCTTATAAATTTGCAAACTTGTGGATGAAATCTATATCCAATGATGTGCATAAACTAAAGAAATTGTAATGCACCAGTGTTGAAAAAAAATTAACATCAAAATACCCATCATGTTCCATAGGAGTCTACTTGCATTGATGTTAAACTTGGTCAGTTACTGAAGAAATATTAGGATTTGTATACACCATTCACTGAAGTTAGTTTTCAGTAGTAGGAAACAAATATGTATTTCAGGTGGATGAATATTTCTGAGAATGATCTTGTGAAAAGATCATTATAAATCCACATACATGAATATGAATGAATTTAGGAAATGTATAATAAGACAGATATATTTCATATTTTGAAAAATCTGGATAGTATATATATGTATATATATATATATATATATATATATATATATATATATATATATATATATATATATACAGATATTAAAAATTAGCACTATATGCCAATTGAAATTCACCATGAAATATATATCATTCACAGATCAAAAATATTCATTTTACTGAACATGGATTTATATATAATGTTGTTCAGCTAGGAAACTCACCCATAGGTTGAATTTTCAGTTCCATCAGCATTTAGAAGGAGTGATCTCTTCTCACAATTTGTATCTGCCAAGTCAGCAACCACAAAATAGTGTACGTGTGGTACCAGGTACGATTGTATATGTGCTTATAAAAATACATATGCTGAATAGGCTACAGTGAAAGGGAGACAGGAATTCACATATTGGTTAACTTTAAAAACAACTGGAGAACTATTTCAACAAAAAATTGACTAGATTTATAACTCCTACCCTATACAGTGCATAAGGCAAGTCCAAATATACACCAGGCCTCTTTTGTAAATGCTTGTATTTCAATTTTTTGGGGATTATTTTTCTCCATCATATTAGGATTAGTACACAGAGTCTAGTAGGGTATGGGGTAGTGTCAGGTATTCAGTATTTCAATTGGAAAATTGGAAAATGAATCCAATGTGTATGCAAACATGTGCTACACAAAAATCCTTCCACTCTCATCCAGAACAATTCCTTGACATTTCCTTCGCTCCAAGTAAGACACAATTTGAGGAGAAGAGTTATAAAATCTGTGAATATATATCTGGAATGAAAATTGCTCAGGAGTTTAGAACTTTGAAGGTGGTAGACCAGTTTCCAAAAGTAAGGGACAGTGTAAACTCCACAATCATGGAGCTCTGCTGGCCTAAATACTTCTTCAGAAACTGCCTCTGAGGTTGGGCACTTGAAATATATGTTGTTGTCAGGAGCTTTATCTTCCTTTGTAGTGAGACCATCAAAGCTGGGTCTGCATCTATGTGACCTGGAGGACATGGTCTCTTATATTCCAATGAACATTAGGCAGCAGTGCTGAATTCTCTCTTTGTAGATAATTGTGGCCACTGGGGGCTAAGTGTCTCCCCATGTGGAGTGTGAAGCTATTTGGTCACCTTCCACTTTTTGTGGTGTTTCTTGCCGCTGCACTGGGAGTTTGGTATTTGCTTCACAAAATTCAAAAAGTTCAACTAGGACAAACTGCTGGAGGGAGTTCTGTCACGTGTCGTGGGTCAGGGTCTACAGGAGAATACACCAATCTGGCTTCTATCCCACATAGCTTGCCCCCTTGACCATAGCAACCTGATTCTGAACATTGCCCTGAAACTTCTCCATATAACAAGATGCCTCTACATACAAGGTTCTGCTGGCTGCTCCATGTCAGTCACAACCCATTTGAAAGCCAATGGCAGATCCACATGACCGCACCACAGATTTTTTAACACACACGTGCACAACACTTCTCTACGACCACTAATCAGCAGGCTCCAACTTACTGACATCTCTGTTCTACATCATTATCATGAAACCCTGTCAATCAAGGCAGTGTCTGGTACACTCAAATCAGCAACAGGACATTCATGGTTGTCCAGTGCCACCTGGTCATGGGAATTTCAAAAATGTCATGGTATTTATGTAGCCATTTTTCAAGGATGAATTTGGAGGCACTCTGGGTTTCAATTCATTCAGGTACCGTTAAATGGTGAGGAAGCTCATTTCAATGAATGCTCTAGAGAACTCTCACAGGCAAGGTTTCCCAAAGAGTGGCCAAATGTTACATGAAGCCAGGCCCATAGAAGTCTACAATGTGAGGTCCATGTTTGTTTTGACTCTCAACTATGGCTGCCAAGTCTTTCAGAATAAAATCACATGATATCATTGCTGAGATTCCCTGTGCTGTGTGGAATGCCACCCTTGGTCTAGATCTCAGTTTCCAAGGGTGACTCCCATGTGTGGCCTCCAAAAATCTCAACACATTTCATGGCAATAATTCTCTGAGGTCAGTTTCACAACACAGTCTCTAAGGGGAATCACACAAGAGTTTAAACCCCGGTGGACCCAGTCATCTCCCAACCGCCACACAAATGACCAGAATTAAAACCAAAACACTCCCACATAGCCCTCATATTCTTCCATATATACACTCATCATAAACTGTGGCTGGATATTTCCATGAGGGGCACATCCAAAGACAGTGTTCAAAAAAAGCTCCCTTGCCCCTCATTTGCCTAAAGTCATTGTGGCCTGGACACCCTTCCTGTGAACCAGGAGTGATCAAGTAGGCCAGCTCTTAATACTGCTCTGCTTCTCCAATTTGAGGCCTACTGCCTGTCAGGTATAGACTCTTCATGTGATTTGGAGTCATGAGGAAACCCAAGCACCTCTGCATGGCTTTCAAGAACTCATTTGACCCAAAGGATCCCTATTCTCACTTGATAAAGGTCATGAAACTAAGAGAGAAAGGCAAGAAACTTCATCCACAAAAACTGAACTTTTTGCCATTTTTTTTGGATGCACACATGGGATCTTTCTTGAGATCCATCTGGTGCTGAGAATTTAAGCCACAGCCTCATACAGGGCCAAGATGCTGATTCAGACGCATCCCTTTCCAAAGCAATTAAGCAAAGAGCCACAGGTGATGCCCATTCTTTTCCATATGAAAATTAATTTCTTCACGCTTCACAAAGTGTGGCCTGAGGCAAAAACCATCCTGACATTAAGGGCAACAGTACAATAGGCAAGCAAAAGGCCCAAAGCAGGGTTTCTCCTCTGAGACTTTCCTGGTCACACTGATATCTGAGTTTTCTGAGATGCCCCCATTCCCTTCAGCTATTCAGTACATGGCCATTTCACAGAGTGTGGAAGTGGTTTATATCTTGGACACAAAACCATGAGCCTATTCTGGAGAGTTTCCAGAATTCAGGAAGACAACTGGAACTTGGGAAGATAATAGGTTTTGCCCATCTATAAGGCAAGCTGCAGTCCATTCATAAATTGGGCAGGATGAATGATGGGAGCTTTCTATTAGACAGGACACATCCATTGATGCATTGTCTTTTCTAATGTCTACAACCACGGACACAGTAGGATACACAGATATAGAAACACTTGCCTTGTCAAATGACATACAAGAAACAGTCCACTCCAAACCAAACAAACCGACTTTCCTATCTATTCTCAGAACATGAGACAAAACCGCATACTCACACCCATACTCAAACGGCACCTCCTTCTCCCAAGTAGGTGTGTGAATATATGGAGTGTCCTCTGACTGGTGGGCCATACTCTGTTCCACCGAAATTCCCTGTGGGGTCTCAGATCTTGTCTCCTTTTCCAACTCTGTGAAGTTGCCAGGAGCCATTGGTGAGCAACTATCTGCTTTCCCTGGAAAGGCCCCTCTTCAGAGCTCTCCTGGTATTTGGCCATCCTCACATCAGTAGGTACCAAGAAAGACTGACCCTATCTTTGGTAAATCCAAACAAGTGAGGCCAATGTGACTGAGACTGGGACTGGCTCTGGATGCCTTGCTTCCTGGATCCCAAGTTCAGAGATTTCAAACACCAAGGAAGTTAGGTAGGTCAATTCCTTCAGAAACTGAAAGAGGTCACTGCCTTGACAACCACTTTGTGCTAACAGTTGTTTCATAGGGTCCCATGAAATGGAGACTGCCCCTACTTCCTGTGACACTTTCAAAAGTAAGAATGGTATTTCAACCATAGGCACCTGGGAACAGCTCTCCACACAGGCCTGGTTTGGTCCATCTTCTCTATATTAAGAAGAAAGCGGCTGTTTCAGACACATCCCTTCGTCCTGACCAGGGTTTTTGCCATGGAAGATGATTTTTGCTCTCTTAGGTCCTCCATAGCTGCCTACATCTTATCCAGGGATCATTTCTGAATGGACCTTTGAGGTTCTCAGCAGGTGGAAGATCCCCTACATTCTTGTATTGTAAGACCAACTCTTTACCTGCTCTTCTGTAAAGTGAGATTGAGCGAACAGTGTATGGTTAGGGTTAATAACAGGTTCGATTTGGGTTAGGAATCCTTCTGCGAGATGAATAATCGTATTGGAACCAACAGAAATCTAGGTAAGATTTGAAGCCCAGTAAGGCATTAGGCGCTTGAGTGGGATACTTAGTTTTGAATTATATTCTGCACAGACGTCTCAGATGAATCGATATACAATGGCATAGGACCTTGTATCTTCGATGATTGAATGTTGAAGAGAACATCCAGTCAAAAAGGGATAGTAAGTAGGATTAGGATGATAGTTGGTAGGTTTAGAAACAAGAGTGAGTATAGGAGTGGGACCAAAATTTCTTTAGCAATAGGCTTTTGCGTAGAGATTGAATATAAATGTCAGCACATGTGAAGAGTCAATCACAATAATGAACTGGGATAACATCCTCACTCCATGGGTGCATCCTCCGCCAAGTGGAGGGGCCCATGGGGGACGAACCGTTATGGCAAGGGCAGAAGATAGTTGGTCAGAGCTGTTACTCATACTTTTATATAAGAAAGAGAGATCTGTGGGGATGTAAACTTAAGAAATAAGCCTGTGAGAAGGGTAGAACATCCTTTTAAATGTTGGCAGCACGGTCTTCCATCTCCAGACGATGATGGACCTGTATGGGTTTAGAGGCCAAAATATTAATCTGTTCTTTAATAAATTGTACCAGCCTGTTTATAATGCAGGGTCCTATGGACCCAATTATAAGTAAACCCAACAAAGGGCCTAATAGGGGAAGAAGGTAGGGTAGAAATCCATAAAGCCCAGTCCAGAGGGGATTTTCAAATAGTTCGCGTCATCTCTTTCTAGATCTTATTGAAGGTGCTTAATTTTAGTGCATACTATGCCTGATTTATTGGCATAAAAGCAGCATCGTTCCCCTAAGCCCAAGCAAATACCTCCCTGGTTATCTGTCAGCAAATCTAAGCCTCGTCTTTTTGAAGGAACACTTCTGCCTGGGAGTCTATTTGGTCCTGCAGATCTTTAATGGTTCCTGATAGAGTTTGTACATCATTTATAAGTTGTTGAGACAGGCGATGGTAAGAGTGTATAGCTGTGCCTAAGCCAGTGTACCAGTGCCCACAGCAGCTGTTATTCCAAAGTTGGCAATGAGTGGTAAGGCCTGTATTGCCCGCCTGTGTCTTTTGACTAAGGTGTCTAGGCTAGGAATGGGTAGAGGTTCATCTTCTGGGACTATAGTTATATCAGGGAGTAATAAGGCAAGAACAGAGCCACCGGTCCAATTCGCTGGAAGCCTGGGGAAGGCCAAGTTTCCTCCACCCATTAAAACTCTGCCATTGGGAGGACAAAGAGTTGGGGTGGGTGAGGAATAATTTTGTATGTTGAGCAATTTTCAAAGAAAGTAACTCCAACATCAATATCATAGGTGTTATTCTGCATCGCGCCTAAAAGACATAATGTAATAGTGCCTATAAGTTGTACTTAAAAAGGAAATCCGGGTTGGCATGTATTATCATTGTCTATGATAGAATTAATAGGAACTGCCATAGTCATAATTGCCCCTGTTGTCATGCAGAGCCAGCAATCACCAGCAAGGGTGTGGTTGGAATTATTAAGCAAGTAGAAGGTAGTTTCCAAAATATCTAATGTATTGGTATCTAAACCTGGGAGCTGAGATTTAGGCAACATTAAGGGATGATATGTGAGCTCAGGGATTTGGGGTTTCAAAAGTTTGATTATGTGAGGATGTTTGACAGCATCAGTGGTTCTTCCACCATCAGTGACCCCTGTAGGGGCCTTAATGGGCCAGCAGGAGGGTTTACCGACAGGGCCTTGGCAACCAGCTGACTGTAGCTTGGTGTATTTGCCTTCTACTCCCTGGTCAAATAGAACGGAGATATAATGAATAGTGGTCCCCCCTGCTGCATGAGTTTTAGTTTGGGAGGCTTCAAAAAATTGTTCTCCCTGCTTGTTAACACAAATTGAGGGCGACACATAACAAGAGTCATGCCTCGCCTGGGTATGCGAACAGGTTGCAGAAGAATTTTGGAGAGCTTTACTTGTACTAGGGGGAATAAACTTTGGCTTGTTAACACATACCCATTTAGGGTGATGAACTCCTCCAAGTTTATGGTCAACCTCGGCATGGAGGTAAGCCACCTTAGTCACGCAGTCAGCAGTCTCGGTCCAACTAGTGGGAGCCTGAGTCCAAGATCATCACTTGCATTCACAGGGGGGTCCAAAAACTTACACCATGATGTTGGAACGTGGAGGGCCAAGGCCTCCATGTACAAACCTGTTAAGCAGAAGTGCCTAAATCAGGATCCTCACACAGATTGTTGGCTGCATCTGAAAAAGAACAAAATTTGTCCTCAGGGGGAGGCCCTCCATCCCTGTGTTGAGGTAAGTCATTAACCTGTTTAACCAGGCATTCTGGTAACCATCTTGGGGCTGATTGCTCTTGGTCCAAAAGACAAGCTGAGCCTCGTCCCCAGATGAGAACAGGACCTTTCCATTTATTTGTAAGGGAATTACACCACATAAGAGGTGGGCGAACAGAATTGGACAAGGGATGCCAGTTTCTGTCTGCGGCCGAATGGCCTTCACTGTCTAGGGTAAGAAAAATAAGGGGAAGTAAGGCATGGTTAAGGCGATGCCTGGGAGTGGTAAATACAAGGGCGGAAGCCTTATGGAGGGTTATCCAAGTCTATAAGGTAAGGTGGGCACGTTCCACAACGCCTTGGCCCTGAGGGTTGTATGGAATTCCAGTAGTATGACGAATTTGCAAGGTAGCACAAAACTATTTAAACTTGGCACAGGTATATGCAGGATAATTATCTGTTTTAATATGTATTGGTTTACCCATTATGGAAAAGGCTGAAATAAGAGGAGAAAGAACATATTTGGTAGCCTCTCCTGAATGTGGTGATGCAAAAATAAAGTCGCTGAAGGTATATATAGAAACGTGTATATATTTGGTAATTTCAAATTCAGGAAAATGAGTAACATCCATTTTCCAAAACTGATTGGGCAGTAATTCTCGGGGGTTAACTCTCATGTGTTGAATGGGGAGGGAGACAGTGCAACCTGGGCATGCTTTTACTATTTCTCGTGCCTGTTGCATGGTAATTTTACAAAGTAATTGAAGGCTCTTGGAATTTAGATGGTGAAGATTGTGTAACTCTGTGGCCTTTTGAATGGAGCCCACAAAAATTGGAAAGATGGAACGAGTTGCTGCATCAGCTTGGGCATTACCTTGTGTTAGAGGCCTGGGATGATCAGAGTGTGCCCTGATGTGTTCTAAGAAAAATGGGTGTTGTCTGGCCTGAATTAGCTGCTGAAGCTGATGAAAAAGAAAGGCCACATTGGAAGAAGCCTTAATGGTGGGGGAAATGTCCAGCAGGGGCACAGAATGAGCAATGTAGGCACTGTCTGTATAAATATTAACAGGATTATCAAAAAATATTATAAAAACTTGTGTTATGGCAAACAATTCCACAACCTGTGCTGACTGATAGATAGTATCAAAGATGGTAGGCTGGGTATTGACAACAAAGAGCGCTCAGCCATTACTGGAACCGTCTGTAAAGACAATAAGGGCTTGAGGAATGGGAGCCTTTTGAGTAATTTTGGGAAAAATAAATGGATGTAACTGGACAAAATGTAAAAGGGGGTCATTGGGGAGGTGGTTATCAATTGTTCCCCAAAAGCCTGATAGGGCAATACCCCATTCATCCCGTGTCTGTATTAAAAAATTGGTTTGGTCCTTCATATATGGAATTAAATTATTATGAGGTTCTTTGCCAAAATGTTGTCGAGAATCAAATGACCTTTAATAATAATAGAAGCTACCTGAGCAAGATTAACAGTAATAACCTTGGAGGATGTGGTGGGTAAATGGACCCAAAGCGAGGGGCAGCCTTTATTTTTAAAATGTGGATCTCGCTGCCAAATTATTCCTGTGGGTGTATGAGGAGTTTGTTAAATAACCAGAACCAGAGGAAGGTTTTAAGAAATTTGTGTAACAAACTGTTGGGCAATGACTTCTGTGACTTGGTTTAATGCCTGTAATGCCTCGTGTGTAAGCTTTTGAGAGGAGGAGGGGTGGGAATCACCTCTCAAAATATAATTAAGGGACAAAAGTACACAAGTGGGTAATTTTAAATATGTTCTTAGCCATTTAATATCCCCCAGTAATTTTTGAAAATCATTAAGAGTGTGAAGATGGTCCACACGTAGTTGTATTTTAGGAATTTGAATCTGATTATCTTGAAGTTTAAGGCCCAAATAGGTATAACAGTCCTGTGTTTGAACCTTATCAGAAGCTATCTGCAGTCCCAAGGTAGTGAGGGTTTTGTAAAGGTCCAGGTAACAATTATTAACGTCATGGATATTAGGTGCAGCAATTGACAAATCATCCAATTAATGTAAAATATGAATTTGTGAACATTGCTCTCTCACAGGGTCTACTGCTTGAGCAACGTATTTTGGGCTAAGACTAGGGCTGTTGGCCATACCTTGGGGAAGAACCTTCCATTGAAATCTGTGCATAAGGCCCTGAAAATTAATGTGAGGGAGACTAAAGGCAAAATAGGGTCTATCCTCAGGATGTAAAGCAATGGTAAAAAAGCAATCTTTTAAGTCAACAACCATTTTACAATAGTTTTTGGGAATAGCCACTGGTGTGGGAATGCCTGGCTGTAGTGCTCCCATCAGGCATATAACTTTATTAACGACACACAAATCTTGTAAAAGGCGCCACTTGCCTGATTTTTTCTTGATAACAAAAATAGAATTATTCTATGGTGAGCTTGATGGCTCTACATAGCCAGCTGCCAGCTGTTCCTGCACTAACATGGAGGCAGCCTCCAATTTTTCTTGGGTAAGGGGCCACTGATCCACCGACACAGGAGTCTGAGTCTCCCAAATAATTTTATCTGCATGGGGTACAGGAGGGACAGGGACCAACACTAAAAATCCAAATACCCAAGTCTATATGTATTTGTTTTTTGTAAGGGTTGTATAGGCTCAACCAGTCCTTGTCTCAGTCTCCCCATGCCTGTACCAGGGACAAAATTCATATGAAGCATTTGATGAGTCACCATGGAATTGGGACTGGAAAGAATAACTTACATTTGACTCAAAATATCTCGGACGTATAGGTTAAGATGAAGGTCAGGAACAAAGAAAGGAGTGACAGTTCCCATATTACCCTCTTTATCAGTCCAGCTAAGAGCCCTAGAGCTGACCAGAGGATTTTTTGACTGTCCTATCCCTTTAAGGTCTGTCAAGGATGGGGTGAGGGGCCAACCTGTTGGCCAGTATTTTTGAGAAATAATTGTGACATCAGCTCCAGTATCAAGAATTCCTTGGAATTCCTTTCCTTCAATAAGTAAGATAAGGGTGGGTCTATTGTGAGAAATGGGCTGAACCCAATATACATCAGAGGAGCCCAAGGAGGTAGTCCCCCTCGGTAGGTTTGAGTGGTGGAAGTGCCTCCTGAATCCAAGGGAAGGAGTATTAATTGTGCAAGTCTTGTTCCTGCTGGGATGGCCGCAACTCCATTAATAGCTGTGGCCAGTATTTTTATTTCTCCAGTGAAATCATTATCTTTAATGCCAGGGAAGACCTGAACACCTTGTAAGGTAGTAGAGGCTCTTTCAAGAATAAGGGCACACATATGAGATGGAGTGGGACCCATAATTCCAGTGGGTATTATCTGGGGCCCTTGCATTGAGTCTAATATTGTATCGGTGGCGGCAAAAAGGTCCAATCCTGCGCTGCCTGGGGTGGCTAATTGGAATGAGGCAATTGTGGAGAAGGATTTTGAGATAGGCTGCTGAGGGCATTTGTCTTAGATCTACACTCACTGGCCCAGTGATGACCTTTACCTCATCTAGGGCAAAGGGTAGCTGGGGGCAGTTTAGCCTCAGTTTGAAAAGACACTATTCTTAGGCTTTGTTTGCCTGTCGGACACTCACGTGCAAAAATGGCCAGGTTGTTTACAAGTAAAGCAACTACGTGAGCCAGGATTGTGAAAGGCCTTGGTAAAGGCGGCACCGAGGGTGAGACCCATGGCAAGGGCTACACCCAACCCTCCACAGAGTCCAATAAATTCAGAAAGTTTCACTTTTTTCTTATGTGGTCGAAGAACATCCTGACATGCCAGGTTGGCATTTTCAAAGGCAAGATGTTTTACAAAGGTGCTTTCGCTTTCACTTGGTCCAAGCAAGAATCCCGCAGCTAGGTTAAGCCGGGGAACAAAGTCGCTATAAGGCTTGTCGGGCCCTTGTCGAATTTTTGCCAGGGAAGTCGTAGCAGAGGCCTTTGGAGGGAGGCGTCTCCAAGCATGTAAGCCAGCCATCTGAATCTGTGTCAAAAGTCCAGCAGGGAAACGTGCCAGTTAAGTTTTAGTGTCAAAAGGCGCATTGCCCACTAGCTTAACATAAGTCCAGGAATTAGAGGAGGGCTTAGTTAAATTTTTCTGAGCAGTTTCCTGACAGTGCTCTTTGAAATCTGCATTCCATAACAGGAAGTCTGCGGCATTGAGGGTAGCTTGGTCTAAAAATTTCCAATCATTGGGAGTAAGACATTGTGTCATGTAGCTTTCTAATAAAGCCTACGTGTAGGGTGCAATGGGTCCATAGTGAGCACAAGACTTTTTAAGTTTTTTCAAGAAAACGCAGGCTTAATGTTTTGTAGACACTCTGGGTTCCTTCCTGCCTAGGGATGAAGTCCTCATCCTCTGAGTCCTGATCTCCTTGATCCATTTCCCCCGCTTCCTCCTCTTGATCCTCGTCTAAGTCTTTGACATCAACCTGGGCAGGCTTAAATATCTAACTGAGGGTGACTGAAAAGTGAGAACAGTCCAATGGAGCGGCTTAGCCTTTGTATTAGACCACTTTGGGCCAGCTTGTGTTGACTCCAGCAATAAGGCTAATGAATAAAGCTCAGAGTCAAGGGATCTTAATTCTTTTTAAACTTGGATCTCTTCCAGTCTATGTTGGAGAGACTCTCCCAAGGGAGCCAGGTTAGGCAAGGGAATTGGGGAAAAAATATCTGGTGGGGGGATTTGGCCCCTGAAGGGCCAGAGCACAAAAAGCAGGAGAGATATAGGAGGGAGGTGGATGTGTAAGTCCTATAGGCTGTGGCTGGGTCCTAAGCAGTGGCAGGTCTTCTGTATCATAGGGAGTTGCTTCCTTCTCCAAGTTAGCCTTCTCCCCAGGGGTCAATGTGTCTCCAGGATTTCAAACTGGATAAAGGCGGTTGGTAACCATTGGAGACCTATTCATTAGGGTGGTATTTTGAGGGGGACCAGGAAGGTTTCCAGGGTCCTGGGGAGACTGAGAATGGTCTATGTCTATACTAACTGATGGGCATGCGAGGGGGGACGAGAGGTCTTTTGCATAGTCTCTTTCCTAATCCTGAAAAGTTTTTAGGTACCATTGTCAAAGGGTGAACTTTTAAGAAATTCATTAAATAATTTTCAGTAAGAAAAGGTGGGAACAGGCAATTTTTCTGTCCAAAGGATTCATAATAATCTTTTAAACAGTCTCCTACTCTAAGCCATCTTTTACCATTAATGGTCCCTTCAAGGTGAAATCATAGACACAATTCCCCTATGTATGAAAAGAAAAATTTTAAGTCCTTTTTCTTAACACGTGCCCCCCATGTCTTGAAGGAATCCTTGAGGCCCGACAAATACAAATCATGTGACAAAACTGCTTGACCCATGGTGGGTCACTCCCCGTGCGTCATCCCCACTCTCCTCCTAGATCTGTCTCTTGGTGGTGTCTGCTGAGGCAATTGTGAGCTCCGCTTGACCAAGTTTTCCAGGAGGACGGGGTTCCCTATGACTCAAAGGCTCGAGCCCCAGTCAGTGGGCACCAGATGTCCCGGCTGGCAGGACACATCAACGTGGGCAGCGAACCAAGATAGGGAGGAATGAAGGGACAAGAGACACGAGAGATGACAGCAAGACAGGAGTTCTGATCAACCTTCAAAATACATTGTTAACACAGGGGATTTTATATGCTGGAGATGGGAAAGCTCTCTTATCGGCAGTTCCTGGATGTCTACACAAGGTGAGATAACCTCAGGATATTTCAGGAAGACAGATGGCCACAGGATGTCTCAGGGACACAGATGGCTAAATGATGTCTCCAAGAGATGATGTCTCCCTCGGTGTTGTTTCTTGTAAGTGTCAGGCTATTCTTTGAAGGAGAATTCCTTCTACCCCTGACAGTCAGGGATTCGGTATTTCCAATGGAAAACTGAAAAAAGAATGCAATGTGTATGCAAATATGTGCTACCCCAAAATCTTCCCACTTTCATTCAGAACAATGCCTTGACATTACCTTCACCCCAAGTAAGACACAATTAGAGAAGATTTGAAAATCTGTGAATACACATCTGGAATGGAAAATGCTCAGGAGTTCACAAACTTGAAGGTGGTAGAGGAGTTTCCAAAAGCAAAGAACAGGGTAATAACTCCACAAACATGGAGCTCTGCCGGCATAAAGATTTCTTGAGAAACTGCTTCTGAGGTTGGGCACTTGAAATATATGTTGTTTTCAGGAGCTTTAGCTTCCTTTCTATTGAGACCATCAAATCTGGGTCTGCATCTATGTGACCTGGAGGACATGGTTTCATATTTTCCAATGGATATGAGGCAGCAGTGCTGAATTCTCTCTTTGTAGGTAAACTGTTGCCAATGGGGGCTAAGTGTCTCCCAGTGTGGACTGTGAAGACATTTAATCATCCTCCACTTTTGTGGTGTTTCTTGTAGCTGCACTGGGAGTTTGGTATTTGCTTCTCGAAATGCAAGGAGTTCAACTGGGACACAGTGCTCGAGGGAGTTCTGTCATGTGTGGTGGGTAAGGGTCTGCAAGAGAATGCACCAACCAGGCTTCTATCCCACATAGCTTGCCCCCTTGACCATAGCAATCTGATTCTAAACATTGCACTGAAACCTCTCCATATAACAAGATGCCTTTACATACAAGGATCTAGAGGCTACACTATGTCAGTAACAAACCATTTGGAAGCCAATGCAAATTCAAATGACCCCACCACAGATGTTTTAACACACACCTGCACTCCACTGCTCTAGGCCGACTACTCATCAGGTTCCAAATTACTGGCATCTCTCTTCTACACCATTTTCATGAACACCAGTCAATCAAGGCACTGTCTGATACACTCATGATCATCAATAGGACATACAAAGTTTCTCCAGTGCGACCTGGTCATGGGAATTCAAAAATTTAATGGTATTTATCTAGCCATTTTTCAATGATGACATTGGAGGCACTGTGGGATTCAATTCACTCAGGAACCATTAAATGGAGAAAAAGCTCATTTCAATGAAAGCTCTAGAAAACGTTAACAGGCAAGGCTTCCCAAAGACAGGCCAAAAGGTCACATGAAGCCAGGTCCATTGAGGTCTACAATGTGAGGTCCATGTGTGTTTTGACTTGCAACAATGGCTGCCACGTCTTCAAGAATAAAATCATGTAATATCATTCCTGAGATTCCCAGTGCTCTGTGGAAAGCCACCCTGGGCCTAGATCTCAGTTTCCAAGGGCGAATCTCATGCGTGGCCTCCTAAAATCCCAACACAATACACAGCAATACTTCTTGGAGGTCAGTTCCAGAACTCAGTCTCTAGGGGAATCACACCAGTGTTCAAGCCCAGGTGGATCCAGTCAACTCTTCCAACCACGACTTAAATAAAAACAATTAAAACCAAAACACTCCCACATGGCCCTCATCTTCTCCCATATAGACACTCATCATAACCTCTGGCTGGAGTTTTCCATGAGGGTCGCAGGCCAAGACAATGTCCAAAATAATCTCCCTTGCACCTCATTTGCCTAAATTCAGGGTGGCCTGGACACCCTTCCTGTAAACCAGAAGTGATCAAATAGGCCTGCCCTTAATACTGTTCCATTTCTCCAATTTGAGGCCTTCTGACTGTGGGGTTTAGATTCTTTATGTGAATTGGAGTCATGAGAAAACCAAGGTCCTCTGCAGAGATTTGAAGAACTCACTTGACCCAAAGGATCCCTATTCTCAATTGATGGATTTTAGGAACCTAAAAGGGGTAGGCAATAGAATTCATTAACAATGACTAAACTTTTTGCCATTTTGGTTTTGGATGCTCACATGGGATCTTTCTTTAGATCCAGCAGGTGCTGAAAATCTAAGCCACAGCCTCACACAGGGCCAAGAGCCTGATCCAGACACATCCCTTTCCAAAGCAATTAAGCAAAGAGCCACAGGTGATGCCCATTCATTTCCATTTCAAAACTGTTTTCTTCAGGCTTCACAAAGGGGTGGCCTGAGGCAAAGACTTTCCTGACATTCAGGGCAAAAGAACAATAGGTAAGCAAAAGGCCCAAAGCAGGTTTATACACTGAGATTTTCCTTGTCACACGGATATCTGAGTTTTTTGATATGCTGGCCATTCCCTTCAGCTATCCAGTACATGGTCATGTAACAGACCTTGGAGTTGGTACATACCTTGGACAGAAAACCATGAGTGTATTCTGGAGAGTGGCCAGAATTCAGGAAGAAAACAGGGACTTATGAAGGTAGTAGGTGTTGCCCATCCATAAGGCAAGGAACACTCCATTCATAAATTGGGCAGGATGAATGCTGGGAAGCTTTCTACTAGACAGGACACATCCATTGTTGCATTCTCTTTTCTAATGTCTACAACCAGGGACACAGTGGGATACACAGACATAGAAACACTCACCTTGTAAAAGATTCTACTAGAAACAGTTCACTCCAAACCAAACAAACCACCTCTCTGATCTGGTTTCTTTGGCTAACTCTGTGAAGTTGTCAGGAACAAAGTGTTGAGCCACTACCTGCTTTCTCAGGAAATGTCCCTCTTCAGAACTCTCCTGGCATTTGGCTATCCTCACAGCAGTAGTTACCGAGAAAGACTGACTCTGTCCTTGGAAAATCCAAACAAGTGAGCCCACTGGGACTGGGATTTGGACTGCCTCTTGGTGCCTGGCTTCTTGGATACCAAGTTCAGAGAGTTCAATCACCAAGGAAATGAGGCATGTCACTTTCTTTGGAACTGAATGAGGCCACTGCCTTGGAAACCACATTGTCCTAAGAGTTGCTTCCAAGGGTCCCATGAGATGGAGGCTTCCCCTACTTTCTGTGACACTTTCACAAGTTAGAATGATATATCATCCATAGGCACCCAGGAACAGCTCTCCACACAGGCTGGTTTGATCCATCTTCTCTACAATAAGAAGAGAAAAGCTGATTCAGACACATTGCTTCATCCTGACCAGGTTGCTTGCCATGGAATATGACTTTTGCTCTCTCAGGTCCTTCGTACCTGCCTACAACTTCTCTGGGTATCATTTCTGTATGGACCTTTGAGGTTCTCAGCAGGTGGAAGGTCCCGTAATTTCCTGTATTCTAAGAACAACTCTGTCCCTGCTTTTCAGTAAAATGAGATTGAGGGAAGAGTGTATATTTAGGGTTAATAACAGGTTCAATTTGGGTTAGGAAATATTCTCTGTGATGAATTATGTTATTGGGAACCTGGGATATTTACAAAAATATAGAGGTGAAATATAAGAATGAAAACAGAAATCTAGGTATGATTTGAAGGCCAGAAGGGCATTGGGCCCTTGATTGGGATACTTAGCTTTGAATTATGTTCTGCACAGATGTCTCAGAAAATTTGATATACAATGGCATAGGACCTGTACCTTGGAAGATTGAATGTAGAAGAGAACATCCACTCAAAAAAGGATAGTCATTAGGATTTGAAAGATAGTCGGTACGTTTAGGAAGAAGAGTGAGTATATGATTTGGACCAAAAGTTCTTTAGCAATAGGGTTTCTTATTTTCCAATAAACATGAGGAAGCAGTGCAGAATCCTCTCTTTGTAGGTCAACTGTGACCACTGGAGACTAAGTGTCTCCCCGTGTGGACTGTGAAGCCATTTGTTCCTCCTCAACGTTTTGTGGTATTTTTGCTGCAGCACTGGGAGTTTGGTATTTGCGTCACAAAATACAAGGAGCTCAACTGGGACACAGTGCTGGAGGGAGTTCTGTCACGAGTGGTGGGTCAGAGTCTGCGAGAGAATGCACCAACCAGGCTCTATCCCTCATATCTTGTCCCATTGCCGCCTTGTCCATATCAACCTCATTCTGAACATTGCCGTGAAACGTCTCCATATAACAAGATGCCTTTACATATAAGGGTCTGCTGGCTGCACCATGTCAGTCAAAAGCCATTTGGAATCCAATGGTAGATCCTCATGGCCCTACCACTGATGTTCTTTCACACACCTGCCCACCACTCCTCTAGGCCCACTACTCAGCAGGCTCCAACATACTGAAATCTCTGTTCTACACCATTTTCATGAAACCCAGTAATTCAAGGCACTGTCTGGTACCCTCATGATCAGCAACAGGACATACAAAGCTTCTCCAATGAATTTCCAAAATTTTATGGTATTTTTCTAGCCATTTTTCAAGGATGAAGTTGGAGGCACTCTTGGTTTCAATTCATTCAGAAAACATTAAATGTTGAGGAAGCTCATTTCAGTGAATGCTCTGGAGAACTCTCACAGGCAAGTCTTCCCAAAGAGTGGCCAAATGGACACATGAAGCCAGGCCCATTGAGGTCTACAATGTGAGGTACGTGTGTGTTTTGACTCTCAACTATGGTACCGAAGTCTTTCAGAATAAAATCATGTGATATCCTGGCTGAGATTCCCAGTGATCTGAGGAAAGCCACCCTGGGCCTAGATCTCAGTTTCCAAGGGCGACTCTCATGCGTGGCCTCCTAAAATCCCAACAAAATTCATGGCAATACTTCTCTGAGGTCAGTTTCAAAACCCAGTCTCTAAGGGGAATCACACCAGAGTTCAAGCCCTGGTGGACCAAGTCATTTCTTCCAACCGCCTCACAAATGACCAAAATTAAAACCAAAACTCTCCCACATGGCCCTCATCTTCTTCCATATAGTCACTCATCGTAACCTTTGCCAGGAGTTTTCCATGAGGGGCACAGCCAAAGACAGTGTCCAAAATAAACTCCCTTGCCCCTCATTTGCCAATATTCAAGGTGGCCTGGACACCCTTCCTGTGAACCACGAGTGATCAAATAAGCCTGCCGTTAATACTTCTCTATTTCTCCAATTTGAGGCCTACTGACTTTTAGGTATAGATTATTTATGTGATTTGGAGTCATGAGAAAACACAAGAACCTCTGCAGGACTTTGAAGAACTTATTTGACCCAAAGAATCCCTAATACGTTAATCCCTAATACTCGTTAATACGGCACTGCTTCTCCAATTTGAGGCCTATTGACTGTGGGGTTTAGATTCTTATGTGAATTGGAGTCATGAGAAAAACCAAGCACCTATGGGCTAGCCTCTGCAGGGTTTTGAGGAACTCATTTGACCCAAATGATCACTAGTCTCACTTGATGAAGGTCAGGAACCTTACAGAGGTAGGCAAGAGACTTCATTCACAATCTTTTGGCAATTTTTGTTTTAGATGCACACATTGGGTCTTTTTTTTAGATCCTTCATGTGCTGAGAATCTAAGACATAACCTCACACAGGGCCAAAAATCTGATTCAGACACATCCCTTTCCAAAGAAATTAAGTAAAGAGCCACAGGTGATGCCCTTTCATTTCCATTTGAAAACTGTTTTCTTCATGCTTCACAAAGGTTTGGCCTGAAGAGAAGACCTTCCTCACATTCAGGGCAACAGAACAATTGGTAAGCACAGAGCTTGGAGGTGGTACAAATTATGGAAACAAAATCGTGAGCCTATTCTGAGAGTGATCAGTTTTCAGGAAGAAAACAGGAACTTAGGAAGATAGTAGATGTTGCCCATCCATAAGTCAAGCCGCAGTCCTTTCATACACTGGACAAGATAAATCCTGGAATGCTTTCTACTAGACAGGACACATCCATTGATGCATTCTCTTTTCTAATGTCTACAACCACGGACACAGTGGATGCACAGAAAAAGAAACACTCGCCTTGCGAAACGTCTTACCAGAAACAGTTCACTCCAAACCAAACAAACCACCTTTCCTAACTATTCTTAGAACATGAGACAAAACCTCAAACCCACACACAAACCCACAAAGGCACCTCCTTCCCCCAAGTAGGTCTGTAACTATCGGGAGTGTCCTCTGAATGGTGGGCCATACTATGTTCCGCTGAAATGGCCTGTCCTGTGTCAGATCTGGTCTCCTTGGCCAACTCTGTGAAGTTTTCATGAGCCAGCGGTGATCCACTACCTGGTTTCTCAGGAAAGGCCCATCTTCAGAGCTTTCCTGACATTTGGCCATCCTCACATCAGTAGGTACCAAGAAAGACTGACTCTGTCCTTGGTAAATCCAAACAAGTGAGAACACTGAGACTGGGACTGGGACTGGCTCTTGGTGCCTGGCTTCCCGGATCTGAGACTTCCATCACCAAAGAAGTAAGGTGAGGTTACTTCCTTCAATATCTTAATGAGGTCACTGCTTTGGCAACCACTTTGTCCTAACAGTTCCTTCCAATGGTCCTATGATGGAGGTTGCCCCTACTTCCTGTGATACTTTCACAAGTTAGAATGGTATATTAACCATAGGCATCCGGGAACAGCTTACCACACAGGACTGGTTTGGTCCATCTTCTCTACATTAAGAAGAGAGAGGCTTATTCAGAAACTACCCTTCATCCTTACCAGGTTGTTTCCCATGGAAGGTGACTTTTGCTCTCTCAGGTACTTCATAGCTGCCTGCATCTTTCCCTGGGATCAAATCTGCATGGACCTTTGAGGTTCTCAGCAGGTGGAAGATCCCCTACATTCCTGTATTTTAAGATGAACTCTGACCCTGCCCTTTTGTAAAGTTAGATAGACGGATCAGTGTATGGTTAGGGTTAATACCTTGTTCGATTTGGGTTATAAATCATTCTGCAGGATGATTACTGCTATTGGTAACCTGCAATATTTATAAGATTATAGAGGTGAAATATAAGTACAAAAACAGAAATCTATGTAAGATTTGTAGCACAGAAGGGCATTAGGCCCTTGATTTGGATACTTAGCTTTGAATTACATTCTGCAGAGATGTCTCAGATAATGCGATATACAATTGCAAAGGACCTTGTACTTTGGATGATTGATTGTAGAAGAGAACATTTACTCAAATTGGGAGAGTCAGTAGGATTAGGAAGATAGTCTGTAGGTTTAGGAAGAAGAGTGAGTATAAAATTTGGAACAAATGTTCTTTAGCAATAGGGTTTCGGTTATAGAGTGAATGTAAATGTCAGCACATGTGAAGACTCAGTCACAATGATGAACTGGAGAAAATATAGGAAAAAAGATATCAATAGAGACATTACAAAATCAGGCAATTATAATGTGAGTGATAGGATTAGACATTTTCAACATGGTTAAGATTGAATGCATAATCTTAGGAAGAAAAAAAATATGTAGTAACCAATAGGAATAACATTTGAAAGCATTAGGCAACCTGGACATGGATGTTTTTAGTAATCCATGTTCACTTTCCATTTAGGCTTTGGTACAATCATAAGTGTGACCTTTGCATTTTCTGCCCAGAAAATTATTGTGATAAAATGTATCTGTGGATCATGTGATATGAGTATTTCTTTCACCATTTCTGAGAGCAATATTTGAAGACATATAAATTAGTATTGGGGGTACAAAGTGGTGTACCCTGTGTCAATGAATATAGAGATAATGGATGAATAGAATATACAGTGAATAAATAATCTAACTGGTTCCACTTTAAATAATGGATTGAATTGATATCTGAAAATATATAAGATATCATATATTGACATACAATCATTCATTCCAACCAGTTATATATCTAATGGTAATCTTAGGGTTATTGTTTATCATGAAGTGTGTGTGAGTTTTGCTTCAAAAGTGATTATGGAAATCGAAAATAATGTGTTTGGAAAGAAGTCTCATGAAAAGACCAGTCAAGAAATATGGAGGAATACATGAGTTGTGAAGCAGGAAGTGATTGAAAGTGAAACAAATGCCTATAAATTTGCTAAATTGTGGATGAAATATATATCCAATGATGTGCATAAACTGATGAAATAGTAGTGTACCAGTGTTGAATACAAATGAACGGCAAAATACATATCATGTCCCATAGGAATCGACTTGCATTGATGTTAAACTGAGTCAGTTACTGTAGAAATATTAGGATTCGCGTGCATCATTCACTGAATTTAGTTTTCTTTTTTTAAAACTTTTTATTAATGGTTGTTCAAAACATTACATAGTATTGTGGTGAGCGTCACAGGTTGGGGGGCCTGGCTTGAGGAAACAAAAGAGAAGGCCCTAGACACTCAGGATTGGAGATCCGCCCATTCTGGGATAAAGAGTTGCTGCACAGTGATTGCTTCCCACCTATTGAGAGGAGAAGCTTGGCCCAATGCACACAGCTCCACCTACTGGAAGAGAAGTTAATTGAACTCTATTACTGCATGTATTATTATTATTTTTTTCTTTTTATTTTCTTCTTTTTCTTTCATTTTCATTTTTTGTTGTTGTTCTTTAACTTTTTTTAATGTTTTTATTTTTTAAAATTTTTAAAATTTATTATTTTATGATTCTTTTAATTTTAATTTTCATTTTTATAATTATCATTATTATTTCTAAAAAATTTTATTTCTTTCTTTATTTTCTATTTTTTTTCTTTTGTCTTTTCATTTCTTTTCAATTTTCTTATTCTCCCTTCCTTGAATTCTACCTGCCTACTCTCATTCTCTTTAGTGACTTCTTCCCATCCCTACTACTATCTTTCCTCCCAAGCTTCAAATAAATTTATAAGAGTAAGCAGTAATTCAGCAGTCAAACAGAACAAGAAGTAACATTAGCAGCATAAAAAAGCAAGGATGAAAATGTGTACAAACAATGAAGGACAACATAAATAATCAGGAGGACCTAGAATCATCAGGAAAATGGTCATATAAAGAACTCAAGGAATACCTTAGACAGATGGAATAGAACCTTAAAGAGGATATGAGACAGCAATTCCAAGCAGTGAAAGAACACATTGAAAATGAATTACATAAACAGATAAAAGAAGAAGTCAAGTGTCTTTATCAGGAGATAGAGATTATAATAGAAATCAAACAATAATTCTAGAAATGAAGGAAACGATAAACCAAATTAAAAACTCAATTGAGAGTATCACTAACAGAGTGGAGCAAGTAGAAGCCAGAACGTCAAATAATGAAGAAAAAATATATCATCTTGAAAGGAGTCTAGCCAACTCCGAAAAACTGGTAAAAAATCATGAGAAAAACATCCAAGAGATATGGGATAACATAAAAAAACAAACTTATGAGTCATCTGGATAGAGGAAGGTACAGAGATTCAAACCAAGGGAATGAGTAACCTGCTGAATGAAATAATTTTAGAAAACTTTCCAGAAATAAAAAAGGAAACGGATATACAAATTGTAGATGCATACAGGACACCGAGCACACAAAATCACAGTAGACCAATGCCAAGACACATTTTTACGAAAATATCCAATAAACAGACCAAAGAGAAATTATTAAAAGGTACATGAGAAAGGAGGCAGATGACATTCAGGGGTAAACCAATAAGGTTAACAACAGATTTTTCATCACAGACGCTGAAAGCGAGAAGATCCTGGAACAATGTATTTCAAATACTGAAAGACAATGGATGCCAACCAATAATTCTGTATCCAGCAAAATTAAGCTTCAGGTACAACAACAAAATAAAAATATTTCATAATTAACAAAAGCTAAAAGAATTTGCAGCCAGAAAACCAGCATTGCAAAGTGTCTTGAGCAAAACACTACATGAGGAAGAAATGAAAAACAACAACCAAAACTATCACTGGGAAGTGCCTCAGTAATAACACAGGGCGGGGGAAAAGCTAATCATGGAGAAACAAACTAAATTAAAAAAAAGTAAATAATCAAAATGGCTGGCAGTACAAACCATATATAAATAGTAACTCTAAACCTTAATGGTTGAACTCTCCAATAAAGCGACATAGGCTGGTAACTTGGATTATAAAAACAAATCCAACAATATGTTGCCTCCAGGAGACACATCTGAATGGAAAAGGCATACACAGGCTGAAGGTGAAAGGTTGGGAAAAAATATACCATGCACACGGTCCTCGTAAGCAACCAGGGGTGGCCATCCTCACATAGAATAAAATCGACTTCAAAACTAAGTTATTCAAAAGGGATAAGTATGGATATTATATAACTTTAAAAGGAATCATTCACCAACAAGACATAAAAATTATCAATATTTATGAACCAAATAATGGTGCTGCGACCTTCATAAAACAAATTCTCCTCAAGTTCTGGAATCAAATAGACAACAACACAATAATTATCGGTGACTTCAACACAGCTCTCTCACCATTGGACAGATATTTCAAACAAAAGTTGAATTAAAAAAATATAGAATTCAATATCACAATCAATAACCTAGACTTAACTGAAATATATAGAATATACCAACCATCATCAAATGGATATACTTTTTTTCAGCAGCACATGGATCCTTCTCAAAAATAGACCATATATTATGCCATAGGGCAACCCTCAGTAAATATAAAGGGGTGGAGATAATACCATGCATTTTTTCTGACTATAATGGAATGAAACTGTAAATCAATGATAAAAGAAGGAAGAAAAAGTCCTACATCACATGGAAAATGAACGATATGTTACGGAATGATCAATGGGTTACAGAAGACATAAAGGTGGAAATCAAAAAATTCTTAGAGATAAACGAAAACACAGACACAACATATCGGAATCTACGGGACACAATGAAAGCAGTTTTAAGAGGGAAATTCATCGCCTGGTGGTCATTCCTCAAAAAAAAAAAAAAAAAAGGAAAAACCAACAAATAAATGAGTCACAACACACGTTACAGAACTCTCTCCAGCACTCTGTCCCAGTTGAACTCCTTGTATTTTGTGAAGCAAAAACCATATTCCCAGTGCAGCAGCAAGAAGCACCACAAAATGTGAAGGATGATCAAATGTCTTCACAGTCCCCACCAGGAGACACTTGGCTTCCTGTGGCCACAGTTTACCTACAAAGAGAGAATTCAGCACTGCTGCCTCAGGTTCATTGGAATATAAGAAACCATGTCTTCCAGGTCACATAGATGCAGACCCAGATTTGATGGTCTCACTACAAAGGAAGCTAAAGCTCATGACAAAAACATATATTTCAAGTGCCCAACCTCAGAGGCAGTTTCCCAAGAAGTCATAGGCCAGCAGAGCTCCATGTTGGTGGAGTGTTTACACTGTCCCTTACTTTTGGAAGCTCCTCTACCACCTCCAAGGTTGTGAACTCCCGAGCATATTCCATTCAGATACATAATCACAGATTTTCACACTTTTCTCCTCTTATTGTGTCTTACTTGGGGCGAAGGTAATATCATGGCACTTCTCTGGATGTGAGTGGGAAGATTTTTGTGTAGCACAAGTTTACATACACATTGGAGTCATTTTCCAATTTTCCATTTGAAATACTGAATCCCTGACATTAACCCCTACCCTACTGGACTCTGACTAATAATCTTAATATGATGGTGAGAAATAACCCAAAAAGAATAGAAATACAAGCAGTTCAGAGGAGGCATGTTGTGTAGTTGGAATTGCCTTTTGCATTATATAGTGTAGGAGTTATAAATCTAGTCAATTTTTTGTTGAAATAACTCTACATGTGTTTTTAAAGTTAACAAATATGTGAATTCCTGTCTCCCTTTCTCTGTAGTCTATACGGTGCATGTATTTTTATATGCACATAGAAAATCCTATCTGGTATCACACGTATATACTTGTGAGGTGGCTGAATTGGCAGATACAAATTGTGAGAAGAGATCACTCCTCCTAAACGCTTTTGGAACTGAAAATTCAACCTATGGGTGAGCTTCCAAGTTGAATAACATTATACATAAATCCATGTTCAGTAAATGAATATTTTTGCATCTGTGGATTATATATATTTCATGATGAATTTCGATTGGCATATATATTGCTACTTTTTTTCTTTTATTGGTTGTTCAAAACATTACAAATCTCTTCACATATCATATTTCATACATTAGATTCAAGTGGGTTATGAACTCCCATTTTTACCCCAAATACAGATTGCAGAATCACATCGGTTACACATCCACATTTTTACATAATGCCCTATTAGTTACTTTTGTATCCTGCTACCTTTCCAATACTCTACTATCCCCCCTCCTCTCCCCTCCCATCTTCTCTCACTACCCCATCTACTCTAATTCATTTCTCTCCTTGTTTATTTTCCCATTCCCCTCACAACCTCTTACATGTAATTTTGTGTAACAATGAGGGTCTTCTTCCATTACCATGCAATTTCCCTTTTCTCTCCCTTTCCCTCCCACCTCATATCTTTGTTTAATGTTAATCTTTTCTTCCTGCTCTTCCTCCCTGCTCTGTTCTTAGTTGCAATCCTTATATCAAAGAAGACATTTGGTATTTGTTTTTTAGGATTGACTAGCGTCACTAAGCATAATCTGCTCTAGTACCATCCATTTTCCTGCAAATTCCATGATTTTGTCATTTTTTAGTGCTGCGTAATACTCCAGGGTGTATAGAAGCCACATTTTTTTTTATCCATTCATCTACTGAAGGACAACTGTGTTGGTTCCACAGTGTAGCAATTGTGAATTGTGCTGCTATGAACATCGATGTGGCAGTATCCCTGTAGTACACTATTTTAAGGTCTTAAGGGAATAGTCCAAAAAGGGCAATAGCTGGGTCAAATTGTTGTTCCATTCCCAGCCTTCCCCAGAATCTCCATACTGCTTTCCAAATTGGCCGCACCAGTTTGCGGGAACATCTCTCCACACAGGCCTGGTTTGGTCCTTCTTCTCTACATTAAGAAGAGAAAGGCTTATTCAGACACAACCCTTCATCCTTAAAAGGTTGTTTTCCATGGAAGATGACTTTTGCTCTCTCAGGTCCTTCATTGCTGCCTACATCTTCTTCAGGGATCAAATCTACATGGAACCTAAAAGGTTCTCAGCAGGTGGAAGATACCCTAAATTCCCGTATTGTAAGATGAACTCTGTACCTGCTCTTCTGTAAAGTTAAATTGAGGGAACAGTGTATGGTTAGGGTTAATAACATGTTC
Source organism: Callospermophilus lateralis (assembly GCF_048772815.1). Taxonomy (NCBI): domain Eukaryota; kingdom Metazoa; phylum Chordata; class Mammalia; order Rodentia; family Sciuridae; genus Callospermophilus; species Callospermophilus lateralis. The sequence goes on along the minus strand of NW_027510453.1, from coordinate 491,897 downwards.
GATTTGGGTTAGTAATCATTCTGCTGGATGAATAATGGTATTGGAAAACTGCCATATTTACAAGAATATACAGCTGAAATATAAGTATGAAAACAGAAATCTAGGTAAGATTTGAAGTCCACAAGGGGATTAGGCCCTTGTTTGGGATATTTAGCTTTTAATTACGTTCTGCAAAATTGTTTCAGATAAATCGATAATCCATGGCATAGGACCTTGGACCTTGGATGATTGATTGTAGAAGAGAAAATCCACTCAAAATAGGATAGTCGGTAGGTTTAGGAAGAAGAGTGAGTATAAAATTTGGACCAAATATTCTTTAGCATTAGGGTTTTGGTTATAGAGTGAATGTAAATGTCAGCACATGTGAAGAGTCAGTCACAATGATGAACTGGAAAAAATATAAGAAAGAAGATATCAATAGAGACAATACAAAATCAGGCAATTATAATGTGAGTGATAGGATTAGACATTTTCAACAGGATTGAGATTGAATACATAATCTTAGGAAGAAAAAAATAGGTAGTCACCAATAGGAATGATATTTGAAAGCATTAGGCAACCTGGACATGGATGTTTTTAGTAATCCATGTTCACTTTCCATTTAGGATTTGGTACAATCAGAAGTGTGACCTTTGCATTTGTGCCCAGAAAATTATTGTGATAAAATATATATGTAGATCATGTGACATGATTATTTCTTCCACTATTACTGGGAGCAATATTTGAAGACATATAAATTAGTATTGGGGGTACAAAGTGGTGTACCCTGAGTCTATGAATATAGAGATAATGCATGAATAGAACTTACTGTGAATAAATAATATAACTGGTTCCTCTTTAAATAATAGATTGAACTGATATCTGAAAGTATATTAGAAATCATTAATTGACATAAAATCAGTCATTCCAACCAGTTATGTATCTAATGGTAATCTTAGGGTTATTGTTTATCATGAAGTGTGTGTGAGTTTTGCTTCAAAAGTGATAATGGAAATGGAAAATATTGTGTTTGGTAAGAAGTCTCATGAAAAGACCAGTCAAAAAATATGGAGGAATACATGTGTTCTGAAGCAGGAAGTGATTGAAAGTGAAACAAATGCCTATAAATTTGCTAAATTGTGGATGAAATATACATCCTATAATGTGCATAAACTGATGAAATAGTAGTGTACCAGTGTTGAATAAAAATGAATGTCAAAATGTACGTCATGTCCCATAGGAATCTACTTGCATTGATGTTAAACTGGGTCAGTTACTGTAGAAATATTAGGATTCGCGTGCATCATTCACCTAAGTGAGTTTTCTTTTTTTAAAATTTTTATTTATGATTCTTCAAAACATTACATAGTTCTTGATGTATCATATTTCACACTTTGATTCAAGTGGGTTATGAACTCCTATTTTTACCCTGTATACAGATTGCAGAATCAAATCAGTTACACATCCATTGATTCACATATTGCCTTACTACTGTATGTTGTATTCTTCTGCCTTTCCTATCCTCTACTATCCCCCCTCCCATGCCCTCTCCTCCACTCTTCTCTCTCTAATCCCACTACTCTAATAAATTTTCCCCCTTGTATTATTTTTCCCTTTCCCCTCACTTCCTCTTGTATGTAATTTTTTATAACCCTGAGGGTCTCCTTCCATTTCCATGCAATTTCCCTTCTCTCTCACTTTCCCTCCCACCTCACATCCCTGTTAAATGTTAATTTTCTTCTCATGCTTTTCGTCCCTTCTCTGTTCTTAGTTACTCTCCTTATATTAAAGAAGACATTTGGCATTTGTTTGCAAGGGTTTGGCTAGCTTCACTTAGCATAATCTCCTCTAATGCCATCCATTTCCCTGCAAATTCTATGATTTTGTCATTTTTTAATGCAGAGTAATACTCCGTTGTGAATAAATGCCACTTTTTTTTTTATCCATTCATCTATTGAAGGGCATCTAGGTTGGTTCCACCGTCTTGCTATTGTGAATTGTGGTGCTATGAACATCGATGTAGCAGTTTCCCTGTTGCATGCTCTTTTTAGGTCTTTAGGGAATAGAATGAGAAAGGGAATAGCTGGGTCAAATGGTGGTTCCATTCCCAGCTTTCCAAGAAATCTCCATACTGCTTTCCAAATTGGCTACACCAATTTGCAGTCCCACCAGTAATGTACAAGCGTACCTCTTTCCCCACATCCTCCCCAGCACTTGTGTTTGTTTGGCTTCATAAATGCTGCCAATCTTACTGGAGTGAGATGGTATCTTAGTGTGGTTTTGATTTGCATTTCTCTGATTGCTGGAGATGGTGAGTATTTTTTCATGTACTTGTTGATTGATTGTATGTCCTCCTCTGAGAAGTGTCTGTTCAGATCCTTAGCCGATTTGTTGATTGGGTTATTTGTTATCTTATTGTCTAATTTTTTGAGTTCTTTGTATATTCTTGATATTAGGGCTCTATCTGAAGTGTGAGGAATAAAGATTTGTTTCCAGGATGTAGGCTCCCTATTTACCTCTCTTATTGTTTCTCTTGCTGCGAAAAACCTTTTTAGTTTGAGTAAGTCCCATTTGTTGATTCTAGTTATTAACTCTTGTGCTATGGGTGTCCTTTTGAGGAATTTGGAGCCCAACACCACAGTATGTAGATCGTAGCCAATTTTTCTTCTATCAGACGCCATGTCTCTGATTTGATATAAAGCTCCTTGATCCATTTTGATATAACTTTTGTCCATGGCGAGAGAAAGGGATTCAGTTTCATTTTGTTACATATGGATTTCCAGTTTTCCCAGCACCATTTGTTGAAGATGCTATCCTTCCTCCATTGCATGCTTTTAGCTCCTTTATCAAATATAAGACAGTTGTAGCTTTTTGGATTAGTCTCTGTGTCCTCCATTCTGTACCATTGGTCCACCTGCCTGTTTTGGTACCAGTACCATGCTTTTTTTTTTTTTTTTTTTTACTATTGCTCTGTAATATAGTTTGAAATCTGGTATCGCTATACCGCCTGATTCACACTTCCTGCTTAGAAATGCTATTGCTATTCTGGGTCTTTTATTTTTCCATATGAATTTCATGATTGCTTTCTCTATTTCTACAAGAAATGCCCTTGGGATTTTGATTGGCATTGCGTTAAACCTATAGAGAACTTTTGGTAATATCACCATTTTGATGATGTTAGTTCTGCCTATGCATAAACAGGGTATATTTTCCATCTTCTAAGATCTTATTCTACTTCTCTTTTTAGGATTCTGTAGTTTGCATTGTATAAATCTTTCACCTCTTTTGTTAGGGTGATTACCAAGATTTTTTTTTTTTTTGAGGATATGTGAATGGAGTGTTTTTCCTCATTTCTGTTTCAGAAGTTTTGTCGCTCACATACAGAAATGCTTTTGATTTATGCATGTTGATTTTATATGCTGCCACATTGCTGAATTCATTTATTAGTTCTAGTAGTTTTTTTTGTAGACCCTTTTGGGTTTTCTATATAAAGAATAATGTCATCTGCAAATAGTGATATTTTAAGTTCTTCTTTTTCTATTTTTATGCCTTTAATTTCTTTCGTCTGTCTAATTACTCTGGCCAGTTTCGAAAACTATATTGAATAGAAGTGGTGATAGAGGACATCCCTGTCTTGTTCCAGATTTTAGAGGGAATGCCTTCAATTTTTCTCCATTCAGAATGATACTAGCCTGAGGGTTAGCATAGATAGCTTTTACAGTGTCGAGGTAAGTTCCTGTTATCCCTGGTTTTTCTAATGTTTTGAACATAAAGGGATGCTCTACTTTGTCGAATGATTTTTCTGCATCTATCTAGATGATCATATGCTTCTTATCTTTAAGTATATTTATATTGTGAATAACATTTATTGATTTCTGTATATTGAATCGTCCTTGCATCTCAGGGATGAATCCTACCTGATCATGATGCACAATTTTTTTGATGTGCCTTTGTATCCAATTCGCCAGAATTTAATTGAGGTTTTTTGCATCTAGGTTCATCAGAGATATTGGTCTGTAGTTTTATTTCTTTGAGGTGTCTTTGTCTGGTTTCGGAATCAGAGTGTTCTTGGCCTCATAGAATGAATTTGGCAGAGCTCCCTCTTTTTCTATTTCCTGAAATATCTTGAAAATTATTGGTATTAATTCTTTTTTAAAGGTCTTGTAAAACTCCGCTGTATACCCATCTGAACCTGGACTTTTCTTGGTTGGTAGTCTTTTGATTGCTTCTTCTATTTTATTCATTGATATTGGTCTGTTCAAATTGTGTGTATCCTCCTGACTCAGTTTGTGCAAATCATATGACTTAAGAAATTTATCAATGTCTTCACTATTTTCTATTCTATTGGAATATAGGTTTTCAAAATAATTTCTAATTGTCTTCTTTATTTCTGTAGCATCTGTTGTTATATTGCCTTTTTGATCCCATATGTCAGTAATTTCAGTTCTCTCTTTCTTCGCTTAAATCCAAAACACTCCCACATGACACTCATCTTCTTCCATATAGACACTCATCATACCCTGTGGCTGGAGGTTTCTATGAGAGGCAAGGCCAAGAAAGTGTCCAAAATAAGCTCACTTGCCCCTCATTTGCCTAAAATCATGGTGGCCTGGGTACTCTTCCTTTGAACCAGGAATGATCAAATATTCCTGCTGGTAAAGTGTTCCGCTTTTCCAATTTGAGGCCTACTAGCTGTCAGGTATAGATTCTTTATGTGATTTGGAGTCATGAGAAAACCCAAGCACCTATGGGATAGCCTCTGCAGGGATTTGAAGAACGCATTTGACCCAAAGGATCCCTATTCTCACTTGATGTAGGTCAGGAACCCAACCTAAGAAGGCAAAAAAATTTATCCACAATGACTGCTCTTTTGGCCATTTTGGTTTGGAAGCACAGGGGATTTTTATTTAGATCTATCAGGTGCTGAGAATTTAAGCCACAACCTCACACAAGGACAAGAGGCTGATTCAAGCACATCCCATTCCAAAGCAATTAAGCAAAGAGCCACAGGTGATGCCCATTCATTTCCATATGAAAACAGTTTTCTTAAGGCTTCACAAAGGGGTGGCCTGAGGTAAAGACCTTCTTGACATTCAGGGTAATAGAAACATAAGTAGCAAAAGGACCAAAGCAGGGTTTCTCCACTAAGACTTTCCTGGTCACACTGATATCTGAGTTTTCTGAGATTCTCCCATTCCCTTCAGCTATCAGTACATGGCCATGTCACAGAGCCTTGTGGTGGTACATATGTTGGACACAAAACCATGAGCCTATTCAGGAGAGTGACCAGAATTCACGAAGAAACAGGAACTTAGAAAGATAGTAGGTATTGCCCATCCATAGGCAAGCCACTCTCCATTCTTAAATTGGGCAGGATGAAAGCTGGGACACTTTATATTAGACAGGACACAACCATTGATGCATTCGCTTTTTAAAGGTCTACAACCACGGATACAGTGGGATACACAAACAAAGAAACACTCGCCATGTCAAATGACTTATTAAAAACAGTCCACTCCAAACCAAACAAACTGCCTTTCCTACCTATTCTCATAACATGAGACAAAACCAAACTCACATGCACACCCACAAAGGCACCTCCTTTACCCAAGTAGGTCTGTGACTATGCAGAGTGTCCTCAGACTGATTGGCCATACTATGTTCCCACGAAATGGCCTGTCCTGTCTCAGATCTGGTCTTCATTACCAACTCTGTAAAGTTGTCAGGAGCCATCAGGGAGTCACTACCTGCTTTCTCAGGAAGGCCCCTCTTCAGAGCTTTCCTGGCATTTAACCATCCACAGATCAGTATTTACCAAGAAAGACTGACTCTGTCTTTGGTAAATCCAAACAAGTGAACCCAATGGGACTGGGACTGGGACTGGCTCTGGGTGCTTGGCTTCCTGGATCCCGAGTTCAGCAAATTGCATCAACAAAGAAGTGAGGTAGGTCAATTCCTTCAGGAACTGAATGAGGTCACTGCCTTGGTAACCACTTTGTTCTAACAGATGCTTCGAAGGTTCCCATGAGATGGAGGTTACCCCTACATCCTGTGACACATTCAGAAGTTAGAATTGTATATCGACCATAGGCACCCGGGAGCTGCTCTCCACACAGGCTGTGGTGAGCCGTTTCTGCAGATTATGGTCGCCATTGCAAGATGGCGCTGGCTCCACTGTGGTCTGTAATAAACAACTCCTTGTTTGGGAGAGTTGGTGCATGGTTTCTCAGCACCCTGTGAGAAAGTTCCACGTGGCAGCTTTGCATTGGGGCTTGGGATGCTTTATTAAGGCTGGGTGGGAATCCGATGGGGAATTAGAAGAAATATCAAGGGCCTGAATAAACTGCTGAAAGAAGATTCCTGAGTTGCGTCTTCCTTGCGGGCAAGGGGTCGCGACAAGTGGTGCTGAAAACCCGGGAACCAGAACTTTCAGCAGTCAGGGGTGGTGCACCAATTAGTCCCAGGTAAGTAGGACCCACGGTCAAAGCGGAGATCAGTACTAGATAAGTAGGACCCGCTATCAAAGTGGAGATCAGTCCTAGGTAAGTGGGACCCGCGGTCAAAGTGGAGATTAGTCCCAGATTAATTGGGACCCGCGGTCAAAGCGGAGATTAGTCCCAGATTAATTGGGACCCGCGGTCAAAGCGGAGATTAGTCCTAGGTAATTAGGACCTGCTATCAAAGCGGCAGCTCCTCTGTAAAGCCAGAGAGAGCATTAAATCTTATTGCAGCTGCACTGTGTACTTTCGCTCTTACTTTCACTTTTGTTTGTTGTGTGTCTTTTGTTGTGTCATGGGTGCCGTATCTTCAAGTCCACTTCTCCTGGCCCTAGATAACCTGTTACGTTCCAAGGGACTAAAAGTGAAATGTAGTACTTTACAGAGATTTTTACAGAAGACAGATATTGTTGCCCCGTGGTTCGCATTTTCTGGCAGCCTCACTATACCTAGCTGGGATAAGTTAGGCACAGATCTTGACTTTGCTTCTGAGCAGGGCATATTAGAGGGTGGGGTGATAGCCCTTTGGAAGATGATCTGTAGTTGCCTCGCAGATGGCAGATGTCAGGAAGCACTTACTAAAGGACAAGAAGTTTTAGAGCAATTACATGAAGAAAGATCAGAAATGGCAGGCAGTGAGGTATTTCAGGAGGGTGGGAGTGTGCGAAGCGAGAAACAGGGGAGGAAACAATTATCTCCAGCAGGCAGTGACGTATTTCAGGAGGATGGCAGTGTGCGGAGCAAGAAACAGGTGAGGAGGCGATTGTCTCTGGCACGGAGTGAAATATTTCAGGAGGAAGGGAATGTGCAGAGCGAGAAATGGGGGAGGAAACACTTGTATCCATATCTCAGTACACTGCGCAAACTCCCATGCAAAAGTGGGTCAGAAGAGGAGGAGGATGAGAAGGAGGAGCTCGGGAGACTGTCTCGGCAGCTAGGGAGTTTAACTATGGGAGAAGGGAAAAAAATAAACAGGAGCTCAAGAAAAATGATCCTCCGGACCCGCCGCCGTACGGTGAGGGTGTTTCGAGGAGAGCTTTCCATGCCCAAGCATGGAGGGCTGTTAACGCTGAGATGGGTCTTGCTTATCCAGTTTTCCAGGATGACAATAGGGGAAGATTCCATGAGCCTTTAGATTTCAAAATTGTGAAGACCCTGGCAGAGTCTGTGCGCACTTATGGGGTGGATGCCGCCTTCACATTAACTCAGGTGGAGAGTCTGTCTAGATACTGTATGACTCCCTCTGATTGGGCTAGCCTTGTTCGGGCTTGTGTTTCTCCAGGCAAATATTTGGACTGGAGAGCCTTTGTGCTAGAGGGCGCTGTAGAGCAGGCTGCCCAAAACTATGCGGCCGGACACCCCCATTGGGACAAGGAAATGCTTTTGGGACAAGGCAGATTTGCTAATCAACAAACAGGATACCCCCCCGAGATATATGAACAGATCAATAACATTTGTATCCGTGCATGGAAATCACTCCCAAATAGAGGAGAAGTGTCTGGCAATTTAACAAAAATCATGCAAGGCCCCACAGAACCTTTCTCAGACTTTGTTGCTAGGATGGTGGATGCCGCAGGAAAAATCTTTGGTGACCCTGATAGAGCAATGCCCTTGATTAAACAACTTGTTTTTGAGCAATGCACCAAAGAATGTAAAGCAGCAATCGCTCCTTATAAAAACAAGGGCATAGAAGCTTGGATGAAAGTGTGTAGAGAGCTTGGAGGACCTTTAACTAATGCAGGTCTTGCAGCTGCTGTCCTTCGGATCGCAAAAGGGGGCGGTCCTGGTGCCGGAACATGCTTCCATTGTGGTCAATCCGGCCATTTCAAACGTGACTGTCCCAAAAAATGCAATTTTACTGAACCTCCTCGCGGTGGCCCTTCTAATAGCCCTCGTCAACCGGGGCTGTGTCCAAAATGCAAAAAGGGGAAGCATTGGGCAAGAGAGTGTAGATCAGTGAGGGACATCCATGGACAGCCTATTTCAGCTGGGCCAAAAAACGGCCGAAGGGGCCCCCGACCCCAGGGCCCACGAATATATGGGGCAATGGAGAATGTCACACCCGAACCCGAGACATGGCCTTCTCTGCGCCATCCCACGAGATGCGGAGAGCCACTACAGGTGCCGCGGGATTGGACCTCTGTTCCACCTCCAGACTCGTATTAACACCTAAGATGGGAATCCAATTGGTGGAAACTGAGTTCAAAGGGCCTTTACCCCCTGGCACTGTAGGTTTGTTAATTGGACGTGCATCCTCTATCCTACAAGGTCTTCATGTTTTCCCCGGAGTTATAAACCCTGATACTGTAGGGGCAGTAAAAGTTATGGTGGAAGCTCCAAGGGGCATTGTGTCTATCTCCCCAGGGGATCGGATTGCTCAATTGCTAATTTTGCCTAGTTTGCATAATCACTTCCCTGCTGACTCAAGGTCACGGACAGGAAATCAGATTGGTACCACCGGAGGAAATTGTGCCTATTTGTCACTGGATATGAGCAATCGCCCCACTTTGGAATTAAGCATAGAAGGTAAATCTATTGTGGGATTGCTGAACACAGGAGCAGATCGTAGTATCATAGCCCTTAAGGACTGGTCTAGGGGATGGCCAGTGCAGGCTTCTGATCAATCCTTAAGAGGACTTGGATATGCCCAAGCCCCTCAAATCAGCTGTAGACATCTATCTTGGAAGGACTCGGAAGGACATGATGGTACCTTTCAGCCTTATGTACTTGATTTACCCATTTCTTTATGGGGCGGTGATATGATGAAAGACATGGGGTTCACTCTTAGTAATGACTATTCCCCAGTGTCTCAACATATCATGCAAAATATGGGGTATAGGCCAGGTCTAGGACTAGGAAGGCACCTACAGGGATGTAAGCATCCCGTGCAAGGTCATCAAAAGCTTAACAGGTTTGGTCTGGGTTTTCCCTAGGGGCCACTGGGGCTCAAATATAACATGGCTCACCGAGGAGCCTGTTTGGGTGCCTCAGTGGCCTCTTCCCTCGGTTAAACTGGCAGCAGCCCATGATCTAGTCAAAGAACAACTTGATTTGGGTCACATCCAACCTTCTACTTCTCCATGGAATACTCCCATATTTGTCATTAAGAAAAAATCATGGAAGTGGCGCCTACTGCATGATCTACGAGCAGTTAATGCTCAGATGCAGCTTATGGGGCCCATTCAAAGAGGGCTGCCTCTGCTCTCCTCTGTTCCTCAAGGCTGGCATATAATTGTTATTGACATTAAAGACTGTTTCTTTTACATTCCTTTGCATCCTAAAGATTCACAACGTTTTGCTTTCACCCTTCCCTCGTGTAATCACGAAGAACCAGATGAAAGGTTTGAGTGGGTGGTGTTGCCACAGGGGATGGCTAACAGTCCCACGATGTGCCAGATGTATGTGGGGAAGGCACTCGCACCTCTCAGACGTAAGTATTCCTCCACCAAGATCATTCACTATATGGATGATGTGTTATTGGCCGCAAAATTAGAACAGACAGTTTATGAGGCTTATAAAGAACTCGTGATGCTGTTGGCTCAACATGGACTGCACATCGCACCTGAAAAGGTTCAAACGGGGGATTCTATCAGGTTTTGGGGAGCGACAATTGGGTATGACAAATTAAAACCACAAAAAATTACCATCAGGACTCAAGATCTCCAAACTCTAAATGATTTTCAAAAATTGCTGGGAGATATTAATTGGATAAGAGGATATTTACATATTCCTAATATTGTGCTCCAGCCTTTGTATGCTACTCTTAAGGGTGATCCAGATCTTGCTTCCCCTCGTAGCCTCACTACTGAGGCTAGAGCGGCCCTTATAAAAGTAGAACAAGCTATACAGCATGCCACTCTATGCAGGCTCCAGAGTGATAAACCTTTCCAGTTATGTGTGCTTGCCACTATGCGGCAGCCTACTGGAGTACTGTGGCAAGATGGGCCTTTACTATGGATCCACCCACATGTATCCCCAGGAAAATCCTTAGAATATTATCCTGATGCTGTTGCAGCATTGACACTTAAAGGGATTCAACAAAGCATTCAATTTTTCGGCCAATCACCTTCTTATCTTATCATACCCTACACTAAAGCTCAACTTAATGTTTTATGTGCCTCTCTAGACAACTGGGCTATTCTGTGTTGCTCGTTTCAAGGGGGTATTGATAATCACTACCCTTCTCATCCATTACTCCATTTTGTTAAAGAACATCCCATCATTTTCCCTAAGGTAACTTCATCCAGTCCAATTCCGGGGGCTGTTAACATTTTTACTGATGGTTCCAAGTCTGGAATGGGAGCTTATGTAATTAATGACTCTCCCCCTATCCAGCATCAATTTGCTCCTGGAAATCCACAATGGGTAGAACTACAAATTGTTATTGAAGTTTTTAAACAGTGTTCTTTTCCTTTTAATCTTATTTCGGACTCCAGCTATGTGGTACAAGCACTAAAAGTCCTGGAGACCGTGGGAACTATTAGTGATGCCCACAATGTGTCTGTTTACTTTACTCAGCTTCAACAGCTTATCTCTAACCGCACTGCTTCTTTTTATCCAATGCACATCAGGGCTCACACCTCTCTTCCTGGTCTGTTATCCCAAGGTAATGCCTGTGCGGACTTAGCCACTAGAGGCCAATTGATATGCTTGGCTTCCTCCTTAGAGAGGGCTAAGTTGTTTCACCAAAACTTCCATGTTAATGCATTAATGCTGCGCAGGCGTTTTTCCATTTCAAGAGCGGATGCTCGGCAGATAGTATTGCAATGTCCCCATTGTGTCACATTTCTTCATCCCCCTAATTATGGAGTAAACCCACGGGGATTAAAGCCATTGATTGTTTGGCAAATGGATGTGACACATATACCTGACTTTGGTAACCTTAAGTATGTGCATTTTTCCGTTGATACGTGCTCTGGAATTATCCATGCTTCTGCTTTATCAGGAGAAAAGGCACGTAATGTCATTACTCACTGTTTAGAGGCATGGGCAGCATGGGGTGCACCTGCATCCCTTAAGACTGATAATGGACCTGCTTATACTGGCAGACAATTTACAGTTTTTTGTTCTACTATGGGAGTGCAACTTACTCATGGTTTGCCTTACAATCCTCAAGGACAAGGCATTGTTGAGTGAGCTCATCGCACCTTAAAGGAAACTTTACAAAAACAAAAAGGGGGAATAGGAGCTGAACACACTCCTAAAGAACGCCTGTCCTTAGCTCTCTTTACCATTAATTTTTTGAATTTGGATATTCATGGTCGCTCTGCGGCCAATAGACATGTGTCCCCTCAGCCCTCTGTGATTGGCTATGTTAAGTGGAAGGATGTTCTTACGGGCCAATGGAACGGCCCTGATCCCGTGCTGACATGGGCACGAGGATCTGTATGTGTTTTTCCCCAGGATCGTACGGAACCATTGTGGGTCCCTGAACGCTTGACAAGAAGAGTCTCGACATCAACTGACCAGCAACAAGAGATACCACAACAATCCTGTGATGAGGATCTTCATTCTACTAAGTGCTCTGGCTCTGGTGCTGGTGCCGATGGCACAGGCGACACCAATGCGGTGGTGGGCAGTGGCACGGGCATGGCCAATGTCGATGCCGGTTTATGGTAATTCTAGTGTCCTCCCCACTCTTTTTTCTACCTCATGTGAGATGTCTGCTCCCTGTACCTCTCCTAGAGGGGACATGGAGAGAATTTTTAATCAATCTCAAGTTAATCTCACAGGAGTTTTTTGTTTCAGCCTTAGAAACGCTAATTGCATTAGCCTTAAGACCAAAAATTTGACTAACTGGGAGGACCCATTGTGGTCCAATCAGGTCTCAGGAAGCATTATCAGTGCTGTATTGAGCAAGGTAGCTTCGGGGAATCAATCAGGCTCAGAGACCCCTGCAAACAACAGCTCTGCTCTTAACATAACTACCTTGGCTATTATCTCCGAGGTACTAATCCCAGTGCCTCCTTTTTCTAGTAGTATTTATAATGCCACTCATTTCAAGGCCTCTCCTTACTGTTCCCCTAATCTTGGTCCCCCCCAATATTTACGCCTTGTCAGGATCATTCTTGGGAAAAACATCAAGTTGCTAAAGGTTTCTCCCTTTCCCCCTCTCTTGATAGGTATGTTTATCACTTTAACAATAGTGCCAGCTCCTCTACAGGAGTAGGTTGGTCCTGGTTTTAATGGCTGATTTCCAATGAAAAGGGGGCTTCAGCCGATATTTCTGCACTGGCTCAGTTGGTAGGAGCCAAAAGTTGGCTGGCTAATATTTCTGGTACTGTTAGGGAAGGTGAACAATGTAATAGACTTACATCTGTTTCATTCAACTCTCTGTTGTATAATGCCACATTGCCTCCTGCAATGGTCTGTGTCCAATCCCCCTTCTTATTCCTTTTGGCTAAGGCCACCTCATCGGGGATGCTGGATTGTTCTCATACTACCTGTCTCTTATCTGAGTGTTGGAATGGTTCCTGGACTGTAGCAGTGTTTATGAAGATTCCAACTTTTGTCCCAATTCCGGTCACTGCGGATCCTGATAAATTCCCTATTGTTGAGCTACTTAGAGTCCGCAGAGATTTTGGAATCACAGCGGCTATAGTGACAGCCGTGGCGGTATCTGCTGCTGCAGCGGTTACAGCCGGAGTGGCTATGGCCAATCAAGTACAAACTGCTGCCACTATTAATCAAGTTGTCCAACAAACTTCCACCATACTTGAATCCCAAAATACAATTAATCAACATATTTTGTCAGGGATTTTAGCTGCCAACCAAAGAATAGATTTACTCTAAGCTCAGGTAGAAGAATTGGCTGACTTAGTGCTTTTGGGTTGTGTTGACCAACGTGCACATTTATGCATAACCTCTGTCAGATTTAATGATTCCAGGAATGCTTCCCGCACCATTGGCGAATATTTGGCTGGAAATTGGTCCATGGAAGCGGAAGACATGATCCAGTCTCAACTAACCCAGATAGCTGTCTTGAATAGCACCCGTGTTGATCCCGTGACTTTGGGTCAATTCACCGATTGGATATCTTCTGCCTTTTCCCTTTTTAAAGAGTGGGTGGGGGTAGGCATTTTTGGTGCAATGTGTTGCTTTGGTATGTTTCTCTGTTTGTGGTTTCTCTGTCGCCCCAAGGCCCACAATGCTCACGATAAGGCTATGATCATCCAATCTCTTGCAGCTTTAGAAAATGGCAATTCACCTCAAGTTTGGCTTGCGCATCTTAAACAGTAAATCTTTGACATGGCCATTGCACCCCAAGTTATTATAACATTGCACTGGGATCGGCATGTCTTTCCTCGTTATTCTCTTAGTGTTGGAAAGCCCTTGCACTCTGCCGGTCTTGCTGCCATTGCACGCAGGTGGGTTTCCACACTAATGCTTCTCTATCGCCTTAAAGTCCGTGCCTTTCTTTCGGGGTGCTGTCAACTCGTTTGTCGTTGTGTACAGCCACAGTTCAGCCTTAGCTGTCCCCCTTCGTCCACCTTCGTCACGATACAGGTTGCGAGGCAAGGCACTGCACTTGAGTGATCCTTGAAGTGGACCTCAAGGAGAGCATGTCCTATTGCATGCGGGTTTGATGTCCACGCCCCGCCCCACGAAAAAAGGCGTCGGCTGATATGGCTTCAGATCTGGGGAAGAGCCCTCCTTAGGACTGAGCCATACTATGCAGCCACTTCTGCACAGTGGGATAGGACCTCTACTCTCGCCTGTATTGTTTTCAGAAAACAGAAGGGGGGAACTGTGGTGAGCCGTTTCTGCAGATTATGGTCGCCATTGCAAGATGGCGCTGGCTCCACTGTGGTCTGTAATAAACAACTCCTTGTTTGGGAGAGTTGGTGCATGGTTTCTCAGCACCCTGTGAGAAAGTTCCACGTGGCAGCTTCGCATTGGGGCTTGGGATGCTTTATTAAGGCTGGGTGGGGCATCCGACGGGGAATTAGAAGAAATATCAAGGGCCTGAATAAACTGCTGAAAGAAGATTCCTGAGTTGCGTCTTCCTTGCGGGCAAGGGGTCGCGACAACAGGCCTTGTTTTCTTCCATCTTCTCTACAATAAGAAGAGAGAGACTGATTCAGACACATTAATTCATCCTGACCTGGTTGTTTGCTGTGGAAGATGACTATTGCTCTCTCAGGTCCTACATAGCTGCCTACATCTTCTCTAAGGATCATTTCTTTATGGATCGTTGAGTTTCTCAGCCGGTGAAAGATCAGCTACATTACTATATTGTAAGATGAACTCTGTCCCTGCTCTTCTGTAAGTTATATTAAGGGAAGAGTGTATGGTTAGGTTCAATAATAGCATCGATTTTGGTTAGGAATCATTCTGCGGGATGAATAATGGTATTGGCAACCTGCGATATTTACAAGAGTATATAGGTGAAATATAAGTATGAAAGCAGAAATTTGGTAAGATTTGAAGCCCAGAAGGGCATTGGGCCCTTGAGTGGGATACTTAGCTTTGAATTATGTCCTGCACAGTTGTCTCAGATAAATCAATATACAATGGCATAGGACCTTGTAACTTGGATGATTGAATGTTGAACAGAACATCCAGTCAAAAAGCAATAGTCGATAGGATTTGGAAGGTATTCGGTAGGCTAAGAAGAAGAGTGAGTATAGGATTTGAACCAAAAGTTCTTAACAATAGGGTTTCGGGTAGAGAGTGAAGGTGAATGTCAGCACATGTGAAGAGTCAGTCGCAATGATGAACTGGGGAAAACATGTATGAAAGCACATATCAATAAAGACATTCGGAAATCAAGTAAAGTATAAAGTGAGTGATAGGATTACACATTTTCAACAGGCTGGAGCTTGAATTTATAATCTTAAGAGGAAACAAATATGTAGTCACAAATAGAATTGACATTTGAGAACATTAGGCAACATGGACATGGATGATTTTAGTAATCCATGTTCACTTCCCATTTAGGCTTTGATACAATTGTACATGTGACCTTTGCTTTTTGTGTCCAGAATATTTCTGTGATAAAATGTATATGCAGATCTGGTGACATGAGTATTTCTTCCACCATTTCAGGGAGCAATATTTTGAAGACGTATAAATTAGTATGGGGGTACAAATAGGCGTACCCTGTGTCTATGAATATAGAGATAATGCAAGAATACACCATTCTGTGAATAAACAATATAACTGGATCCACTTTAAATAATGGATTGAATAGATATCTGAAAATATATCAGAAATGTTATATTGATATACAATCATTCATTCCAACCAGTTATATATCTAATGGTCATCTTAGGGTTATGGTTTATCATGAAGGGTGTGTGAGATTTGTTTCAAAATGATTATGGAAATCGATTATAATGTATTTGGAAAGAAGTCTCATTAAAAGACCAGTCAAGAAACATAGAGAAATACATGTGTTCTGGAGAAGAAAGTGATTAAAAGTGAAACAAATGCCTATAATTTTG
Source organism: Callospermophilus lateralis (assembly GCF_048772815.1). Classification (NCBI taxonomy): domain Eukaryota; kingdom Metazoa; phylum Chordata; class Mammalia; order Rodentia; family Sciuridae; genus Callospermophilus; species Callospermophilus lateralis. Next base: position 475,975 of record NW_027510453.1, on the reverse strand, counting down.
CTAACTAGTGGATGAAATATGTATCCTATGATGTGCAAAAACTGAAAAATAGTAAGGTACCACTGTTGAATAAAAATGAACATCAAAAGATGCATCATGTCCCATAGGAATCTACTTGCATTGATGTTAAACTGGGTCAGTAACTGTAGAAATATTAGAATTTGTATGTACCTTTCACTGAAGTTAGTTTTCAGTACTAGGAAACAAATATATATTTCAGGTGAATGAATATTTCTGAGAATAATGTTGTGAAAAGTTGATTATTAATCCACATACATGAACATGAATGAATTTAGGGAGTGTATATAAGACACATACATTTCATATTATGAAAATTCTGGAGAGTGTGTGTGGGTGTATATATATATATATATATATACACACACACACACACAAACACACACACACACACACACACACACACAAACAACCACAGACAATAAACATACCAATTCATATGCCAAACAAAATTCACCATGAAATATATATCATCCACAGATCCAAAAACATTCATTTCACTGAACATGGATTTATGTATAATGTTGTTCTACTAGGAAGCTCACCTATAGCTTGAAATTTCAGTTCCAACAGCTTTTAGGAGGAGTAATCTCTTCTCACAATTTGTAACTGCCAAGTCAGGCACCTCACAAAAATTTACTTGTGATATCACGTAGGATTCTATATGTGCATATAAAAATACATGTGCTGAATAGGCTACAGAGAAAGGGAGACAGGAATACACATATTTTTTAACTTTAAAAACACATGGAGAACTATTTCAATTAAAAATTGACTAGATTAATAACACCTACCATTTATCTTGCAAAAGGTAAGTCCAATATACACCATGTCTCCTCTGAACTGCTTGTATTTCAATTTTGTTTCGGTTATTTTTCTCCATCATATTAGTATTAGTTGTTTGAGTCTCATAGAGTATGGGTTATTGTGAGGGATATAGTATTTTGAATGGAAAATTGAAAAATGAATCCAATGAGTATGCATATATATGGTATACAATAATCTTCCCACTCTCATCCAGAACAATGCCTTGACATTACCTTCGCCCCAAGTAAGACACAATTAGAGGAGTAGAGTTAAAATATCTGTGAATACATATCTTGGATAGAAAATGCTCAGGAGTTCACAAACATGGATGTGGTAGAGGAGTTTCCAAAAGTAAAGGACAGGGTTGATCTCCCAACCTGATCTTTCAATAAAATTGGGAGTCATCTTGCCACACATCCATGAGAAGATAATTTTTTCTTTACTATAAATTAGTGCAAATTCCAAACCTACTTGGAATTCCTGCCCATGCCTTGAACTCACCCATATTTGGCTTTCTGACCAGATTGCAGCCCTCTCTGAAACTTTAGTGACACCTCATAAATATTGGCCTTCCCTGGCCAAAGACCCTCTCTAGGCTCTAATGCTCCTCATAATTTTTGATGCTGGGGCCAGCAAATAAAAAATGTAACCTATAATTAGTGTGATGCTTGTCAAAGTTCTGTTTTCTGTAACTCCCCTTTTGTGTAACTTTCTGGGGTATAAAGCTGGGCTGTAGGAAATGTGGGGATGCTGTCTTGTTTCCGCTGTTTGAGAGGGAGAGGCAGCCCACCCGGATGAAATAATAAGCTTGCTTTAATTTGATTTTAATTGGAGTCAGTGGTCTTTTCTTGCATCCTGGTCTAATATTTTAGAGTTCCCCAGTGAGATGACCCGACCAGATCACAAGACCAGACTCCTGGAAATTCTGAAGCTGGCCTTTCCTCCAAGGCTCCGGGCTGGAGAGCCAAGTTCAAAGGCCTTGGAGTGAGCCTTCAGTCCAGGGAGCACTGCAGTGAACCATCGCACTATAACTATTAGCAAGCACCTGGTGGAGGAGGCCTCCATAGGTAAGTGGTATCTTTATAACATCTGATATCCGGTAAAGGGACATCTCTTCTGATGACAGAGAGGTGGCATGGGGAGGCTCACATATACTCCTGTCCGGGACACTAACAAGAATCATTCTGTCCTCTGTTCTGTTCTGTAGGGAATTCCTCTGAAAGGGTAGAGAGGTGCCAACGGGCACGCAGGAGCTCCTTCCCCGGAGCTTTAGCAAGACGTTGTATTGCTCCTCTGTTTTTCTGTTTCTTCACCGGTTTTCTGTTTCTTTGTGTTTTTTTCTGTGTTCTGTATGTTTTTGGTTTGTTAGTTTTTGTGCGTTTTGTTGTGTGATTTCTTTGGTAAAAACATAATGATATTGGACGTGAAAATGGGTAATAAAGCAAGTAAGCCTGACACCCCTTTGGACTGTGTTTTAAGGAACTGTGATGAACTTTCCCCCCCTTTGTCAAGCAGGATGAGAGAAGCCCCTAGCTGGTTGCCTGGAGCACACCCACTGCAGAGGGCAATGCCTGCTGGTGACCTAAGAACTGAGTATCTCTTAGGTGAAAAAGTGAAAATCCTTTAAAACCTCTTGTCCCTCCAGATCAAGAGAGTCACAACCTTTCGGCAGAATCCCCTGTGTTTCTCCTTTGTTAGCAAAGCAGTAAACCTCCCTTTTTCTTTTTCTCAAACGCTGTCCTCAATATTAAATTGGTATTAATTGGCTTCAACATCAGGAACCAAAATTTAAGTTACAAATTTTGATACCCTCCCCCGGACCCTGGGACTTTTTGAGAGCTGACTACTGAAATATTAGGAGACGGAGCGTGCTCGGGGTGGAACTGAACCAGAGGAGCTAATCCTGTAAGTAAAAGGAGGGACTGAAGGACTCCCAGCAGCTGCCAAAGCCCTGTTGCTTCAGAGAATTCCCTCCTTCCATCCCTGCACTGTAAGAATTATGCCACCTCTGTCTTATTAAAAAAGAGAATAAGAAAAAGGGGACACTAAATGCAGTAAAGTCACCATGGAGACCCTTGATTTCACATTTCAGGTTGCTCCTCTTTGAAAACATCTGTTCCCCTTGTGGGGACATCTATCGTGCTACAGGTGTAGGAGATTTTTCTCTTATCTGTTATGATTTAAAGGCTTCTGTCTGTCAGCCATAGTCTGGACCTACTTTCTGTCTGTCTTGTGTCTTTGTTTCTGGCCCTTAAAGACATGTGCAATAATGTGTTCATATTATAAATTGTTTCTTGGGAATGATCTTAGCTCAATGTGTCTCTAAATGATGACGTTTTATTGTAACAATCTGGTATCTGAATGGGTTTTTGAAGCATTGTACAATCTTGTAGTTAAAAGTCTGGTTCATATAATTGTTTAGTTTATGATTTTAGATAATTTATGCAAGAGAACTTAAATACTTAGCATTGAAAACTAAAGAACTCTATTTCCAAGTTGGCAAGTAACTTCCCAAACATTCAGTCTTATTTTTCACCAGTTTTGAATTGGGTAGACTGGGAAAATATCACAGTGTGTACCAGTGCATTGATTTGGAAAAGGATAGTAAATCATAGTATGGTATCTGTTGACAGAACAAGATGTAAAGATATAAAATTTTGTGAATTGTAACTTAAAATTGTACCATAATTTTCAACATCCAAACCTGAAAATTATGGTTAAAATGCCTTAGGCCTGAGGTGTCTGCTCAGAATAGCAGTTTTTCCCTGCTCCTTCCAGACCTCAGCCAGGCCTTATGTTGAAATGCAAATGAAAGAAGCCTACTAGCTCAGTAAGAGACTGATTTGAGGCCTAAGGGGGGGGGGGGAGAAAAAATTACATTGTATGGTATTTACTAATAACTGCCCAGTCACTTTTTCTAGGACTCTTATTTTTTTCCTTAGATTCTGTATTGTTTTTAACTCATGATTTTGATCCTACAGACCTAGGTTAATGTTTTTCTGATCAGTTCTATCTTTGACCAACAGTGGAGTTTTTGAAACATTGCAATGGAGATTTCACCTGTGAAAAGCTACAAGGCCTTTACTATAATTATGTGTGCACACTCTTGTTATGTGTTGTATGTGTATATATACATATGTCCGTATATCATGTATATTATATACAAATTAACATACATAAGGAGCGCTCATAAAAAAAGGAGCACTCACAAAAACAAATTTTAAAAAGCGGATCCAAAGATCTTTAATTTACGTGATTTAAATGGTTCACTTTAAATTGGATAAACAGATAAAAATAAATGTCTTTAAATTTAAGCTTACATGTTTTTCTAGGTGTTCAAAAATCTAATAAAATATTAATGTCGACAAAAGGTCTAATATGCCTTGGTTCTAGGACTTTTCCTTCAACAAAAAAAATGGTCTACACTGTTCAATACTTTTGTCTAATATTTTGATAAATAAATAAATTAAATTTGATATTTGATTACTCATTCATGAGTATTCTTGTTAGATATGTTATTGATTTACTAAGGTCTGTATAAGTTTGTTCTAAAGTCTGTATAAGATTGTAAAAATCAGTCATGTGTAAAAGACACAAAAATTTCTTAAAACATACGTTTACCAATAACATTGTGTTTATTAAGTTTTATTTTTCTAGAGCAAGCAACCATAAATATTAAACAACTTATTAAATACGATCTGTTATTTTAGAGCACTGTACTGCCATTTCTTTAAAAGCTAAACTTCGTTAATGTAGAAACATCAATGCAATTGTGATGCTATTAATGCGCTCATATCTTCCAGGAATACAAGTCTCTAAGGTAGAAACTTTAAAAGAGCATTATGTGAAGCTGGTGTTCTGAAGTTGTATGGTAAAAAAAAATATATTGGGCATTTATTTACCTTTTATCAATAAGATATGTAAACTTTTATGTTACTTTTTACATTGGGGAACAATTTGAATGTATTTTTATGTTAATGAGAGCCTTAGCTATGAAAAGGATAAAACTTTCAGCGTTTATTTTATTCATGTTTTAAATGTTATATTATATGGTGTTAACTAATGTTCATGTGACCTCAAACAATTAATGTTAACTTTTTAAACTGATATTTAAAAACAAAGATCATCTTTAGAACTAAAACACTTAAGATTTATAAAGAGCCCTGGCTTACTTGAGATAAGGCTCTGTGTCCCAACTTACTACATGTGAGAATGACTACGAAAGCAGTGGGTCAGATGTTATTTCATTTAAAGTTACATTCAAAAGTTCTTTTTTTTTCATATCAAGATTATTAGGATCTCAAACAAGAAATATAATAAATAACTCAGCCTAAAAATTCAGGGTAGCTATTACACGAACTAAGTATATTTACTCTTGTTAAATTTATTTTGTAATTTCCTTATAAGTGATCTAAAGATTCCCTGTTAGTGTTTTACAGAAGTGTTGCTTTAAGAACACAACATGGGTTAATTAAAGATAACAAGTCATCACCAAAAGACAGACAGAAAAATACAGATCCCAATTAATAAAAAGATAAATAATTTTAAATTACAGACATTAAAGCCCAGTACTCTTAATATAAGGCTGCTAAAATTTATTTGCTGGATGTTTAAAATTAGGATTTAAAATTAAAGTTAAATGAAAAGGGCCAAGAAAACCAATATTTGATTCTTGCCCTCTGCGTCAGTCTGTATCCAGGGAACAGGGGACTTCCCTAAAGAGCTTTGCAACTCTGAGCCACTGGAGAACAGAAAGCCAATCAGTGCATTTTCTATGAAGAATACAGTCATCAGAGAAGGGAGACATCCCTGATGCTTCCGAGGGAAGCCACAGGGTCAAGCAAGACCTGGACACACCTAGCGAAAATGGCACTAGCAGAACTGAGAAGCTGCTCTCAAGTTTCCCCAGGAATGACTCCCGTAAAAGCTCAGCTGACTGTTCATAATAGATAGAAACAAAAGTCAGTTTGACTGCTTCATCTTAAACATTTAGGAAAGACAGTTAAACGCAAAATACAGCCATTCCTGGGCATTTTAAATAATAACAGTAATAATAATATTTTAAGGTATACACTTTATGTTAGCCTCCCAAAATAAATAAGACTGGAGGCTACAAAGAAGGGTTCTCAGAGAGGAATGCCTGATAACTATAAAAAGAGACTATCAAGAGGAGCTGCCAGAGGCAGAAGTTTTTAGTTTAAGGCCTACAGATATTCCTAACCTACACAGGTAATATTGGAGTTTGCTAGTACAATTATTCAGCCTTGAGTAACAGAATTAAGGGTTTCTCTATTAGACACAGAGGTCATACTAGTAAAAGAATTTTGCAGGATCAGATGGTATTAAATTATAACACTGTATTTTATGGGGAGGGACAACTGTAACCCTAAATGTTAAATATTAAGTTGACAGTCCTGATAACTGGGGATATTTAAGACTGGTGAGGGAACTTCTTTACAGTGACATGTTCCAGCTGCTGCAACATTTATTCAGTACTCATGTATTTTGTTTCTCTCATAGAAGAACCTATCCCCAGATGACTTTACAACCTGTACTTCCCCAACCAGACTTCAAACCGAACTGACTTCGAAAAGGCAACTCATGTCTCTCAGACCGTACCCCCTCACGTCACCCTCTCTCAGCTCAGAAGAAGTCAAAATGAGTGACGCCTCGCTTCTTACTACAATGGAGCCAAAAATAAATAGACTATCAATATAAGTAATTAATTAAGTCAGTAAAATCAGGGAGACCGGTTTTGGGTGAGTTCAAAAAATGGGGAGACTGTTACCTGAGGAATTAAATTTCCCTCAGTGCTCGTCCCCTATTCTATCAAAGATTTGAAAGGGACACATTAGAAAATGGGGGAATGATAGACCCAACCTGATATTTTATTTAAATTGGAGCCATCTTGACACAAAGCCATGAAAAGATAATTTTGGCTTAACTATAAATTACAGCAAATTCTGAACCTGCTTTGAATGCCTGCCCATGCCTTGAACTCACCCATGCATGGCTCTCTGACCAGATAACAGCCCTCTCTGAAACTTTATTTACACCTCATAAATATTGGCCTTCCCTGGCCAGACGACACTCTCTGAGGCTCTAATGGTTCTCATAAATTCTGATGTTGGGGCCAGCAAAAAAAAAATGTAAACTATCATTAGTGTGATGCTTGTCAGAGTTCTGTTATCTGTAACCACCCTTTTCTGTAACATTCTGCGCTATAAAGCCATTCTGTAGGAAAGGTGGGGTTGCTCTCTTGTTTCCGCGGTTTTGGGAGGGAGACACAGCCCGGGTGGTGGAAATAATAAGTTTGCTTTAATTTGATTTTAATTGGAGTCATTGGTCATTTCTTGCGTCCTGGTCTAAAAGGTAAACACTCCACCAACATGGAGCTCTGATTGCCTAAAGACTACTTGAGAAACTGCCTCTGAGGATGGGCACTTGACATATATGTTGTTGTCAGGAGCTTTAGCTTCCATTCTAAGGAGACCATTAAAGCTGAGTCTGCATCTATGTGACCTGGAGGACATTGTTTCTTATTTTCCAAATAACATGAGGCAGCAGTGCTGACTTCTCTCTTTGTAGGTAAACTGTGGCCACTGAAAGCTAAGTGTCTCCGCATGTGGACTGTGAAGCCATTTGGTCATCCTCCACTTTTCATGGTGTTTCTTGCTGCTGCACTGGGAGTTTGGTATTTGCTTCACGAAATACAAGGAGTTCAACTGGGACACAGTGCTGGAGGGAGTCCTGTCACGTGTGGTGGGTCAGGGTCTGCAGGAGAATGCACCAACCAGGCTTCTATTCCACATAGCTCGTCCCCTTAACCATAGCAACCTGATTCTGAACATTGCCCTGAAACATCTCCATATAACAAGATGCCTTTTATGGAGAGGATTCAGACATATACGTGATTTCTGTCTGCACCATGTCAGCCACAAGCCATTTGGAAGTCAATGACAGATCCACATGGCTTGACAAGAGATGCTTTATCACACACCTGCACATCACAGCTCTGGGCCCACTACTCAGCAGCCTCCAACATACTGGTATCTGTGTTATACACCGTTTTCATGAAACCCAGTCAATCAAGGCACTGTCTGGTACCCTCATGATTAGCAACAGGACATCCAAAGATTCTCCAGGGCCACCTGGTCATGGGAATTTCAAAAATTTCATGGTATTTATCTAGCCATTTTTCAAGGATGAATTTGGGGAAACTGTGGGTTTAAATTCATTCAGGAACCATTAAATTTTGAAGAAGCACATTTCAAGGAAAGCTCTGGTGAACTCTCAGAGGCAAGGCTTCCCAAAGAGTGACCCAAAGGACACATGAAGCCAGGCCCATTGAGGTCTCCAATGTAAGGTCCATGTATGTTTTGACTCTCAACTATGGCGGCCAATCTTTCAGAATAAAGTCATGTGATATCCAGGCTGAGTTTGACAGTACTCTTTGGAAAGCCACCCTTTTCTATATCTCAGTTTTCAAGGGTGAATCTCATGCATGGCCACCTAAAATCCCAACACAATTCATGGCAATACTTCTCTGAGGTCAGTTCCATTACTCAGTCTCTATGGGAAATCACACCATAGTTCAAGCTCAGGTGGACCCAGGCATCTTTACCAACCACCACACAGCTGACCACAATTAAAACCAAAACACTCCCACATGGCCCTCATCTTCTTCCACATATACACTCATCATAACCTCTGGCTGGAGGTTTCCATGAGGGGCGCAGCCCAAGACACTGTCCAAAATAAGCACACTTGTGCCTCATTTGCCTAAAGTCAGCTTGGCCTGGACACCCTTCCTGTGAACAAAGAGTGATCAATTAGTCCTGCTCTATAACTGCTCCGCTTCTCCAATTTGAGGCCTACTGACTGTCTGGTATAGATTCTTCATGAGAATTTGTGTCATGAGAAAACTCAAGCAACTATCGGCTAGCCTCTAGAGGGCTTTGAAGAACTCATTTGACCCAAAGAATTCCTATTTTCACTTGATGGAGGTCAGGAAGGTTACAAAAGATGGCGAGACACTTCATCCACAAAGACTGCTCTTTTGGCCATTTTGGTTATGAATGCACACTTGGAAACTTTCTTTAGATGCATCAGATGCTGACAATCTAATCCACTGCCTCACAAAGGGCCAAGAGGCTGATTCAGCCACATCCCTTTCCAAAGCAATTAAGCAAAGAGCCACAGGTGATGCCCATTCATTTCCGTTTGTAAACTGTTTTCTTCAGGCTTCACAAAGGGGTGGCCTGAGGCAAAGACCTTCCTGACATTCAGGACAACAGAACAATAGGTAAGCAAAAAGCCCAAAGCAGTGTTTCTCCACTGAGACTTTACTGGTCACACAGAATTCTGAGTTTTTGAGATGCTCCCATTCCCTTCAGCTATTAAGTACATGCCCATGTCAGAGAGCTTGGAGGTGGTGTATATCTTGGAAACAAAACCATGAGGCTATTCTGGAGAGTGCCCCGTATTCAAGAAGAAGAGAGAAACTTAGGAAGGTAGTAGGTGTTGCCCATCCATAAGGCAAGCCACTCTCCATTCTTAAATTGGGCAGGATGAATGCTGGGAAGCTTTCTACAAGACAGGACACAACCATTGATGCATTCTCTTTTCAAATGTCTATAACCATGTATACAGTGGGATACACAGACATAGAAACACTCATGTTGTCAAACAAATTTCTAGAAACATTCCACTCCAAACAAACAAACTGACTTATTCTCAGAACATGAGACTAAACAACAAACTCATAGGGACACCCACAACAGCACCTCCTTCCCCCAAGTATGTCTGTGACTATCCTCAGTGTCCTCTGACTGGTGGGCCATACTATGTTCCCCGAAGTGGAATGTTCTGTCTCAGATCTGGTCTTCTTTGCCAACTCTTTGAAGTTGTCAGGAGCCATGGTTGAGCCACTACCTGCTTTCTCAGAAAAGGCTTCTATTCAGACCTCTCCTGGCATTTGGCCATCATCACTTAAGTAGGTACCAAGAAAGACTGACTCTGTCCTTGATAAATGCAAACAATTGAGACCACTGGGACTGGGACTGGGACTTCTCTGGGTGCCTGGCAGTCAATCACCAAGGAAGTGTGGTAGGTGACTTCCTTCAGGAAATGAATGAGGTCACTGCCTTGGCAACCACTTTGTACTAACAGTTGCTTCCAAGGGTCCCATGAGATGGAGTCTGCCCCTACTTCCTGTGACACTTACACAAGTTAGAATGGTATATCAACCACAGGCACCCAGGAACAGCTCTCCACACAGGCCTGGGCCTGGTTTGGTCCATTTAATCTACATTAAGAAGAGAGAGGCTGATTCAGTCACATTCCTTCATCCTGACCAGGTTGTTTGACATGGAAGTTGACTTTTGCTCTCTCACATGCTTCATAGGTGCCTACATCTTGTTCAGGGATGATTTCTGCATGGAACTTTGAGGTTCTCAGCAGGTGGAAGATCGCCTACATTCCTGTATTGTAAGATCAACAATTTCCCTGTTCTTTTGTAAAGTTAGATTGAGGGAAGAGTGTATGGTTAAGGTTAATAACAGGTTCAATTTCGATTAGGAATCATTTTGCAGAATAAATAATGGTATTGGAAACCTGTGATATTTACATGAATATGCGGTGAAATATAAGTATGAAAACAGAAATCTAGGTAAGATTTGAAGTCCATAAGGGCGTTGGGTGGCCTGGACCCCATCCTTTGAAGCAGGAATGATCAAATAGCCCTGCTGCTAATACTGCTCTTCTTCTCCAATTTGAGGCCTACTGACTGTCAGGTATATATTCTTACTGTGATTTGGAGTCATGAGAAAACCCAAGCACCTATGGGCTAGCCTCTTCAGGTCTTTGAAGAACTCATTTGACTCAAAGGATTGCTATTCTCACTTGAAGGTAGTCAGGAACTGAAAAGGTCATCGAACGTTGGAGGAAAAGACCAACAAGAAACTGTCTCATGCCAAAAGAAATGGTTTATTGGGGGTCCAGCATCTGGGGCTCAGAGCTCACTCCAGAGGAGGAAAGAAAAAAGATCCCCGAGAACAACTTGAGCAGAGTTTATATACATTCTTTAGAGAGGGCAGGGACTTTACATACATCATAGCCTCCTTTAGGAAATCATCATACGCCTCAGGAAAATCAAATAGCAACTCTAAAACAAGATTAGCACATCCATTGGCGGGAACAGGTCGGGCAGGGGGTGATTTTTTAGCCCTGAGAAGGGGTATACATTTAAACTGGTTGGTTGAAGCCCTGAGATGTATTCGTGCTGAGCTGCAGGGTTTCCGGGAAGGGGTTGTTTAGCTACTAGGTGGTCAGGGAAGATTTCAACACACATCTAATGGGCAGTTCTGGGAATTGTCTTAACTGCCACAGGAATTTCAGGTTCTGAGTGCAGCTTGGAAACTTTACAAAACCTGGTTCTTTACGTTTCAATTTAAATTTCTTTTATTCTTTCATTTTCCACTCTTTTTTGTGACTACTTTTAATCTTAAAAGTAATGAATCATAATTATTGCGGGTTCTCAGATTCTATTTCTGCCAGTGGATAGTATTTTTATCTGATTACCATGAGTTTTTTCCTGCCCAATCTGAACCTGGAGAAAGGAAACTATGCAGTTTAGCAAACAAGGTCCCACATTTAGTAACACCATAAGGATGATCAGGGGTCCAGCTAAGTCTGATAAAAGTTTAGTTAACCAAGAGGACTGGGTAAACCATGACTCAAAACACCCTTGTTGAATCTCCCTTTCTCTCTGGTGCTCTTCAAGGCATTTTCTCAATTTACTCATGGATTCTTTAAAACTCCACTATGGTCAGCATAAAAACAGCATTCTTCTCTCAGTGAAGCACAGATGCCCTCCTCCCTCATGAAGAGGAGGTCTAATCCTTGCCTTTTCTGTAAAACAACCTCAGAGAGAGAGGTTAAGGATTCCTGCAAAACTGTGATGGAGGTATCTAACGTTTTCAAGTCTTGATCTATTGCTGTTTCTAATCGGGCCATTTGTTGTGACCCACGGATCATAGCAGCTGTTCCCGTACCCACTCCTGCAGTAACTCCTATCCCCAGTAGGATGGGTAGAGTAAGAGACACTGGCTCCCGGTGAAATCAGGTTGTTAGTCCCCCTAGTAGACCTTCAAATTATTCTGCATCATCATAGAGCACCCTGGGGAGTATCTGCACCATTACACAATAATTTACAGAGCTATCTAATACCTGGGCTGAAATGCAAGGAGTTCTGATTGTGTGGAGTTCAGTACCATAATGGTTCCTTTAATTAGTTCCCAGGGGGAGGAGTCAGCTGTATTCTGGACTGGCAATGTAGGCAAAGACCGAAACCAGGAAGTATGAGATGGTAGATGGGTTCTGGTAGATCTAGGCATGGGAGGTTTAGGAGGTTTAATTCCTGGCTTGAGGGGATTGGGCCCTATTGCTGTGGGCTTTTCTTCCTTTTTAAGCTGTATGGTGAACCAGAGAGCAAAGTCATAACCAGGGCCATAAATATAAAATCGCATTCCCCTAGTATTTCCCATAGGCCATGTTGTTCTGAGGTATCCCCTTCCTTTGGAAGTGAAAGTTATTTGAGGGGGTAACATAGACTATTCTTTCCACAGCGAGTTTTTGACACCGCTTGGCTAGCGGCACATTTCTTGGGATCAATCCAGGTGTCATTTGGTCCTACCTGTATCATACTGTCTGGAGAGTTTGGGTTCCACCATGCACTCCCGTTTGTTCACATCTCCAAGATCTACAATAAAAGTCAATGGGTCCTCCACAGGTTTGGGCCTGTTTGCAACTTCGGAAATCAGCTGGGCACACATAAAAATCAAGACTGGCTAGTTTACACCTCAGTTGGGGAGATGACATCCATAATTCATGGGGTAAGGTGGTCTATGTTGCCCTGGTTTGGGTTTGAGTGGGATATGTGTGGGGTCCTCTATGTCAGGGAGATCCCAGTCAGAGAGGCCTATAACAAGCTGACAAATGTCTCGGTGGAGAGATGGCCACCTAGTCCATAAGGCGGCTGTATGTGAAATAGACCACACTACTTGCCCAGTAGGATTTATAACTTGCCATTGTTGCTGAACAGGCTGATGGGGATTAGGAATGCTGGTGGCCAGGGGAAGAATCCATAGCCCTATCCACACGACAGACACGCAATTTGAGAGGGTTACCAGTCAGTTTCAGTTTCCAGCCGGAATCTGTACAGGGCACAGGCTTGAGATGTGAGGCATGTATCCAGGAAGTGATCCCATCCAATTTCACCACTGTAGGTGTTATAAGAAACACCTGGTATGGTCCTTTCCAGCGGGGTTCCAGGGATGACACCTGATGCCGTCTCACGTAGACTAAGTCTCCCACTTGATAACAATGTGGGGTTTCTTTGTCTCCAGGCTGATAAGCAGTGGCCAACTATTTCCACAGGTATCGCTGGGTGCTGGGTTTGTTCAAGGGCTTTAAGTCTGTCAAGCAAGGGTGTGTGAAAGGAATCATTAAGTCTCGAGTTGGGGTTAGGTCCCTTACTGGAGGAGGGGCACCATAGAGAATTTTATAATTGGTGAGGTTACACAAAGAGGCATAGAGGTTATTTCTTGCAGGAAACAGTGCATAAGATAGGAGCATAGTCCAATATTTTATGCCGGTCTCCAGGCTTAATTTCGTTAAGGTCTCTTTGATGGTTCTATTCATCCTTTCTACCTGTCCTGAGCTCTGGGGTCTATAAGCACAATGTAACTCCCAATTAATCCCCAGGGTCCTGGCGAATCCCTGACTTACTTGGGCTACAAATGCCGGTCCATTGTCGGACCCTATTACCTTAGGCAAGCCGGACCTTGGAAAAATGTCTTCTAGGATCTTTTTGACCACCATCTGAGCCATTTTTTTCTTCATGGGGAAGGCTTCGACCCATCCTGAAAAAGTACCTACAAAGACTAGGAGATATTTAAGTCCATAACTTGCTGGCTTAATTTGAGTAAAGTCCACTTCCCAGAATTGTCCTGGTCTGGTTCCTCGTAAGTGCTTCCTGCAGGAAGCTTGGATGGGTAAGTATTAACTAATTGACAGACTTGACAAGCTCTAGTCACCTGCTCAGCTATTTCTTTCCTCTTTGAGTCAGTCAATAATAAGTCCTTTCTTCGGTCCTTTAAGAGTGCCTACAACTTCTTTGAGTCTAAGTGGGTGAGCTAGTGTAAGTCTTTGACATAAAGGTGGGCTTTTTGAAATTGTAAACTTGGCTCTGTAGGGTCCCAGAGTTCTGTATCTGTCTCCTCAGATGATAAGTTGCCTGAAGGTTCCGGAGCTGCCAAGTCTCCTGATTTTTGTTCCCCCCCATGTGGAAAAAGTTAACAGAGTCACTTCGTTTAGGGCTGGCAATTAAGCTTCCTCATCTGCCCTTCTGTTTCCAACCACCACGGGGTCGTTTCCCTTCTGGGGCCCTGGACAGTGCCCTATAGCTAGTTCTTTAGGGCCCTGCACTGCTGAGAGAAGGTGGAGGATCTCATCTTCATTCTTTATTTCTTTCCTGGAAGAGGTTACTATTCTCTTTGCTGGTAAATAGCCCTGTGCACATGAGCAGTGGCAAATGCATAGTGGCTGTCAGTGTATATGGTTGCCCTTTTGCATGTTGCTAGTTCCAATGCTTTCGTAAGAGCAATCAGTTCTGCTTTTTGGACTGATGTCCCTTCTGGGAGACCAGAGGACCAGATGACATTAGTTTTGCTAAGTACTGCTCGTGCAGCCCGCCGCTTACCGTCTTGGAGAAAGCTGCTGCCGTCCGTAAACCATACGACTTCAGGGCGAGGCAGTGGCTGATCCTTCAAGTCTTGTCGTATACTGGTTTTCTCTGCCAGTATGTTTTGACACTCATGAGCGACGGGTCCTGATGATACTTCTGGCAGCAGTGTAGCCGGGTTGAGTGGAGCAGGGGGTCCCAGCATTATACTGTCTTTGTCAAGCAAGAGGCTCTGGTAGTGCTTAATTCTGGAGTTTGATAGCCACCTCTCTGGAGGCTGGCAGATGATGCTCTCCAGGGCATGGGGGACGATAATGGTGAGCTTCTGTCCCAACGTTCATTCATGAGCATCTTTTATTAGAAGGGCTGCCACTGCTATAGCTCTTAAGCAAAGGGGCCACACGCTAGCCACTGGGTCCAGTTTTTTTTATAAGAATGCTACTAGCCATTTCCAAGGTCCCAATGTCTGAGTGAGCATTCCCCGTGCTATTCCTTTCTTTTCTTCTATGTAGAGATTGAAGGGTTTATCTACATCTGGTAGTGCTAAGGCTGAAGCAGAGAGCAGCACCTTTTTTTGACATTATCAATAGCTTGTTTGAACTCAGGGGTACATTGGAAGTGGGCATCCCCTTTTATCAGAGTGTATAAAGGTGCAGCCAGAGATGCGAACACAGGAATCCATAACCTGCAAAAGCTGGCAGTCCCAAAAAACGCTCTGAGTTGTCTCTTATTAGAAGGGGGAGGTATCTGCACAACGGTTTGTTTTCTGGGCTCAGTGAGCCATCGTTTGCCACCCCTAAGAGAATAACCCAGGAAGATTACTTCTTGCTGACAAAAGTGGGCCTTTTGGCAGAAGCCCTATATCCAAGCCGAGCAAGCTCGAATAATAGTGCTTGGGTCCCAGACTCAGAGTTCTCCTTGGTGTCGGCTGCCAGTAGCAGATCATCCACATATTCGAGTGGGGTGACTTCAGGGTGGGCAGTTCTGAAGTCGTTGAAGTCCCTGTGGAGGGCATCATCAAAGAGAGTGAGGGAGATTTTGAACTCCTGTGGGAATCTAGTCCTGGTTAATTGGCCAGATGTTCCAGTTTTTGGGTTTATCCACTTGAAAGCAAACAGCAACTGACTGTCCTTATGTAGGGGCAAGCAGAAGTAAGCATCTTTTAAGTCCAGCACAGTGTACCATTCCCGCTCCGGATTCAGAGTGCTAAGCAAATTATATGGGTTGGGTACTGTGGGGTGAATGTCCTGCACTCTGTTGTTGATCTCTCTTAGGTCTTGAACAGGATGGTAGTCCCCAGTTCCTAGCTTTCTAACTGGTAGCAGCGGGGTATTCCAGGCTGATTGACAGAGCCTTAAGACCCCAAGAGTCAGGTATTTCTGAATATGGGGCCTTATCCCATCCTTAGCTTCTTTGCTTAGGGGATATTGTTTAACACTGATTGGAGAGGCAGAGACTTTTAATTATACTGCTATTGGAGGTTGTTTAAGGGCTAGACCTAACCCAGCAGTTTCTGCCCAGACATTAGGATAATCTTTTATCCATTTCTGTGCGAGTTTGCTTTGTTGATCAGTTCTAGGGGACACGAACAGTGATGTTCACCTTCTACGGACATAGTCAAAGCCGTGACTATGGGAGCTTTTACTGAAGGCTTTAGAAACTCCACTTGGGGACCATCAGGGATAAAGGTTATTCTAGACCAGAGTTTGGTAAGCAGATCCCTGCTCATCAATGGGGCTGGACATTCTGGGATTACTAGAAAAGAGTGTGGACTTTTCCATTTACTAGGTTCATAATCCTCTTTTTTGTCCAAGCCTGATATCTACTGCCATTAGCCCCTTGAACTAGAGACCATTTATTTATTTATAGGGGGCCCAGTGGGGTCTTAAAGGCTGAGTATCCTGCTCCTGTATCCATTTCAAAGTTCACTGGAATCCCCTCCACTTCAAATGTTACCCTGAGATCGGGGAGGGGATCCAAGCCCCGACTTTCTTAGTCCTCTTCTAGAGTCAGCATGGCGGGCTCGTGTGGCTGCTCCTTTTTGGGCCACTCTTTGGCTCAGTGTCCTTTTTCTTTTCAGTAGGCACATTGATCTGATGCCAGGGGCAGCCTTTGGCGTGGGCCCAGGTATCCCTTTCTGTCTCCCTGCATTTAACCTTCTGGAGTATTTTTTGCTGTGAACAAAACCTTAGCCAATGCTTTAGTCTGCCTTTTGCTCCTTTCATCCTTCTTTTGTTCCCTTTCCTTCTCTCTCCTCTGTTCCTTCTCCTCCTCAATTTCTCTCTTATAATATACTGTCTCAGGTTCTCTGACTAAATCTCTTAAAATCATATCTTGTAATCCATCTAGACATTGTAACTTTCTCTTAATATCTAGGGCAGCCTGCTCGATAAAGGCCATTGCAACAGATGTCTTTTGGTCCTCTGCCTGAGGATCAAAAGAAGTATATTTCCTTTATGCTTCCATAATTCTCTCCTGAGACATACAGGGAGACTCATTAGGCCATTGGATAATCTCTCTTACATTGGCCAAATTAGTCGGCCCTCTGGCGGTCGCTTGGTGACCCGCTATACCCGCTATTAGAGCCCGGCGATAAGTGGACAGATGCTACCTACCTTCAAAGTTGTTGGGTTCCCAGTTGGGACGGTTCATTGGCCCGTAGGGACGGAGAGGGAGCATCACAGGGGATTCTGAGTTTTCTATTATCCATCACCGCCGGGTTCCTTTAGGTGGCCCAGCTTCCTCCAGGGGAGGAGGGGCTGCTGCTGCTGCAGGGAAGTCCCGTGGAGGGCTTGAGTCTGGCCCAATTGCCTCTAGCAGCTGAGAGGCTGAGTCAGCGGTGGGAGGATCATCTGGAACATGTTGGGGGTTGGGGAGCGAGGGTAGAGAATGAGGAGGGGGAAGAGTATCCAGTCTTGTGACTCAGGGAGAATGGTGGGGAGAGCGGGAGTTGTGGAAGGTTTGAATGATATAATCATGAGGGAAGGGGTATATGTCTGTTGATCTGGGTGGCCACGTGGCCCCAGCTAAAAGACAATATCTCTGACTTTTCGGATTAGAGGGAAGTGGAAGGATCCTTCTGGTGGCCATCCGACGCCCAGGATGGGCCATTCTGAAGCTCAGAGAGTCTGCCAGCTCTGGCGTTTTACTGAAAAAGAAAGATTCTGGGCCCTTGAGCGGACATCAGTCCAATGATCAAGGGTCAGGGACAGAGGCATAGAAGTGCTTTGTCCCATAATGGAAGTTACTCAAACAGGGACAGTGAAGACACAAACTCGACACACACAATGACAAACAGTAAACGTTTACCATGAGTCCAAGACAACGATTAGAACTGAGTAACTGGCAAAACCTGATGGGTTAGACAATAAATACAGACAGTAAACTCAACCTGAGTTCAGAACAATGAACAAAACTGAGTAGCTGGCAAAACCTTTTGGGCTGGAAAACCGAATCCTGAACAAAATATAACCCAGTTGAGGAAACTACTATTCCTTGATTTCCCTAGTCCTCTGGAGTGCCCCCAGGGACGTGACCTTTGGCTCTGTGACACTTCTGTCAGCCAACATAGGAGAGACCTAATGCCCTCACCCACAGCAACTTTGCCACGCCTTAAACGGAAACCCAAAACAAGAAACAGGCGCCTTACTTACCCTAAGAGAAGTCAGTTGGCGTCTTTGGTCCGCTGCTGCCGAATATCTCACCTGGGGCCTCCAGATGAAAAGGTGGGGCGAAGGTCGGAGAAAAACACCACCAAGAGACTTTCTCATGAAACAGAAAAGGGTTTATTGGGGGTCCAGCATGCTGGGGCTCAGAGCTCACATCAGAAAAGCAAACAACAAAGAGCCCAGAGAACAATTTGAGCAGAGTCTATATACATTCTTTAGAGAGGGCAGGGACTTTACATACATCATAGCCTCCTTTAGCAAATTACCATGTACCCTGGGAAAATCAAATAACAACTCCAAAACATGATTAGCACATTCATTGGCGGGAACAGGTCGGGCAGGGTGTGATTGGTCAGCCTTGTGAAGGGGTAGACATTTAAACTGATTGGTTGAAGCCCTGAGATGTATATGTGCTGAGCTGCACGGTTTCTGGGAAGGGGTTGTTAAGTAACAAGGTCGTCTGGGAAGATTTCAACTCACATCTAATGGACACACCAAAGAATTGTCTTTACTGACTCAGGAATTTCAGGTTCTCAGTGCAGCTTGTAAACTTTACAAAACCTGGTTCTTTACGTTTCAATTTCAATTTCTTTTATTCTTTCTGAACTTTACAAAGGAAGGCCAGAGACTTCATCCACAATGGCTGCTCTTTTTGCCATTTTGGTTTTGGATGCATGCATGGGATCTTTTTTAGATCCATTTTGTGCTGATATTCTAAGCCACAGCCTCACACAGGGTCAAGAGGCTGATTAAGACACATCCCTTTCTAAAGCAATTACTTATCTGAGGTCAGTTACAGAACTTAGTCTCTGAGCAGAATCACACCAGAGTTCAAGCCCAGATGGACCCAGTCATCTCTTCCAACCGCCACACAAATGACCACAATTAAAACCAAAACACTCCCCCAAGGCCCTCATCTTTTTTCATATATACACTCATCATAACGTCTGGCTGGAGGTTTCCATGAATGGCGCAGTCCAAGAGAGTGTCCAAAATAAGCTCACTTGCCCCTCATTTGCCTAACCTCAGGGTAGCCTGGACACCCTTCCAGTGAACCAGAATTGATCACATAGGTCTGCCGTTAATACTGCTCTGGTTCTCCAATTTGATGCCTACTGACTGTCAGGTATAGATTCCTTATGTGATTTGGAGTCATGAGAAAACTGAAGCACCTCTGCAGGGCTTGGAAGAACTCATTTGACAAAAAAGATCACTATTCTCACTTGATGGACATCAGGAAAATAACAGAGGAAGGTGAGAGACTTCATCCACAATGACTGATATTTTTGCCATTTTGCTTTTGGATGCACACATTGGATCTTTCTTTAGATCCATCAGGCACTGAGAATCTAAGCCATAGCTTCACAAAGGGCCAAGAGGCTGATTCAGACACATCCCTTTCCAAAGTAATTAAGCAAAGAGCCACAGGTGATGCCCATTTATTTCCATTTTAAAACTGTTTTCTTCAGGCTTCACAAAGGGTGGCCTGAGGCAAAGACCTTCCTGACACTCAGGACAACAGAACAATAGGTTAGCAAAAGGCCCAAAGCATGGTTTCTCCACTGAGACTTTCCTGGTCACACTGATATCTGAGTTTTCTGAGATGCTCGCCATTCCCTTCAGCTAACCAGTACATGGCCATGTCACAGAGCTTGGAGGTGGTACATATCTTTGACACAAAATATGAGCCTATTCTGGAGAGTGGCCAAAATTCAGGAAGAAAACAGGAAATTAAGAAGGTTGTAGGTGTTGCCTTTCTATAAGGCGAGCCACAGTCCATTCATAAATTGGGAAGAATGAATGCTGGGAAGCTTTCTACTAGACAGGACACATCTATGGATGCATGCTCTTTTCTAATGTCTACAACCACAGACACACTGGGATACACAGACCTAGAAACACTCACCTTGTCAAAGGACTTTCTAGAAACAGTTCACTCCAAACCAAACAAACAGCCTTTCCTACCTATTCTCAGAACATGAGACAAAACCACACACTCACAACCACACTCAAAAAGTCACCTCCTTCCCCCAAGTAAGTCTGTGACTATCCGAAGTGTCCTCTGACTGGTGGGCCATACTATGTTTCCCCAAAATGGCCTGTCCTGTCTCAGATCTGTTCTCCTTGTCCAACTCTGTGAAGTTGTCAGGAGCCTGTGCTGACCACTACCTGCTGTCTCAGGAAAGGCCCATTTTCAGAGGTCTACTTGAATTTGGCCATCCTCAAATCTTTAGGTACCAAGAAAGACAGACTCTGTCCTTGTTAAATCCAAACAAGTGAGCCTACTGGGAATGGGACGGGTACTGGCTCTTTGTGCCTGGCTTCCTGGATCCCAAGTTCAGAGAGTTCCATCCCCCAAGAAGTGAGGTAGGTCAATTCCTTCAAGAACGGAATGAGGTCACTGCCTTGGCAACAACTTTGTCCTAACAGTTGCATTCAAGGGTCCCTTGAGATGGAGGCTGCCACTACTTCCTGTGACACTTTCAGAAGTTAGAATTGTATATCAACCATAGGCACCCAGGAGAAGCTCTCCACACAGGGTTGGTTTGGTCCATCTTCTTTATATCAAGAGGAGAGAGGCTGATTCAGATACATCCCTTCATCCTGACTAGGTTGTTTGCCTTGGAAGATGACTTTTGCTCTCTCAGGCCCTTCATAGCTGCCTAAATCTTCTCCAGGGATCATTTCTGCATCAACCTTTGAGGTTCTCAGCAGGTGGAAGATCCCGTACATTCCTGTATTGTAAGACCAACTCTGTCCCTGCTCTTCTGCAAAGTTAGATTGAAGAACAGTGTATGGTTAGGGTTAATAACATATTCTATTTGGGTTAGAAATTATTCTGCTGGACAAATAATGGTATTGGGTACCTGCGATATTCACAAGAATATATAGGTGAAATATAAGTATGAAACCAAAATTCTAGGTACGATTTGAAGCCAGAAGGACATTGGGCCCTTTAGTGGTATACTTAGCTTTGAATTATGTTCTGCACAGATGTCTCAGATAAATCAATATGCAATGGCATAGGACCTTGTACCTTGGATGATTGAATGTTCAAGAGAACATCCAGTCAAAAAGGAATAGTCGGTAGGAATAGGAAGATGGTCAGTAGGTTTAGAAAAAAGAGTGAGTATAAGATTTGGACAAAAGGTTCATTAGCAATCGGGTTTCGGGTAGAGAGTGAAAGTAAATATGAGCACATATAAAGAGTCAGTCACAATGATGAACTGGGGAAAAATATGTAGGAAAGCAGATATTAATAGAGACATTAGGAAATCAGACAAAGTATAATGTGAGTGATAGGATTAGGCATTTTCAATATGGTTGAGGTGGAATATATAATCTTAGGAAGAAAGAAATATGCAGTCACCAGTAGGATTGACATTTGAGAGCATTAGGCAACCAGGACATGGTTGTTTTTAGTAATCCATGCTCACTTTTCATTTTGCTTTGGTGAAAGGTTAATAAAATAGGTATTTGTCACTTCCTGTTTTTCTTTATGCTTAACAAAACACTGTTGAAATCTTGAGAACTGTTTGCTAATTTTGTTCCCAAAATGTGCTGTCCCCAACTGCCAAACTGCAGAGTGTACTCCCTCACCCGGTTGCACAAAAACTGCCCACTTGCCCTGACCCATCAATTAATTTCCCTCCCTGCCCTCTCCAAAAAATTATATAAGCTCTGTTTAAGTTGTTCTCAGGGCTGTCTGCTCTAGTCAAGTGAGCTCTGAGCCCCAGCATGCTGGAACCCCAATAAACACTTTGCTGTTGCTGAGTGAAAATGGTATACTGTTCTGTACTTAAAAGATGCTTTCTTTTGCTTGCCTCTGCATAAAGATAGTCAGTTGCTGTTTGCTTTAGAGTGGGTAGACCCAGATAAAGGAACTTCTGGTCAACTAACTTGGACTAGACTCCCACAGGTGTTCAAAACCTCACCCAGTCTCTTTGATGAAGCCCTCCACAGAGATCTCAACAACTTCAGAATTACGCACCCAAAAGTCACCCTGCTTCAATATGTGGATGTCCTGCTACTGGCAGCTAACAACAAGGAAAACTGTGAGTCTGGGACCCAAGCACTATTATCCGAGCTTGCTCAACTCGGGTATAGAGCTTCTGCCAAAAAGGCCCAAATTTGCCAGCAAGAAGTAATCTTCCTGGGTTATTCCCTTAGGGGCGGAAATGATGGCTCACTGAGCCCAGAAAACAAACCATTGTGCAGATACCACTTCCATCTAACAGGAGACAACACAGAGAGTTTCTTGGGACTGCTGCCTTTTCAGGTTATGGATACCTGGGTTTGTGTTCTTAGCTGCTTCTTTATACCCGTTGTTAAATAAGGATGCCCAATTCCAATGGACCCTTGAGCACCAGCAAGCTTTTGATAACATTTAAGAACACTGACACTGAACTCCTCAACTTCACTGAGCCCAGCCTGCAATTTCAGAAAGCCCTACACTACGTTAAAAATGTACATCAACTTACTCACCTTGGTTCAAAGAAACTGCAGGCATTCCTGAAAGATCAGGAACAGAGGTTTCGACTAACTTACTCACAGTGAAAAAAAATAACTGAACGGGTAACAAAAGCCTGTCGGTTCTGTCAATTGGTTAATGCTTACCCTTCCAAGCTTCCTGCAGGAAAGCACCTACGATGAACCAGACCAGAACAATTCTGGGAAGTAGACTTTACTGAAATTAAGCCAGCAAGGTATAGACTTAAATATCTCCTAGTCTTTGTAGATAAATTTTCAGGATGGATTGAATCCTTTCTCACAAAAAAAAAAAAAAACAAAACAAAAAAACCCGGCTCAAACGGTGGTCAAGAAGATCCTGAAAGATATTAAGATATTTTTTCAAGACAAGGCCTGCCTAAGGTAATAGGGTCTGATAATTGAACGGTGTTCATGGCCCGGGTAAGTGAGGGCTTAGCCAGGACCCAGGGGATTAATTGGAAGTTACATTGTGCTTCTAGACTCCAGAGCTCAGGACAGGAAAAAAAAAATAAATTGAACCATTAAAGAGACCTTAACGAAATTAAGCTTAGAGACCAGCATAAAATATTAGACTATGCCCCTGCCTTATCCACTGTTTCATGCAAGAAATACTCCCTCTGTTTCTTTGTGTAAACTCACCCCCTATGAATGAATTTCTCTATGGTGCACCTCCTCCGGTAAGGCATGTAACCCCAACTCTAAGACCTAACAATGCCTTCCACACCCCCTTGCTTGACAGAATTAAATCTCTTGAAAGAACTCAATGATACCGGTGAAGACAGCTGACAACTGCCTTGCAACCTGGGGACAAGGGGACTCCACATTGATATCAAGTAAGGGACTTCATCTACATAAGACAACATCAGGTGTCATCCCTGGAACCCTGCTTGAAAGGACCATACCAGGTGCTAATTATAACACCTACAGCGGTAAAAGTAGACGGAAACACTTCCTGGATCCATGCCTCTCATCTCAAGCCTGCGCCCTGTCCAGACTCTGTCTGGAAACTGGGAAAGACTGGTAACCATTTCAAATTGCATATTCGCTATGTGGATAAGGCTGTAGACTCTCCCCTTGGCCACCAGTACACCTAACGCTCATCAGCCCGTTCAGCAGCGGTGGCTTATCACAAATCCTACTAGACAAGAAGTATGCCCTAACTCGTATACAGCTCCCTTAGGGACCTGGTGGCTAGCTCTCCACCCAGATATTTGTCAGCTGGCTATAAGTCTTTCCTATTAGGATATCGCTGATGAAAATCCCACTAAAATTCAATTAAATCCCTTCCATACCATAGATAATGGAAACAAACATTAGGGATTTAGGGACACGTGAGCCAGATGCAGGTTGGCTAGACTAGATTAGTATGTTTGCCCAGCAGACTATCAAAGCCACAAACAGCCATGGCTGTGTGGAGGGAAAGCCAACTTCTTCTGTAAGTGATGGGGATTTGAGCATACAGGGGCTGCCTGGTGGAACGCAAAATCCTCATCAAATTCAGTACACAGCATTGGCCATATTACCAATTAGACAACCAAAACTGATGGCCCCCAGAGGAGTCTCTAGATCCTCAAATTCTGTGTTACCTTTTTAACTTCTGCAAGTGCTCAAGAGGATGAAAGGAAATTCCCCTATGTGGAGGCCTTTTACCTTCTTCGCTCACTTCCTGAACTATGCATCTCCAATAGATCCTCACCCTCAGGCTTCTGCTCCAGACTCTCTACTGTCAGTCCCACCTCAGCAACCTGATTTCTCTCCTCCAGTTACTAGATCAAAAACCCAAACCTCCGCCAGTTCTCAGATCATTGCTCCCTTGCTGAGGTAGCAGGTACTGAGGTACCCCTCTAAACACTCATTCCTCTCTTCTCCTGTCAGTGCCTACACCCGGTCTCCCCAGGTCCTCTTACCAGGTAACCCTCAGAAGAGCCCTCAGACCCCTATCCAAGATGTAATAAAAATGGCCTTTAAAGTTGCTTTGTCATCACTGAAAACAGGTTACTAAGAATTTAATATCCCTCCCAGGCTTTCTGGGATACTCACTCCCGTCTTCCCCTCTGTTCTACCTGTTCTACTGCTCAAGATTTTGTTCCTAGGAAAATCCCAAACCCCTTTTCCATTATGCTTTTTCATCTCTCTTTTCTCATTCTCAGATCCCCGGAGCTGCTCTCATTCCTCGCCTTCCCCGTCTTTCCCCTCTATACCAGGCCCACAGAAAAATCTTAACTGAACTTCTCCAGAAGTCTTCACCATGGATGACTTTAGAACTTTCAGCAAAAGAGTCCCTATAAAAGAGTTCAGTGTAGATAAACTTGCTCTTTTTCTGTTGCCCTGTTATACTTGGCCACTGCTTGGAAAAATCAGCACTTCTAAGCTAGACAACCCCTTAATAGTTTTTCACACAATATGTGAACAAGGCCTCTGGCCTTGAGCTGGGGCTTCACAGAGATGGCTACATTTCTAAAATAAAAAATACCAACTGGGCTTCATGGTAACAGCTGAAGGAGGATAAAAGAAAAGGAAGAAAAAGCTCTCCCCCTCCCAGGTGTCCTTGAAAAGTTAACTTGCCCAGAACAGAGGAAATAACAGGAAAAAAAATCTTTTTGTGAAGTTCTGCCGACTGTGAACTTCTGAGCCCCTTTTCTTTCATGTTGGGTACAAAATTCTGAAACTACCTAACCTTGGGGTTCAGGGCGTTAATTGATTACAACAGAAGCAATGCACTCTGAATCCGGTTGCAACCAAATAGCACTGTTTCCCTGTTTTCGGTGCTATCTTAGGTGCCTTCCC
Organism: Callospermophilus lateralis; assembly: GCF_048772815.1. Classification (NCBI taxonomy): domain Eukaryota; kingdom Metazoa; phylum Chordata; class Mammalia; order Rodentia; family Sciuridae; genus Callospermophilus; species Callospermophilus lateralis. The sequence goes on along the minus strand of NW_027510453.1, from coordinate 450,460 downwards.
TTGTCTGTCCCTACAACAGTATAATTCTATATACGTAAACATTGTTTATGTTTTCATGAAATGGTCAACAGATGTGATTAATTGTGTAATGGTGCAGATGTTTCCCAGAGTGCTCTATAATGATGCAGGTTCATTTGAAATTCAAACAGGCGGGCATACAACACGGTTCCGCTGGGAACATATATCCCTAACTTTAGCCATCCTATTAGGAATAGGAGTTGCTGCAGGGGTGGGCACAGAAACCCCTGCCCTAGTCCATGGGACACAACAAATGACCCAATTAGAAGCAGCAATAGAACAAAACTTAAAGATAGTAGAAACCTCCATCACAGCTTTGCAGGAATATTTATCCTCTCTGTCTGAAGTTATTTTACAGAACAGTCGAGGGTTGGACCGCCCATTCATGAGAGAAGGGGGCCTTTGTGCTGCATTGAGGGAAAAATATTGTTTTTATGCCGACCATACTGGAGTTGTAAAAAAAATCTATGAGTAAATTAAAAAGACACCTTGAAGAGCGTCACTGAGAGAGGCCCAAAAAGGGTGGTTTGATTCTGATTCATACATTCCCTCTGGTTAACTATGTTTTTATCAACCATGGCCGGTCCAATAATAATCCTCATATTACTGCAAAGTATAAAACCCTGTTTGCTCAAACGTGTAATTTTTTTTCTCCAAGCTCAAATTGGACAAGTTAAACTTATGGTAATAACCCACTTGCAGACATAGAATGTGACACCAGCCTTGATCACTTTTATAATTATAAGTAGCCAGAAGAAGAAGTGGGGAATGAAAGGTTAACAAAATAGGTACTTGTAACTTCCTATTTTTCTGTATGCTTAACAAAAACACTGTTGAAATATTGAGAACTGTTTGCTAATTTTGTTCCCAGAATGTGCTGTCCCCAACTGCCAAATTGCAGAATGTATTCCCTCACCCGTTTACATGCAAACCGCCCACTCACCGTGACCCATCAATAAACTTCCGTCCCTGCCCTTTCCAAGGAAAGAATATAAGCTCTGCTTAAGCTGTTCTCAGGGCTCTCTGCTCTATTTCTGTGAGCTCTGAGCCCCAGCATGCTTGACCTCCAATAAACCTTTTGCTGTTGCATGAGACAGTCTCTTCGTGGTCTCTACCTCTGATGCTCGCACGAACATTACTTGAATGATTGAATGTATAAGAGAAAATCCAGTCAAAAAGGGATAGCCAGTAGGATTAAGAAGATAGTCGGTAGGTTTGGGAAGAAGACTGAGTATAGGATTTGGAACAAAAGTTCTTTAGCAATAGGGATTCTGTTAGAGAGTGAATATAAATGTCAGCACATGACAACAGTCACAATAATGAACTGAGGAAAATATGTAGGAAAGCAGATATCAATAAAGACATTACTAAATCAGTCAAAGTATAAAGTGAGTGATACAATTAGACATTTTCAACAGGGTGAGTTTGAATATATAATCTTAGGAAGAAACAAATATGTAGTCACCAATAGGATTGACATTTGAGAGCATAAGGCAACCTTGACATGGATGATTTTTGTAAACCATGCTCACTTTCTATTTAGGCTTTGGTACAATCTAAGTGTGACCTTTGCATTTGTGTCCAGAATTTTACTGTGATAAAATATATATGTAGATCTGGTGACACAAGTATTTCTTCCACCATTTCTGGGAGCAATATTTTGAAGGCATATAAATGGGTATTGGGTGTACAAAGAGGTGTACACTTTATCCATGAATATAGAGATAATGCATGAATAGACCATACAGTGAATAAATAATATAACTGTTTCCACTTTAAATTATGGATTGAATTGATATTTGAAAATATATAAGAAATCTTATATTGATTTACAATCATTCATTCTAACCAGTTATACATCTAATATTAATATTATGGTTATGGTTTATCATGAAGATATGTTAGTTTTGCTTCAAAAGCGATTATGGAAATCCAAAATAATGTGTTTGGATAGAGTCAGTCACAATGCTGGCAATATGTGAACAAGGCCTCTGGCCTCAAATTGAGGCTTCACAGAGATGGCTACATTTCTAAGATAAAGAAGTTACCAACTGGACTCCATGGTAACAGCTGGCAGGGAGAAAAAAGAAAGAGAAGAAAAAAGCTCTCCCCCTCCCAGGTGTCCTTAAAATGTTAACTTTCCCAGAACAGAGAAAAAAAAAACAGAAACAAAAACTGCTTTCTCTGAACTTCTGCAGACTGTGAACTTCTGAGCCGCTCCCTTACATGTTGGGTACAAAATTCTGAAACAACCTAAACTTGGGGTTCAGGGAAGTAACTGATTACAACAGAAGCAATGCCCTTTAAATCTGGTTGCAACCAAATAGGACTGTTTCCCTGTATTCGGTGCTATCTTAGGTGCCTTTCCTTGCCTTGTCCATCCCTTTTCTCATTTAAAGACCAGTCAAGAAACATGGAGAAATACATGTGTTCTGAAGCAGAAAGTGATTGATAGTGAAACAAATGCCTATAAATTTCCTAACTTGTGGATGAAATTTATATCCTATGATGTGCATTAATTGAAGAAATACTAATCTACCAGTGTTGAATAAAAATGAACGTCAAAATACACATCATGTCCGATTGGAATCTACTTGCATTAATATTAAACTGGGTCAGTTACTGTAGAAATATTAGGATTCTTATGCACCATTCACTGAAGTTAGTTTTCAGTACTAGGAAACAAATATGTATTTCAGGTGAATGAATATTTCTAAGAATAATCTTGTGAAAAGTTGATTATAAATCCACATACATGAATATGAATGAATTTGATGAGTGTAAAATAAGACACATATTTCATTTGTTGAAAAATCTGGAGAGTGTATATATATATATATATATATATATATATATATATATATATATATATACATACACACACACACACATTAAAAACAGCAATATATATGCCAATTGAAATTTATAATGAAATATATATCATTGACAGATAGAAAAATATTTATTTTACTGAACATGGATTTATGAATAATATTGTTCAAGTAGGAAGATCACCCATAATTTAAATTTTCGGTTCCAACATCGTTTAAGAGGAGTGATCCCTTACAATTTGTATCTGCCAAGTCAGCCACCTCACAAGAATGTACGTGTGGTACCAGGTAGGATTCTATCTGTGCATATAAAAATACAGGTGGTGAATAGGCTACAGAGAAAGGGAGAAAGGAATTCATAGGTGGTTAACTTTAAAAAAAAACATGGAGAACTATTTCAACAAAAAATTGACTAGATTTATAAATCCTACCTATATAATGCAAAAGGTAAGTCCAACTATACACCATGCCTCCTCTGAAATGGTTGTATTTTCATTCTGTTTGGGTTATTTTTCTCCATCATATTAGTATTAGTAGTCAGAATATAGTAGGGTAGGGGTTAGTGTCAGGGATTCAGTATTTCAAATGGAAAATTGGAAAATGAATACAATGTGTATGTAAACATGTGCTACACAAAAATGTTTCCACTCTTATCCAGAACAATGCCTTGACAGTACCTTCGCTCCAACTAAAACATCATTAGAGGAGAAGAGTTAGAAAATCAGTGAAAACACATCTTGAATGGAATATGCTCAGGATTTTGAAACCTTGGAGGTGGTAGAGGAGTTTGCAAAAGTAAGGGACAGGGTGAACACTCCACAAACATGGAGTTCTGTTGGACTAAAGACTTCTTGAGAAACTGCCTCTGAATTTGGGCACTTGAAATATATCTTGTTGTCACAAGATTTAGCTTCCTTTGTAGTGAGACCATCAAACCTGGGTCTGCATCTATGTAATCTGGAGGACACGGTTTCTTATTTTCTAATGAAAATGAGGCAGCAGTGCTGAATTCTCACTTTGTAGGTAACCTGTGGACACTGGGGGCTAAGTGTCTCCCAGTGTGGGCTGTGAAGCCATTTGGTCATCCTCCAATTTTCGTGGTGTTTGTTGCTGCTGAATTGGGGATTTGGTATTTGCTTCACGAAATACAAGGAGTTCAACTGTGTCACAGTGCTGGAGGGAGTTCTGTGACGAGTGGTGGGTCAGGGTCTGCAGGAGAATGCACCAACCAGGCTTCTATCAAACATAGCTTGCCCCCTTGACCATAGCAACCTGATTCTGAACATTGCCCTGAAAGCTCTCCATATAACAAGATACCTTTACACAGAAGTATCTACTGGCTGCACCATGTCAGTAACAAGCCATTTGGAAGCCAAATGCAGATCCACATTGCCCCACCACATGTTTTATCACACACCTGCCAAGCACTGTTCTAGGCCCACTATTCAGCAGGCTCCAACGTACTGGCATCTCTATTCAACACAATTTTCATGAAACCTAGTGAATCCAGGCACTGTCTGGTGTACTCAAGATCAGCATCAGGACATCCAAAGGTTCTCCAGTGCCACCTGGTCTTGGGAGTTTCAAAAATTTCATGGTATCTGTTTAGCCATTTTTCAAGGATGATGTTGGAGGCACTGTGGGTTTCAATATATTCAGGACCTGTTAAATGGTGAGGAAGCTCATTTCAATGAAAGCTCTGGGGAACTCTCAAGGGCAAGTCTTCCCAAAGAGTGGCCAAAAGGTCGCATGAAGCCAGGCCTATTGAGTTCTACAATGTGAGGTCCATGTGTTTTTTGACTCTCAACTATGGCTGCCAAGTCTTTCAGAATAAAATAATGTGATTTCCTCACTGAGATTCCCAGTGATCTGTGGAAAGTCAATCTGGGCCTAGATCTCAGTTTCCAATGGTCACTCTCATGTGTGGTCTCCTAAAATCCCAAAACAATTGATGGCAATACTTCTCTGAGGTCAGTTCCAGAACTCAGTCTCTAAGGGGAATCACACCAGAGTTCAAGCCCAGGTGGACCCAATCATCTCTTGCAACTGCCACACAAATGACCACAATTAAAACCAAAACACTCCCACACGGCCCTCATCTTCTTCATAACCTTTGGCTGGAGTTTTCCATTAGGGGCGCAGTCAAAGACAGTGTCCAAAATAAGCTCCCTTGTCCCTCATTTGCCTAAAATCTCAGTGGCCTGGACACCCTTCATGTGAACCAGGAGTAATCAAATAGGTCTGCCATTAATACTTTTCCACTTCTACAATTTGAGGCTTTCTGACTGTGGGGTTTAGATTCTTTATGTGATTTGGAGTCATGAGAAAATCCAAGCACACATGGGCAAGCTTTGCAGGGATTTGGAGAATACTTTTGACCCAAAGGATCCCTATTCTCACTTGATTGAAGTGAGAAACCTTACAGAGGAAAGCTAGAGACTTCATCCACAATGACTGCAATTTTTGCCCTTTGATTTTGGATGCACACATGGGATCTTTCTTTAGATTCATCAGGTGCTGATAATCTAAGCCACAGCCTCACACAGGGCCAGGAGGCTGATTCCGACACATCCCTTTCCAAAGCAATTAAGCAAAGAGCCACAGGTGATGCCCATTCATTTCCATTTGAAAACTGTTTCTTAGGGCTTCACAAAGGGGTGGCTGGAGGCAAAGACCTTCCTGACATTCAGGGCAAAAGAAAAATAGGTAAGCAAAAGGCCCAAAGCAGGGTTTCTCCACTGTGACTTTTCTGGTCTAACTGATATCTGAGTTTTCTGAGGTGCTCGCCAGTCCCTTCAGCTATCCAGTACATGGCCATATCACAGAGCTTGGAGGTGGTACATATCTTTTACTCAAAACCATGAGCCTATTCTGGAGTGTTGCCAGAATTCAGGAAGAAAATAGGAAATTAGGAAGATAGCAGGTGTTGCCCATCCATAAGGCAATCTTCTGCCTAATCATAAATTGGGCAGGATGAATACTGGGAAGCTTTCTACTAGACAGGACACATCCATTGATGCATTCTATTTTCTAATGTCTACAACCACGGACACAGTGGGACACACAGACATAGAAACACTCGCCTTGTCACATGACTTACTAGAAACAGTCCATACCAAACCAAACAAACCGCCTTTCCTATCTATTCTCAGAACATGAGACAAAACCAAAAACTCACACCCACAACCACAAAGGCACCTCCTTCCCCCAAGTAGGTCTGTGACTATCCAGAGGGTGGTCTGACTCGTGGGCCATAATATATTCCCCCAACATGGCCTGTCCTGTCTCAGATCTGGTCTCCTTAGCCAACTCTGTGAAGTTGTCAGGAGTCCGCGATGAGCCACTACGTGCTTTCTCTGGAAAGGCCAGTTTTCAGAGCTTTCCTGGCATTTGGTCATCCTCACAACAGTAGGACCAAAAAATAATATCTCTGTCCTTGTTCAATCAAAACAAGCGAGCCCAATGGGACTGGGACTGGGACTGACTCTGGGTTCCTGGCTTCCTGGATCAAAAGTTCACAGTGTTCCATCACCAAAAGTGTGAGGTGTGGTCATTTCTTTAAGGAACTGAATGAGGTCACTGCCTTGGCAAACACTTTGTCCTCACAGTTGCTTTCAATTGACCAATGAAACGGAGGCTGCCCCTACTTCCTTTGAAATTTTCACAAGTTAGAATGGTAGATCAACCATAGGCTCCTGGAACAGCTCTCCACACAGGCCTGGTTTGGTCCATCTTCTCTACATTAAGAAGAGAGAGGCTGATTCAGACATATCCTTTCATCCTGACCAGGATGTTTGCCATGGAAGATGACTTTTGCTCTCTCAGGTCTTTCTTAGCTGCCTACATCTTCTCCAGGGATCATTTCTACATGGACCTTTGAGGTTCTCAGCAGGTGGAAGATCACCTACATTTCTGTATTGTAAGTCAAACTCTGTCCCTGTTCTTCTGTAAAATTAGATTGAGGGAACCGTGCATTCTTAGGGTTAATAACATGTTCGGAAGTCAAACAGCAACAAGTGCTGGCGAGGATGTGGGGAAAAGGGTACTCTTGTACATTGCTGGTGGGACTGAAAATTGGTGCGGCCAATTTGGAAAGCAGTATGGAGATTTCTTGGAAAGCTCGGAATGGAACCACCATTTGATCCAGCTATTCCACTACTCGGTCTATTCCCTAAAGACCTAAAAAGAGCACACTATAGGGACACTGCTACATCCATGTTCATAGCAGCACAATTCACAATAGCAAGACTGTGGAACCAACCTAGATGCCCTTCAATAGACGAATGGATAAAAAAAATGTGGCATTTATACACAATGGAGTATTACTCTGCATTAAGAAATGACAAAATCATAGAATTTGGAGGGAAATGGATGGCATTAGAGCAGATTATGCTAAGTGAAGCTAGCCAATCCCTTAAAAACAAATGCCAAATGTCTTCTTTGATATAAGGAGAGTAACTAAGAACAGTGTAGGGAAGAAGAGCATGAGAAGAAGATTAACATTAAACAGGGATGAGAGGTGGGAGGGAAAGGGAGAGAGAAGGGAAATTCATGTAAATGGAAGGAGACCCTCAGGGGTATACAAAATTACATACAAGAGGAAGTGAGGGGAAAGGAGGGAAAATATAAGGGGGAGAAATGAATTACAGTAGAGGGGGTAGAGAGAGAAGAGGGGAGGGGAGGGGGGAGGGGGGATAGTAGAGGATAGGAAAGGCAGCAGAATACAACAGACTCCAGAATGGCAATATGTAAATCAATGGTTGTGCAAATGAAGTGATTCTGCAATCTGTATATGGGGTAAAAATGGGAGTTCATATCCCACTTGAATCAAAGTGTGAAATATGATATATCAAGAACTATGTAATGTTTTGAACAACCTACAATAAAAATTAATTAAAAAAAAGCATCCAAATGAGTGGATATATAAAGGAAAATAATGATACAAAATGATAAATAATTATACATAATATATTGTATATAATGATAAATACATAAAAGTTTTGGGGGCATGTTGTATATAAATTTCCATACCATTTTTAATCAAATATTATAGTCTAGGTTATTAAGCACCAGTCAAAAATATTTAAATTATCACATAATATTCCTTGCATGTTTGAACAATAAATTTATGTACTATTTCCCCTAAAAAAAAAAAAAATAACATGTTCCATTTGGGTTAGGAATCATTCTGTGAGATGAATAATGGTATTGGAACATGCAATATTTATAAGAATATATTGGTGAAATATAAGTATGAAAACAGAAATCTAGGTAAGACTTGAAGCCCAGAAGGGCATTTTGCCCTTGATTGGGATACTTAGCTTTGAATTACATTCTGAACAGTTGTCTCACATAATTCGATATCGAATGGCAAAAGACCTTGTACATTGGATGATTGAATGTAGAAGAGAACATCCACTCAAACTGGGATAGTCAGTAGGTTTAGGAAGAAGAGTGAGTATAGGTTTTGGAACAAATTTCATTAGTAATAGGTTTTTGGTTAGAGAGTGAACGTAAATGTCAGCACATGAGAAGAGTCAGTCACATGATGAACAGGGGAAAATATGTAGGAAAACAGATATCAATAGACAAATTAGGAAATAAGGCAAAGTATAATGTGAGTGATAGGATTAGACATTTCCAACAGGGTTGAGTTTGAATATATAATCTTAGGAAGAAACAAATATGTAGTCACCAATAGGATTGATATTGAGCATTAGACAACCTGGACATGGATGTTTATAGTAATACATGTTCAATTTCCATTTAGGCTATGGTACAAACATAAGTGTGAGCCTTGCGTTTTGTGTCCAGAATATCACTGTGATAAAATATATATGTAGATCAGGTTACATGAGTAATTCTTCCACCATTTTTTGAAGCAATATTTTGAAGATGTATAAATTAGTATTGGGGGTACAAAGAGATGTACCCTGTGTATATGAATCTAGAGAAAATGCATGAGTAGACCACACTGTGAATTAATAATATAACTAGTTCTACATAAAATAATGGATTGAATTGATATCTTAAAATATATAAGAAATCTTATATTGAAATACTATCATTCATTCCAACTAGATATACATCTAATGGTAATATTATGGTTATGGTATATCATGAAGGGTGTGATTTTTGCTTCAAAAGTGATTATGTAATTCAAAAATAATGTGTTTAGAAAGTAGTCTCATGAAACGACCAGTCAAGAAACATGGAGGAATACATTTGTTCTGAAGCAGGAAGTGATTGAAAGTGAAACAAATGCCTATAAATATGCTAACTTGTGGATGAAATATATATCATATGATGTGCATAAACTGAAGAAATAGCAACGTACATGTCTTGAATAAAAATGAACGTCAAAATACATGTCATGCCCCATAGGAATCTACTTGCATTGATGTAAAACTGAGTCTGTTACTGTAGAAATATTAGGATTTGTATGCATCGTTCACTGAAGTTAGTTGTCTGTATTAGGAAACAAATATGTATTTCAGGTGGATGAATATTTCTGAGTATAATCTTGTGAAAAGTTGATTATACATCCACATATATGAACATAATAGAATTTAGAGAGTGTATAATAAAACACATATATTTTGAAAAATCTGGATAGGAGATATATATATATATATATATATATATATATATACAAAAAAAACAAAGACATTAAAAAGTAGCAATATGTATGCCAATTGAAATTCATAGTGAAATATATATCATCCACGGATGCAAAAATATTTATTATACTGAACATGGATTTATGTATAATGTTGTTCAACTAGGAAAATTAATCCAAAGTGTATGCAGAATTGTGATACAAAAAATCTTTCCACTCTCATCCTGAACAATGCCTTGACTTACCCTCACCTTAAGTAATTCACAATTATATGAAAAGAGGTAAAAAATCTGTGAGTACATATCTGGAATTGAATATGCTCATGATTTCACAACTTTGCAAGTGGTTGATGAGTTTCCAAAAGTAAGGAACAGGGTAAACACTTCACAAACATGGAGCTCTGCTGGACTAAAGACTTCTTGAGAAACTGCCCCTGAGGTTGTGCACTTGAAATATATGTTTTTGTCAGGAGCTTTACCTACCTTTGTTGTGAGACCATCAAAGCTGGGTCTGCATCTATGTGACCTAGAGGACATGGTTTCTTATTTTCCAATGAACATGAGGCACCAGTGCTGAAGTCTCTCTTTGTAGGTAAACTGTGGCCACTTCGGGCAATGTGACTCCCCGTGTGGACTTTGAAGCCATTTGGTCATCCTCCACTTTTCGTGGTGTTTCTTGCTGCTACACTGGGAGTTTGGCATTTGCTTCATGACATACAAGGAGTTCAACTGGCACACAGTGCTTGAGGGAGTCTTGTAACGTGTGGTGGGTCAGGCTCTGCAGGAAAATGCACCAACTAGGCTTCTATCCCACATTGCTTATCGCCTTGACCATAGAAACCTGATTATGAACATTGCCCTGAAACCCCTGCATATAACAAGATGTCTTTTCATATAATGGTCTCCTGGCTGCACCAAGTCAGTCACAAGCCATTTGGAAGCCAATGGCAGATCCACATGGCCACAACACAGATGTATTACCACACATCTGCCCACCACTGCTCTAGGCCCACTACTCAGCAGCCTCCAACTTACTGGCATCTCTGTACTACACAATTTTCATGAAACCCAGTCAATCAAGGCACTGTCTGTTATACTTATGATCAGCAACAGGACATCCAATGGTTCTCCAGTGCCACTTGGTCATTGGGAATTTCAAAAATTTCATGGTGTTTATCTATGCATTTTTCAAGAATGAAGTTGGAGGCACTTTGGGGTTTCCATTCATCTAGGAACCATTACATGGGGAGGAAGCTAATTTCAATGAAAGCTCTGAGGAACTCTCATAGGCAAGGCTTCCCAAACAGTGGCCAAAAGGTCACATGAAGCCAGGCCCATTGAGGTCTACAACGTGAGGTTCATGTGTCTTTTGACTCTAACTATGGCTTCCAAGTTTTTCAGAATAAAATCATGTGATATCTTTGCTGAGATTTTCAGTTCTCTGTGGAAAGCCATCCTGGGCCTAGATCTCAGTTTCAAGGGCAACTCTCATGTGTGGCCTCCTACAATCCCAACACAATTCATGGCAATACTTCTCTGTCGTCAGTTCCCAAACTCAGTCTCTAAGGGAAATCACACCAGAGTTCAAGCCCATGTAGACCCAGTCATCTCTTCCAACCGCCACACAAATGACCACAATTAAAACCAAAACATTTCCACATGGCCCTCATCTTCATCCATATAGACACTCATCATAAACTCTGGCTGGAGGTTTCCATGAGGGGCGCAGCCCAAGACAGTGTCCAAAATATGCACCCTTGCCCCTCATTTGTCTAAATTTAGGGTGGCCTGGAAACCCATCCTGTGAACAAGGAGTGATAATATAGGCCTGTTGTTAATACTGCTCTGCTTCTCCAATTTGAGGCCTATAGATTGCTTATGTGATTTGGCATCATGAGAGAACCCAAGCACTTCTGCAGGACTTTGAAAAACTCATTTGACCCAAAGGAATCCTATTCTCACTTGATGGAGTTCAGGACCTAACACAGGAAGACAAGAGACTTCATCCACAATGACTGATCATTTTGCCATTTTGGTTTTGGATGCACACATGGGATCTTCTTTACATCTATCAGGAGCTGAGAATCTTAGCCACCCCCTCAATCAGGGCCTAGTGTCTGATTAAGACACATCCCTTTCCAAAGCAATTAAGCAAAGAGCCACACGTGATACCCATTCATTTAAATTTGAAAACTGTTTCTTCAGGCTTCTAAAAGAGGTGGCCTGAGGCGAAGACCTTACTGACATTCAAGGCAACAGAACCATAGGTAAGCAAATGGACCAAAGCAGGGTTTCTCCACTGAGACTCTACTGCTCACACTAATATCTGAGTTTTCAGAGATGTTCCCATTCCCTTCAGCTATCAAGAACATGGACATGTCACAGAGCTTGGAGGTGGTACATATCTTGGACAATAAATCATGAGCTTATTCTGGAGAGTGGCCAGAATTCAGGAAGAAAACAGGAACTTAGGAAGTTAGTAGTTGTTTCCTATCCATAAGGCAAACCACAGTCCATTTATCAATTGTGAACGATGAATGCTGGGAAGCTTTCTACTAGACAGGACACCTCCATTGATGCATTCTCTTTTCTAATGTCTAAAACCACGGACACAGTGGATACACAGACATAGAAACACTTGCCTTGTCAAAAGAGTAACTAGAAACAGTCGACTCCAAACCAAACCAACCACCTTTTCTACCTATTCTCAGAACGTGAGACAAAACCATAAACTCACACCCACACACATAAAGGCACCTCCTTCCCAAAAGTGGGTGTGTGACTATCCAGAGTGTCCTCTGACTGGTGGGCCATACTATGTTCCTCTCGAAATGGTCTTTCCACTTTCAGATCATGTCTCCTTGGCCAACTCTGTGATGCTGTGAGGAGCCTGCAGTTAGCCACTACCTGCTATCTCAGAAAAGGCCCCTCTTCAGAGCTCAACTGGCATTTGGCCATCCTCACATCAGTAGGTACCAAGAAAGTCTTACTTGTACTTGGTAAATCCAAACAAGTGAGCCCACTGGGACTGGGACTGGGACTGGCTCTCGGTGCCTGGCTTCTTGCATCACAATTTCAGAGAGTTCCATCACCAAGGAAGTTAGCTAGGTCACTTCCTTCAGGAACTGAATGAGGTCCCTCTCTTGGCAACAACTTTGTCCTAAAAGTTTCTTCCAAGGGTCCCTTTAGATGGAGGCTGCTCCTACTTTGTGTGACAATTTGACTAGTTAAAATGGTATATCAAAATAGGCACCTGGGAACAGCTCTCCACGCAGGCCTGGTTAGGTCCATCTTCTCTACATTAAGAAGAGAAAGGCTGATGCATACACATCCCTTCATCCTGTTCAGGTTGTTTGCCATGGAAGATGGCTTTTGCTCTCTCAGATCCTTCATAGCTGCCTACATCTTCTCCAGGGATCATTTCTGCATCGAACTTTGAGGTTCTCAGCAGTTGGAAGATACCCTACATTACTGTATTGTAAGATGAACTCTGTCCCTGCTCTTTTGTAATTTTAGATTGAGGCAACAGTGTATGGTTAGGGTTAATTACAGGTTCGATTTGGGTTAGGAATCATTCTGCGGGATGAATAATGGTCTTGGGAACCTGCAATATTTATAGGAATATAGAGATGAAATATAAGTATGAAAACAGAAATCTAGGTAAGATTTGAAGCTCAGAAGTGCATTGGGCAACTGATTGTGATATGTAGCTTTGAATTACGTTCTGCATACATGTTTCAGAAAAATCGATATACAATAGCATAGGACCTTGTACCTTGGATGATTGAATGTAGTAGAGAACATCCACTCAAAAAGGGATAGTTGATAGGATCAGGAAGATAGTCAGTATGTTTCGGAAGAAGAGTGAGTATAGGATTTGGACCAAAGTTCATAAGCAATAGGGTTTCGGTTAGAGAGTGAATGTCAATGTCAGCACATGTGAAGGGTCAGTCACAATGTTGAACTGGTGAAAATATGTAGGAAAGTAGATATCAATAGAGACATTAGGAAATCAGGAAAAGTACAAAGTGAGTGAAAAAATTAGACATTTTCAATGGTATTGAGGTTGAATATATAATCTTAGGAAGAAACAAATATGTAGTCACCAATAGGATTGACATTTGAGAGCATTAGGCAACCTGGTCATGGATGTTTTTAGTAATCCATGTTCAGTTTCCATTTAGGCTTTGGTACAGTCATACGTGTGAATTTTGCATTTTGTGTCCAGAATATTACTGTGATACCATGCATATGTAGATCAGGTGATATGAGTATTTCTTCCACCATTTCTGGGAGCAATATTTTCAAGATGTATAAATTAGTATTGGGGATACAAAGAGGTGTAACCTGTGTCTATTAATATAGAGATAATGCATGAATAGACCATACTGTGAATAAATAATATAACTGGTTCCACTTTACAAAATGTATTGATTTGATATCAGAAAATATATAAGAAATCTTTTATTGATATAAAATCATTCATTCCAACCAGTTATACATCTAATAGTGATATTATAGTTATGGTTTATCATAAAGTGTGTGTCCGTTTTGCTTTAAAAGTGATAAAGGAAATTGAAAATAATGTGTTTGGATAGAAATCTCATGAAAAGATCAGTCAAGAAACATGGAGGAAAACATGTGTTCTGAAGTAGGAAGTGATTGAAATTGAAACAAATGCCTATAAATTTGCTAAATTGTGGAGGAAATTTTTATCCTATGATGTGCATATACTGAAGAAATTGTAATGTCCCAGTGTTGAATAAAAATGAACGTCGATATACACATCATGTCCCATAGGAATCTACTTGCATTGATGATAAACTGTGTCAGTTACTGTAGAAATGTTAGGATTTGTATGCACCATTCACTGAAGTTAGTTTTCAGCACTAGGAATCAAATATGTATTTCAGGTGGATGAAATTTTCTGAGAATAATCTTGTGAAACGTTGATTATAAATCCACGTTCATGCACATGAATGAAATTAGGAAGTGTATATAAGACACATATATTTCATATTTTGAAAAATATGGAGAGAGTGTGTATATATGTGTATATATATATATATATATATATATATATACACACACAGAGAGAGAGAGAGAGAGAGAGACATTAAAAATAGCAATATATGCCAATCAAAATTCACCATGAAATATATATCAACCACAGATCCAAAAATATTCATTTTACTGAACAAAGATTTGTGTATAATTTTGTTCTCTAGGAAGCTCACCCATAGGTTGAATTTTCAGTTCCAACGGCGTTTATGAGGAGTGATCTCTTCTCTCAATTTGTATCTGCCAAGTCAGCCACCTCACAAGAATGTACGTGTAGTACCAGGTAGGATTCTCTATGTGCATATAAAAATATATGTGCTGAGTAGGCTACAGAGAAAGAGAGACAAGAATTCACATATTTGTTATCTTTAAAATCACATGGACAACTATTGCAACAAAAATTGTCTAGATTAATAACTCCTAACCTTTATAATGCAAAAGGCAAGTCCAACTATACACCATGCCTCCTCTGAACTGTTTGTATTTCTATTATGTTTGGATTATTTTTCTGCCTCATATTAGGATTAGTAGTCAGACACTAGTAGGGTATGGTTTAGTGTCAGGGATTCAGTATTTCAAATGGAAAATTGGAAAATGAATCCAATATGTATGCAAATATGTCCTACACAAAAGTCTTCCCACTCTCATCCAGAAAAATCCATTGACATTATCTTCACCCTATTTAAGATGCAATTCGAAGAGAAGAGTT
This sequence comes from Callospermophilus lateralis, assembly GCF_048772815.1. Lineage (NCBI taxonomy): Eukaryota > Metazoa > Chordata > Mammalia > Rodentia > Sciuridae > Callospermophilus > Callospermophilus lateralis. Next base: position 435,223 of record NW_027510453.1, on the reverse strand, counting down.
AGAAAATCTGTGAATACATATCTGGAATGGAAAATGCTCAGGAGTTCACAACCTTGGAGGTGGTAGAGGAGTTTCCAAAAGTAAGTGACTGCGTAAACACTCCACAAACATGGAACTCTACTGGCCAAAAGCCTTCTTGAGAAACTGCCTCTGAGTTTGGACACATGAAATATATCTTGTTGTCCGGAGCTTTAGCTTCATTTCTGGTGAGACCATCAAAGCTGGATCTGCATCTATGTGACCTGGAGGACATCGTTTCTTATTTTCCATTGAACATTAGGTACCGGTGTTGATTTCTCTCTTTGTTGGTAAACTGTGGCCACTGGCAGCTTAGTGTCTCCCTGAGTGGACTGTGAAGCCATTTGGTCATCCTGAACTTTTTGTGGTGTTTCTTGCTGCTGCACTGGGAGTTTGGTATTTGCTTCACGAAATACAAGAAGTTCAACTAGGATATAGTGCTAGAGGGAGTTCTGTGACGTGTGTTGGGTCAGGGTCTGGAGGAGAATTCACCAACCAGGGTTCTATCCCACATAGCTTGCCCCCTTGACCATCGCAACCTGATTCTGAACATTGCTCAGAAATCTCTCCATATAACAAGATGCCTTTTCATATAATAGTCTGCTGGCTGTACCAAGTCAGTCACAAGCTATTTGGAAGCCAATGGCTGATCCACATGGCCACACCACAGTTGTATTATCACACACCTGCCCACCACTGCTCTAGGCCCACTACTCAGCAGGCTCCAACTTACTGGCATCTCTGTTCCACACCATTTTCATGAAACCCAGCCAATCAAGGCACTGTCTGTAACACTAATGATCAGCAAGAGAACAACCAATGGTTCTCCAGTGCCACTTGGTCATTGGGAATTTCAAAAACATCATTGTATTTATCTATCCATTTTTCAAGAATGAAGTTGGAGGCACTTTGGGGTTTCCATTCTTCCAGGAACCATTACATGGGGAGGACTCTCATTTCAATGAAAGCCCTGAAAAACTCTCACAGGCAAGGCTTCCCAAACAGTGGCCAAAAGGTCACATGAAGCCAGGCCCATTGAGGTCTACAACGGGAGGTCCATGTGTCTTTTGACTCTTAACTATGGCTGCCAAGTTTTTCAGAATAAAATCATGCCATATCCTTGCTGAGAATTTCAGTTCTCTGTGGAAAGCCACCCTGGGCCTAGATCTCAGGTTTCAAGGGCAACTCTTATGCGTGGCCTCCTAAAATCCCAACACAATTCATGGCAACACTTCTCTGAGGTCAGTTCCAGAACTCAGTCTCTAAGAGGAATCACACCAGAGTTCAAGCCCATGTGGACCCTGTTATCTCTTCCAACCGCCACACAAATGACCACAATTAAAACCAAAACATTCCCACATGTCCCTCATCTTCATCCATATAGACAGTCATTATAAACTCTGGCTGGAGGTTTCCATGAGGGGCGCAGCCAAGACAGTGTGCAAAATATGCACCCTTGCCACTCATTTGTCTAAATTCATGGTGGCCTGGACACCCTTCCTGTGAAACAGGAGTGATCAAAAAAGCCTGCCGTTAACACTGCTCTGCTTCTCCAATTTGAGGCCTACTGACAGTCAGGTATAGATTGCTTATGTGATTTGGCATCATGAGAGAACCCAAGTACTTCTGCAGGAATTTGAAGAACTCATTTGACCCAAAAAAATTCCCTATTCTCACTTGATGGAGGTCAGGAACCTATCGGAGGAAGGCAGGAGACTTCATCTACAATGACTGATCTTTTTGCCATTTTGGTTTTGGATGCACACATGGGATCTTCTTTACATCTATCAGGAGCTGAGAATCTTATCCACAGCCTCAAACAGAGCCTATTGTCTGATTAAGACACATCCTTTTCCAAAGCAATTAAGCAAAGAGCCACAGGTGATGCACATTCATTTCCATTTGAAATCTGTTTCTTCAGGCTTCACAAAGGGGTGGCATGATGCAAAGACCTTCCTGACATTCAAGGCAACAGAACCAAAGGTAAGCAAATGGACCAAAGCAGGGTTTCTCCACTGAGACTTTACTGCTCACACTGATATCTGAGTTTTCTGAGATGTTCCCATTCCCTTCAGCTATCAAGAACATGGACATGTCACAGAGCTTGGAGGTGGTACATATCTTGGACAATACATCATGAGCTTATTCTGGAGAGTGGCCAGAATTCAGGAAGAAAACAGGAACTTAGGATGTTAGTAGGTGTTTCCTATCCATAAGGCATACCACAGTCCATTCATCAATTGTGCAGGATAAATGCTGGGAAGCTTTCTACTAGACAGGACACCTCCATTGATGCATTCTCTTTTCTAATGTCGACAACCACGGACACAGTGGATACACAGACATAGAAAGTCGCCTTGTCAAAAGACTTACTAGAAACAGTCGACTCCAAACAAAACCAACCATATTTCCTACCTATTCTCAGAACATGAGACAAAACCGCAAACTCACATCCACAAACAAAGGCAACTCCTTCACAAAAGTAGGTCTGTGACTATCCGGAGTGTCCTCTGACTGGTGGGCCATACTATGTTCTCCACAAAATGACCTCTCCTGTCTCAGATCTTGTCTCCTTGGCAAACTCTGTGATGCTGTGAGGAGCCAACGGCTAGCCACTACCTGCTATCTCAGGAAAGGCTTCTCTTCAGAGCTCTCCTGGCATTTGGCCATCCTCACATCAGTAGGTACCAAGAAGGTCTGACTCTGTACTTGGTAAATCCAAACAAGTGAGCGCACTGGGACTGGGACTGGGACTGGCTCTCGGTGCCTGGCTTCTTGCATCAAAATTTCAGAGTGTTCCATCACCAAGGAAGTTAGGTAGGTCACTTCCTTCAGGAACTGAATGAGGTCACTGGCTTGTCAACAACTTTGCCCTAACCATTGCTTCCAAGGGTCACATTGGATGGAGGCTGCCCTTACTTCCTTTGACAATTTGACTAGTTTCAATGGTATATCAAAATAGGCACCTGAGAACAGCTCTCCACGCAGGCCTGGTTAGGTCCATCTTCTCTGCCTTACAAAGAGAGAGTCTGATGCATACACATTCCTTTTTCCTGTCTAGATTGTTTGCCTTTGAAGATGGCTTTTGCTCTCACAGGTCCTTCATAGCGCTGACATCTTATCCAGGGATTATTTCTGCATCGAACTTTCAGGTTCTCAGCAGTTTGAAGATACCCTACATTCCTGTATTGTAAGACGAACTCTGTCCCTGCTCTTTTGTAATGTTAGATTGAGGCAACCGTGTATGGTTATCGTAAGTAGCAGGTTTGATTTGGATTAGGAATCATTCTGCAGAATGAATAATGATCTTGGGAACCTGCAATATTTATAGGAATATAGAGATGAAATATACGTATGAAAACAGAAATCTAGGTAAGATTTGAAGCTCAGAAGTGCATTGGGCAACTGATTGCGATACGTAGCTTTGAATTACGTTCTGCATACATGTTTCAGAAAAATCGATATACAATGGCATAGGACCATGCACCTTGGATGATTGAATGCAGTAGAGAACATCCACTCAAAAAGTGATAGTCGATAGGATCAGGAAGATAGTCAGTATGTTTTGGAAGAAGAGATAGTATAGGATTTGGACCAAAGTTCATTAGCAATAGTGTTTCCGTTAGAGAGTGAATGTCAATGTCAGCACCTGTGAAGGGTCAGTCACAATGTTGAACTGGAGAAAATATGTAGGAAAGTAGATATCAATAGAGACATTAGGAAATCAGTCAAAGAGTATCAAGTGAGTGAAAAAAATTAAACATTTTCAACAGTTTTGAGGTTGAATATATAATCTTATGAAGAAACAAATATGTAGTCACCAATAGGATTGACATTTGAGAGCATTAGGCAACCTGGTCATGGATGTTTTTAGTAATCCATGTTGAGTTTCCCTTTAGGCTTTGGTACAATCATACGTGTGACTTTTGCATTTTGTGTCCAGAATATTACTGTGATAACATGCATATGTAGATCAGGTGACATGAGTATTTCTTCCACCATTTCTGGGAGCAATATTTTAAAAATGTATAAATTAGTATTGGGGGTACAACGAGGTGTACCCTGTGTCTATGAATATAGAGATAATGCATGAATAGACCATAATGTGAATAAATAATATAACTGGTTACACTTTAAATAATGTATTGAATTGATATCAGAAAATGTATAAAAAATCTTTTATTGATATATAATCATTCATTCCAACCAGTTATACATCTTATGATGATATTACAGTGATGGTTTATCATGAAGTCTGTTTCAGTTTTGCTTCAAAACTGATAAAGGAAATCGAAAATAATGTGTTTGGAAAGAAGTCTCATGAAAAGACCAGTCAAGAAACACGGAGGAATGCATGTGTTCTGAAGCAGGAAGTGATTGAAAGTGAAACAAATGCCTATATATTTGCTAACCTGTGGAGGAAATATATATCCTATGATGTGCATAAACAGAAGAAATTGTAATGTGCCAGTGTTGAATTAAAATGAACATCAATATACACATCGTGTCCATTGGAATCTACTTGCTTTGATGATAAACTGTGTCAGTTACTGTAGAAATATTAGGATTTGTAAGCACCATTCGCTGAAGTTAGTTCTCAGGACGAGGAAACAAATATGTATTTCAGGTGGTTGAATGTTTCTGAGAATAATCTTGTGAAAAGTTGATTATATATCCACATACATGAATATGAATGAATTTAGAGTGTTTAATAAGACACATTTTTTTCATATTTTGAAAAATCTAGAGAGTGTATATATATATATATATATATATATATATATATATATATATATATATATATATATATATATATGTAAAACTCATGGAGAAATATTACAATTAAAATTTGACAAAATTTATAATACATACCCTTGATAAAGCCGAAGGCAAATCCAAATATATACCATGCCTCCTATGAAAGGCCTGTATTTCTATTCTGTTACGTTTCTTTTTATCCATCATATTAGCATTAGTAGTCAGAGTCTATTAGGGTATGTGTTAGTGTCAGGGATCATTATTTCAAATGAAAATAGAAAAATGAATCTAATGTGTATGCAAATACGTGCTACACAAAAATCTTGCCACTCTCATCCAGAACAATTCCTTGACATTTACTTCGCTCCAAGTAAGACACAATTAGTGGAGAGGAGTTCGAAAACCTGTGATTACATATGTGGAACTGAAAATGTTCAGGAGTTCACAACATTGGAGGTGGTAGAGCAGTTTCCAAAAGTAAGGGAGAGGTTAAACACTCCACAAACTTGGAGCTCTTCTGGCCTAAAGACTCTTTGAGAAAATGCCTCTCAGGTTGGGCACATGAAATATATGAAGTTGTCAGGAGATTTAGCTTCCTTTGTTGTGACACCATCAAATGTGGGTCTGCATCTATGTGACCTGGAGGAAATGGTTCCTTATTTTCTAATGAACATGAGACAGCAGTTCTGAATTCTCTTTTTCTTGGTAAACTGTGGCCACTGGGAGTTAAGTTTCTCCCCGTGTGGTCTGTGAAGCCGTTTGGTCATCCTCCATTTTCGTGGTGTTTCTTACTGCGGCACTGGGAGTTTGAAATTGGCTTAATGAAATACAAGGAGTTCAACTGGCACACAATTCTGGAGGGAGCTCTGTCACGTGTGATTGGTCAGGGTCTTCAGGAGAATTTTCAAAACATGGATCTATCCCACATAGCTTTCCCCCTTGACTATAGCAACCGAATTCTGAACATTGCCCTGAATCATCTCAATATAACAAGATGCCTTTACATATAAGGGTCTGCTGCCTGCACCATGTCAGTCACAAGTATTTTGGAAGCCAATGGCCGATCCACGTGGTCCCACAACAGATATTTATTCACAACCATATAGTCCACTGCTCTAGCCCCAATACTCAGCAGGCTCCAACTTATGACATCTCGGTTCTATACCATTTTCATGACAACCAGTCAATCAAGGAACTGTCTGGTACACTCATGATCAGCAACAGGATATCCAAAGTTTCTCCAGTGCCACCTGGTCATGGGAATATTAAAAATTTCATGGTATTTATGTAGCCATTTTTCAAGGATGATGTTGGAGGCACTGTGGGTTTCAATTCATTCAGGAACCATTAAATGGTGAGTAAGCTCATTTCAATGAAAGCTCTGGAGAACTCTCACAGACAAGGCTTCCCAAAGAGTGGCCAGAAGGTCACATGAAGCCAGGCTCATTGAGGTCTACAATGTGAGGTACATGTGTGTTTTGAGTGTCAACTATGACTTCCAAGTCTTTCAGTAAAAAAATCATGTGTTATCCTGGCTGAGATTCCCAGTGCTCAGTGGAAAGCCACCCTGGGCCTAGATCTCAGTTTCCAAGGGCTAATCTCATGTGTGGCCTCCTATAATCCCAACACAATTCATGGCAATACTTCTCTCAGGTGAGTTCCAGAACTCAGGCTCTAAGGAGTATCAGAGCAGAGTTCAAGCCCTGGTGGACCAAGTCATCTCTTCCAACCGCCACACAAATGACCACAATTAAAACCAAAACACTCCTACATGGCCCTCATCTTCTTCCATAAAGACACTCATCATAACATATGGCTGGAGGTTTCCATGAGGGGCACAGCCCAAGTGTCCAAAATAAGCTCCCTTGCCCCTCATTTGCCTAAAGTCAGGGTGGCTTGGACACCCTTCTTCTGAACCAGGAGTGATCTGTAAGGGTAAAAGAAATTGAAATTAAAGTGTTAAAGTTAAAGTGTAAAAGACCGGGTGTTGTAAAGTTTCTAATCTTCAAGGCCTGGTTTAAAATGTAAAGGACCAGGTATTTTTAAGTTTCCATGCTACACGCAAAACCTGAAATTCCTGTAAATTGTAGGACAATTTCTGGACTGCCCAGTAAATATTCCCCCTGACCACCTGGTTGTTTAATAACCTAGGACCCTGTGTGGCCTACCACATATGCATCGCAGGGCCTAAATCAATCAATTTCAATGTGTACCCCACTTTAGAATTGACCTATCACTCCCGCCTGACGTGTTCAAGCCAATGAATGAACTAATCATGTTTAGGATTTGTTGTTTCATTTTCCCACAGTGTATGATGATTTGCTAAAGGAGACTGTGATATATGTAAAGTCTCACACTCCCCAAATTGTGTACTTAAGCACTGCTCAACCCCTGCTCGGGGATCTGGGCTGCTCTCCCTTCTTGAGTGAGCACAGAGCACCAGCATGCTGGATTGGATCCTCAATAAATGTCTTTTGCTGTTGCATGAGCCTTGGTCTCATACATGAACATGAATGAAATTAAGGAGTGTATAATAAGACACATATATTTCATATTTTGAATAATCTATAGAGTGTAGATTTTTCACAAAACACATACAGAGATATTAAAAAGTAGCAATATATATGCCAATCAAAATTCATCATGAAATACATATCATACACAGATCCAAAAATCTTTATTTTACTGAACATGGATTTATGTGTAATGTTGTTCAACTAGGAAGCTCACGCAAATGTTGAATTTTCAGTTCCTACAGCGTTTAGGAGGAGTGATCTCTTCTCAAAATTTGTATCTGCCTAGTCAGCCACCTCACAATAATGTACGTGTGGTACCAGGTAGGATTCTATTTGTGCATATAAAAATACATGTGCTGAATAGGCAACAGAGAAAGGGAGACAGGAATTCACATATCTGATACCTTTCAAAACACATGGAGAACTATTTCAATTAAAAATTAACCAGATTTTTAACAACTACCCTTTATCATGCAAAAGGCAAGTCCAACTATACACTATGCCTCCTCTGAATTGCTTGTATTTCTATTCTGTTTGGGTTATTTTTCTCCATCATATTAGCATTAGTAGTCAGAGTCTAGTAGGGTATGCTTTAGTGTCATGGATTCAGTAATTCAAATGAAAATAAAGGAAAATGAATCCATTGTTTACGCAAATATGCACTACAAAAAATCTTTCCACTCTCATTCAGAGCAATGCCTTGACATTACCTTCACCCCAAGTAAGACACAATTAGAGGACAAGAGTTAGAAAATCTGTGAATACATATCTGGAATGGAAAATGCTCAGGAGTTCACAAGCTTGGACATTTTAGAGGAGTTTTCAAAATTAAGGGACAGGATAAACAGTCCACAATCATGGAACTCTGCTGGCCTAAAGACTTCTTGAGAAACTGCCTGTGAGGTTGGGCACTTGAAATATATTTTCTTTTCAGGAGCTTTAGCTTCCTTTGTAGTGATACCATCAAAGATGGGTCTTCATTTATCTGACCTGGAGGACATGGTTTCTTATTTTCCAAAGAACATGAGGCAGCAGTGCTCAATCCTACCTTTGAAGGTAAACTGTGGCCACGGAGGGCTAAGTGTCTCCCCGTCTTGACTGTGAAGCCAATTGGTCATCCTACAATTTTCGTGGTGTTTCTTGCTGCTGCACTGGGCTTTTGGTATTTCCTTCATGAAATACAAGGAGTTCAACTGGGACACAGTGCTGGAGCGAGTTCTGTCACGTGTGGAGGGTCAGTGTCTACAGGAGAATTCACCAACCAGGCTTCTATCGCACATAACTTGCAACATTGTCCATAGCAAACTGATTCTGAACATTGTCCTGAAACCTTTCCTTATAACAAGATGCCTTTACATATAAGGGTCTGCTAGCTTCACCATGTAAGCCACAAGCCATTTAGAAGTTAATGGCAGACTCACATGGCCCCACCACAGATATTTTATTATACACCTGCACACCACAGCTCTGGGCCCTCTTCTCAGCACTCTCCAACTTACTTACATCTCTGTTCTACACAATTTTCGTGAAACCGAGTCAGTCAAGGCACTGTCTGGTACACTCATGATCAGCAACAATACATCCAAAGGTTCTCCAGTGCCACCTGGTCAGGGGAATTTCAAGGTATTTATGGAGCAATTTCTCAAGGATGAAGTTGGAGGCACTGTGGGTTTCAATTCATTCAGGAACCATTAAATGTTGAGGAACCTCATTTCAATGAAAGCTCTAGAGAACTCTCACAGGTAAGGCTTCCCAAAGAGTGGTCAAAATATACATATATTTCATATTTTGAAAAATCTTGACAGTGTATATCTGTATCTATATCTATATCTATATCTACACACACACACACACACACAAACACACACAGACATTAAAAACTAGCAACATATATGCCAATCGAAATTCATCATGAAATATATATCATCCACGTATTCAAAAATATTCATTTTACTGAACATGGATTTGTGTATAATGTTGTTCAACTAGAAAGCTCACCCATAGGTTGAATTTTCAGTTCCAACAGCGTTTAGGAGGACTGAACTTTTCTCACAATTTGTATCTGCCAAGTCAGCCACCTCAGAAGAATACATGTGTGATACAAGGAACAATTCTATATGTGCATATAAAAATATATGTGCTGAATAAGATACAGAGAAATGGGGGAGACAGGAATTCACATATTTGATAAGTTTAAAAATACATGGACCACTCTTTCAACAAAAAAATTGACTAGATTTATAACTCCTACCCTATATAATGGAAAAGGCAATTCCAACGGTACACCATGGCTCCTCTGATGTGTTTGTATTTCTATTCTGTTTGGGTTACTTTTCTCCATCAAGTTAGGATTAGTTGTCAGAGTCTTGTAGGGTATGGGTTAGTGTCAGGGATTCAGAATTTCGAAAGGAAAATTGGAAAATGAATCCAATGTGTATGCAAATATGTGCTACACAAAAATCTTCTGACTCTCATCCGGAACAATGCCTTGACCTTAACTTCGTCCCAAGTAACACATGTAGAGAAGATGAGTAAGAAAATCTGTGAGTACATATCTGGAATTGAATATGCTCAGGAGTTCACAACCTTGCAGGTAGAAGGGGAGTTTCCAAAAGTAAGGGACAATGTAAACACTCCACAAACATGGAGCTCTGCTATCCTAATGACTTCTGGAAAAACTGCCTCAGATGTTGGGCTCTTGAAATATATGTTGTTGTCAGGAGCTTTAGCTTCGTTTGTAGTGAGACCATAAAAGCTGGGTCTGCATCTATGTGACCTGGAGTAGATGCTTTCTTATTTACCAATGAAAATGAGGCAGCATTGATGAATTCTCTCTTTCTGGGTCAACTGTGGCCACTTGGGGCTCAGTGTTTCCTCATGTGGACTCTGAAGCCATTTGATCATCCTCCAATTTTTGTGATGTTTTTTGCTGCTGCACTGGGAGTTCAGTATTTGCTTCACGAAATACAAGGAATTTAACTGGGACACAGTGCTGGAGGGAGTTCTGTCACGTGTGGTGGAACAGGGTCTGCAGGAGAATGCACAAACCAGGCTTCTTTCCAACATAGCTTGCCACCTTGACCATAGCAACCTGATTCTGAACATTGCCCTGAAACTTATCCATATAACAAGAATCATTTACATATAATGGTCTGCTGGATACACCATGTCAGTCACAAGGCATTTGGAAGCCATTGGCAAATCCAGATAGAAGCACCACAGATGTTTTATCTCACACATGCCCACCTTTGCTCTAGGTCCACTATTCAGCAGGCTCAAACTTACTGGCATCTCTGTTCTACACCATTTTCGTGAAACCCAGCCAATCAAGGCACTGTCTGGTACACTCATGATCACCAACAGGATATCCAATGGTTCTCCACTGCCTCCTAGATATGGGAATTTCAAAAATTTAATGGTATTTATCCAGCCCATCTTTCAAGGTTGAAGTTGGAGTCACTGAGTGTTTCATTTAATTCAGTAATCATTAAATGGTGAAGAAGCTCATTTCAATAAAAGCTCTGGAGAAATCTAACTGCTAAGGATTCTAAAAAAGTGGCCAAAATGCCACATGAAGCCAGGCCCATTGAAGTCTACAATGTTAAGTGCATTTGTGTTTTGACTCTCAACTATGGCTGCCAAGTGTTTCAGAATAAAATTATGTGATACCCTGGCTGAGATTCCCAGTGCTCTGTGGAAAGCCACCCTGGGAAAAGATCTCTGTTTCCAATGGCGACTCCCATGTGTGGCCTCCTAATATCCCAACACAATTCATGGCAATACTTCTCTGAGGTCAGTTCCAGGACTCAGTCTCTATGGGGTATCACACCAGAGTTCAAGCCCAGGTGGACCCAGTCATCACTTCCAACTGCCACACAAATAACCACAGTTAAAACCAAAACACTCCCACATGGCCCTCATCTTCTTCCATATAGACACTCCTCATAATCTCTGGCTGGATGTTTCCATGAGGGGCGCAGCCCAACACAGTGTCCAAATAAGCTCACTTGCCCATCATTTTCCTAAAGTCAGGGTGGATTGTACACCCTTCCTGTGAACCAGGAGGGATCAAATATGCCTTCCAGTAATACTGCTCTGCTTCTCCAATTTGAGGCCTACTGACTGTCGGTATAGATTTTTTATGTGATGTGGAGTCATGAGAAAACACAAGCATGTATGCAATTGCCTTTGCAGGGCTTTGAAGAACTCATTTGATTCAAAGGATCCCTATTCTCACTTGATGGTGGTAAGGAACCTAACAGAGGAAGGCGAGAGACTTCATCAACAATGACTGATCTTTTTCCCATTTTGGTTTTGGATGCACACATGGGATCATTCTTTAGATCCATCAGGTGCTGAGAACCTAAGCCACAGCCTAACACAGGGCCAAGAGACTGATTCAGACACATCCATTTCCAAAGCAATTAACAAAGAGCCACAGGTGATGCCCATTTAATTCCATTTTAAAACTGTTTTCTTCAGGCTTCACAAACTGTGTCCTGAGGCCAAGACCTTCCTCACATTCAGGGGAAGAGAAGAATTGGTTAGCAAAAGGCCCAAAGCAGAGTTTCTCCACTGAGGCTTTCCTGGTAACACAGATATCTGAGTTTTTTGAGATGCTAGCCATTCCCTTTAGCTATCCACTACATGGCCTTGTCACAGAGCTTGGAGGTGGTACATATCTTGGACACAAAACCATGAGCCTATTCTGGAGAGTGGCCAGATTTAGGAAGAAAACAGGAACTTAGGAAATTAGTAGGTGTTTTCCATCCATAAGGGAAGCCACAGTCCATTCATCAATTGGGCAGGATGAATGCTGGGAAGGATTCTACTAAACAGGACACATCCATTGATGAATTCTCTTTTCAAATGTCGACAACCACGGACACAGTGGGATACACAGACCTAGAAACACTCACTTTGTGAAACGACTTACTAGGAACAGTCCACTCCAAACCAAACAAACCACCTTTTTTACCTATTCTTAGAACATGAGACAAAACCACAAACTCACACTCACACCCACAAAGGCACCTCCTTCCCCCAAAGAGGTCTGTGACAATCCGGAGTGTCCTCTGACTTGTGGGCCTTATTATGTCCCTGAAATGTCCTGTCCTGTCTCAGATCTGGTCTCCTTGGCCAAATCTGCGAAGTGGTCAGGAGCCAGCTGTGAGCAACTAACTGCTTTCTCAGGAAAGGCCCCTCTTCTGAGCTCTCCTGAAATTTGGCCATTCTCACATCAGTAGGTACCAAGAAAGACTGACTCTGTTCTTTGTAAATCCAAATAAGTGAGCCCACTGGGAATGGTACTGGGACTGCCTCTGGTTGCCTGGCTTCCTGGATCCCAAGTTCAGAGAGTTCTATCACCAAGGAAGTGAGGAAGGTCACCTCCTTTGTGAACTGAATGAGGTCACTGCTTTGGAAACCACTTTGTCCTAAAATTTGCTTCCAAGGTTCCCATGAGATGGAGGCTGCCCCTATTTCCTGTGATACTTTCACAACTGAGAATTGTATATCAACCATAGGCAGCCGGGAACAGCTGTCCACACTGGCCTGGTTTGGTCCATCTTCTCTACATTAAGAAGAGTGAGGCTGATTCTGACACATCCCTTCATCCTGACCGGGTTGTTTGCCATGGAAGATGACTTTTGCTCTCTCAGGTCCTTCATAGCTGCCTAAATCTTCTCCAGGGATCATTTCTGCATGGAACTTTGAGGTTCTCATAGGTGGAAGATCCCCTACATTCCTGTATTGGAAGACCAATTCTGTCCCTCCTCTTCTGTAAAGTTAGATTGAGGGAACATTGTATGGTTAAGGTTAATAACAGGTTCCATTTTGGTTAGGAATCATTCTCTGGGATGAATAATGGTATTGGGATTTTGCGATATTTTCAAGAATATATAGGTGAAATATAAGTATGAAAAAAGAAATCTAGGTAATTTTTGAAGGACAGAAGGGAATTGGCCCCATGATTGGGATTCTTAGCTTTCAATTATGTTCTGCACAGGTGTCTCAGATAAATTGATATACAGTGGCATAGGATCTTGTCTTTTGGATGATTGAATGTCGAAGAGAACATCTGGTCCAAAAGGGATAGTTGGTGGATTAGGAAGATATTCGGTAGGTTTAGAATGAAGAGTGTGTATAGAATTTGGACCAAAAGATCTTTAGCAATAGGGTTTTGGGTAGAGACTGAAAGTAAATGTCAGCACATGTGAAGAGTCAGTCACAGTGATAAACTGGGGAAAAAATACAGGAAATCAGATATCAATAGAGACATTAGGAAATCAGGACAAGTATAAAGTGAGTGATAGGATTAGAAATTTTCAACAGGGTTGAAGTTGAATATGTAATTTCAGGAAGAAACAAATATGTTGTCACCAATAGGATTCACTTTGATAGCATTAGGCAACCTGGATATGGATTTTTTTTTTTAATCCATGCTCACTTTCCATTTAGGATTTGGTACAATCATAAGTGTGACCTTGCTTTTTGTTTCCACAATATTACTGTGATTAATGTATATATAGATCAGATGACATGAGTATTTCTTCCACCATTTCTGGGAGCAATATTTTGAAGACATATAATTTAGTATTGTGGGTACAAATAGGTATAGGCTGTGTTATACGAATATAGAGATAATGCATGAATAGACCATACTGTGAATAAATAATATAACTGGTTCCAAATTTAAATAATGGATTGAATTGATATCTGGATATATACTGGAAAACTTATATTGATATTCATACAATCATTCGTACCAGTTATACATCTAATTGTAATATTAGTGTTATGGTTTATCATGAAGTGTCTGTGAGTTTTGCTTCTAAAATGATTATGGAAATCAAAAATAATGTGCTTGGAAAGAAGTCTCATTAAAACAACAGTCACGAAACCTGGGGGAATACATATGTTCTGAAGCAGGAAGTAATTGAAAGTGAAAAAAATCCTATGAATTTGTGAATTTGTGAATGAAAAATGTATTCTATTATGTGCAAAAACTGAAGAAATATTAATGTACCAGTTTTGAATAAAAATGAACGTCAAAGTACATATCATGTCCCATAGGAATCTACTTGCATTGATGTTACACTGAGTCATTTACTGTAGCAATATTAGGATTTGTATGCACCATTCACTGAAGTTAGCTTTCAGTACTAGGAAACAAATATATATTTCAGGTGGATTAATATTCCAGAGAATATTCTTATGAAAAGTTTAATAAAAATCCACATTCATTAACATCAATGAATTTAGGGAGTATATAATAAGACACATACATTTCATATTTTGAAAAATCTGGAGAGTTTATACATATATATATATGCACACACACACACACACACATATACATTAAAATGTAGCAATATAAATGCCAATCGAAATACATTATGAAATATATATCATCCACAAATCCAAAAATCTTCACTTTTCTGAACATCAATTTAAGTATAATGTTGTTCAACTAGGAAGCTCACCCATAGTTTGTTTTGTAAGTTCCAACAGCATTTAGGAGGAGTGATCTCTTCTCACAATTTGTATTTGCCAAGTCAGCAACCTCACAAGTATCTACGTGTGATACCAGGTAGGATTCTATATGTGCATATAAAAATACATGTGCTGAATAGGGTACAGAGAAATGGAGACAGGAATTCTCATATTTGTTAACTTTAAAAACACATGGAGAAGGGAGGGGCAGAGCCGCCAACCGCGCCTGTAAGATAGGCGGACCTGCGAGCCACCGGTAGAACAGGCCTAGCGGCCCACATTCGTACAAAACACATCGCCCTGGTTGGGGGTTGGGCAGAGCCGCTGCGCGCCTGCAAGGAACGCGGACATGCGACCTACAGGGAGTACAGGCCCAGCAACCCGCGGAGGGGCAGAGACACCCCTTGCAACTTCTAGATAGGTGAACCTGTGACCAACCGGCAGAAGAGGCCCAGCTGCCTTCAGAGGGGCAGAGCCGGCCCCCGCGCCTGCGAAGTAGGCAGACCTGCGAACACCGACAGACCAGGCGCTAGGCCCCGCCACGGTGCTAGACACATAACCTGGTTTGGGGAGGGGCCGAGCCACTGCCCGTGCCTGGAAAGCAGGTGGACCTCTCACCCTCTGGCAGAACAGACCCAGCAACCTACCAGCCTGGTAGATATATCGCCCTGGTTTAGGGAGGGGCAGAGCTGCCACTCGCGCCTGCAATGTAGACAGCCCTGCAATCCACAGACAGAAGAGGCCCAGCGGCACGCGGAAGGGCAGAGCCGACACCTGCGCCTGGAAGGTAGGTGGACCTGTGACCCACTGGCTGAACAGGAGAAGCGCCCGAAGAGGGGTAGAGCAACTGCCCGCTCCTGCAAGGTAGGCGGACAGGCTACCGACCGGCAGAACAGGTCCAAAGGGCTGCTGGTGTGGTAGGCACATTGCCCCAATTGGAGGAGGGGCAGAGCCACCGCCCACACCTGTGAGGGAGACTTTTCATGAATACAATAGCAATATAAACATTTAGGGGTAAAATTCAATAACACAAAAGTTCCACCAAACAGAAAAAAACGCGAACAGTAGGAAAAGACAAGGAAAGAAAGGACCACAAGCAATGCAGGTCAACTCAACATTAGAAGAGGTAATATCTGCAGCAGATGGAATGTCAGATAAAGAATTTAGGATATACTTGCTTCCGATGATCTGAGTCAACAGGGAGACATTAGACAGCAAAATCAGACAATGAAAGATCACTTCAACAATAAATTACATAAACAAATCCAAGAAGCAAAAGATCAACTATACAGGGAGATAGAGGTTATAAAAAAAAACAAACAGAAATCATAGAAATGCAGGAAGCAATAAACCAACTTAAAAACTCAATTGAGAATACAACCAGCAGCGTAGATCACGTAGAAGATAGAACATCAGACAATGAAGACAAAGTATTTCAACTTGAAAAGAACATAGACAGCTCAGCAAGACTGTTAAGAAACCATGAGCAGAAAATCCAAGAAATATGGGATAACATGAAGAGACCAAACTTAAGAGTAATTGGGATACAGGAAGGTATACAGGTGCAAAACAAAGGAATGAGCAATCTATTCAATGAAATAATATGAGAAACCTTCCCAGACATGAAGAATGAGACAGAATCCCAAATCATAGAAGCCTACAGGATGCCGAATGTGCAAAATCATAAGAGATAAAGACCTAGACATATTATAATGAAGATGCCAAACATACAGAATAAAGAGAGAATTTTAAAAGCTACAAGAGAAAGGAAGCAGATTACATTTAGGGGTAAACCAATCAGGATAACAGCTGATCTTTCAACACAGACTCTGAAAGCTAGAAGATCCTGGAATAACATTTTTCAAACACTGAAAGAAATTGGGTTCCAACCAAGAATTGTGTATCCAGCGAATTTAAGCTTCAGGATGGAAGATAAAATTAAAACCTTCCATGATAAAAAAAAGTTAAAAGAATTTGCAGCTAGAAAACCCTTTCTTCAAAAGATCCTTGGCAAAACATTATAGGAAGACGAAATGGAAAATAACAATGAAAACCAACAGTGGGAGGTAGTACAGTAAAGGGGGGGAAAATAATCAAAGAGGAAAAAAAAATCATGGTTAGTAACATAAATAAACAAATATGGCTGGAATAACAACCCATATCTCAATAGTAACCCTAAATGTTAATGGCTTAAACTCACCAATTAAGAGACACAGGCTAGTAGAATGGATCACGAAAGAAGACCAACAATTTTCTGCCTGCAGGAGACGCATTTGATAGGAAAAGAGAAACATAGACTGAAGTTGAAAGGTTGGGAGAAATCATATCACTCATATGGACTTCGGAAACAAGCAGGAGTGTCCATACTCAGATCAAATAAAATAGATGTCAAGCCAAAGTTAAGCAAAAGGGATAAAGAGGGACACTACATACTGCTCAAGGGAACCATACACCAACAAGACATAACAATCATAAATATATATGCCCCAAACAATGGTTCAGCTATGTTCATCAAAAAAACTCTTCTCAAGTTCAAGAGTCTGATAGACCACAATACAATAATCATGGGAGACTTCAACACACCTCTCTCACTACTGGACAGATCTTCCAAACAAAAGTTGAATAAGGAAACTATTGAACTGAATAACACAATTAATAACATAGACTTAATAGACATATATAGAATATACCACCCAACATCAAGCAGTTACACTTTTTTCTCAGCAGCACATGGATACCTCTCAAAAATAGATTATATATTATGTCACATGGCAACACTTAGACAATATAAAGGAGTATAGATAATACCAGGCATCTTATCTGATCATAATGGAATGAAACTGAAAAATCAACAATAAAAGAAGGAAGGAAACTTCATGCATCACTTGGAGAATGAACAATACGTACTGAATGATCAATGGGTTATAGAAGACATCAAGGAGGAAAATAAAAAATTCTTAGAGATAAATGAAAAAGACAGACGGAACATATCAGAATCTATGGGACACATTGAAAGCAGTTCTAAGAGGAAAATTCATTGCTTGGAGTTCTTTCCTTAAAAAAAGAAAAAAAAAACAACAAATAAATGATCTCATAGTTCATTTCAAAATCCTAGAAAAAAAAGAGCAAAACAACAGCAAAAGAAGTAGAAGGCAAGAAATAATTAAAATCAGAGCTGAAATTAATAAAATCAAAACAAAAGAATCAATTGAAAAATTTGACAATACTAGAAGTTGAAAAATAAATAAAATTGACAGACTCTTAGCCATGTTAACAAAGAGAAGAAGAGAGAGAACTCAAATTACTATCATACTGAATGAAAATGGCAATATCACAACAGACACTTCTGAAATACAGAAGATAATCAGAAATTATTTTGAATCCTTATACACCAATAAATTAGAAGATAGTGAAGGCATTGATAAATGTCTTAAGTCATATGATCTGCCCAGATTGAGTCAGGAGGATATAGACAACCTAACCAGACCAATATTAATTGAGGAAATAGAAGAAACCATCCAATGACTACCAACTAAGAAAAGAACAGGACCGAATGGGTATACAGCAGAGTTTTTCAAAACCTTTAAAGAGGAACTAATACCAGTACTTTTCAAGATATTTCAGGAAATAGAAAAAGAGAGAGAACTTCCAAATTCATTTTAGGAGGCCAATATCACCCTGATTCATAAAACAGACAAAGACACTTCAAAGAAACAAATCTACAGACCAATATCTCTAATGAACCTAGATGCAAAAATCCTCAATAAAATTCTGGCGAATCAGATACAAAAACATATTTAAAAAATTGTGCAACATGATCAAGTAGGATTCATCCCTGGGATACAAGGCTGGTTCAATATACGGAAATCAATAAATGTTATTCACCACATCAATAGACTTAAAAATAAGAACCATATGATCACCCCAATAGATGCAGAAAAAGTATTCAACAAAGTACAGCATCCCTTTATGTTCAAAACTCTAGAAAAACTAGGGATAACAGGAACATACCTCAATATTGTAAAAGCAATCTATGCTAAGCCTCAGGCTAGTATCATCCTGAATTGTGAAAAAATTGAAAGCATTCCCTCTAAAATCTGGAACAAGACAGGGATGCCTTCTCTCACGACTTCTGTTCAACATAGTTCTCGAAACACTGGCCAGAGAAATTAGACAAATGAAAGAAATTAAAGGCATAAAATTAGGAAAAGAAGAACTTAAATTATCACTATTTGCAGATGACATGACTCTATACCAAGCAGACCCAAAAGGGTCTACAAAGAAACTATTAGAGTTAGTAAATGAATTCAGCAAAGTGGCATGATATAAAATCAACAATCATAAATCAAAGGCATTCCTGTATATCAGCAACAAATCCTCTGAAATGGAAATGAGGACTACCACTCCATTCAGAATATCCTCAAAATAAAAATAAAATACTTGGGAATCAACGTAACAAAAGATGTGAAAGACTTACACAATGAAAACTACAGAACAATAAAGAGAGAAATAGAAGAAGATCTTACAAGATGGAAAAATATACCCTGTTCATGGATAGGCAGAATTAACATCATCAAAATGGCGATATTACCAAAAGTTCTCTATAGGTTTAATGGAATGCCAATCAAAATCCCAAGGGCATTTCTTGTAGAAATAGATAAAACAATTATGAAATTCATATGGAAAAATACAAAACCCAGTATATCAAAGACAACTCTAAGCAGAAAGTGTGAATCAGGCGGTATAGCGATACAAGTCCTCAAATTATACTACAGAGCAATAGTAACAAAAAGAGCATGGTACTGGTATCAAAACAGGTGGGTGGACCAATGGTACATAATAGAGGACACAGAAATCAATCCACAAAATTACAGCTATCTTATATTTGATAAAGGAGCTAATAGCATGAAATGAAGGAAGGATAGCATCTTTAAAAAATGGTGCTGGAAAAACTGGAATTCCATATGTAACAAATGAAACTGAATCCCTTTCTCTCTCCATGCACAAAAGTTAACTCAAAATGGATCAAGGAGCTTGATATCAAATCAGAGACACGGCATCTGATGGAAGAAAACTTTGGCTATGATCTACATACTGTGGGGTCGGGCTCCAAATTCCTCAATAGGACACCCATAGCATAAGAGTTAATAACTAGAATCTACAAACTGGACTTACTCAAACTAAATAGATTTTTCTCAGAAAAAGAAACAATAAGAGAGGTAAAAAGGGAGCCTACACCCTGGGAACAAATCTTGACTCCTCACACTTCAGATAGAGCCCTAATATCCAGAGTTATACAAAGAAATCAAAAAAATTAACAATAAGAAAATGAATTACCCAATCAACAAATGGGCCAAGGACCTGAACAGACACTTCTCAGAGGAGGACATACAATCAATCAATAAGTACATCAAAAAATTCTCACCATCTCGAGCATTCACAGAAATGCAAAACAAACCCACCCTAAGATACCATTTCACTGCAGTAAGCTTAGCAGCCTTTATGAAGTCAAACGACAACAAGTTCTGGCGAGGATGTGGGGAAAAGGGTACACCTGTACATTGCTGGTGGGACTGCAAATTGGCGCAGCCAATTTGGAAAGCAGTATGGAGATTTCTTGGAAAGCTGGGAATGGAACCACCATTTGACCCAGCAATTCCCCTTCTCGGTCTAATCCCTATAGACCCAAAAAGAGCATGCTACAGGGACACTGATAAATCTATGTTCATAGCAGCACAATTCACAATAGGAAGACTGTGGAACCAACCTAGATGCCCTTCAATAGATGAATGGATTAAAAAAATGTGGCATTTATACACAATGGAGTATTACTCTGCATTAAAAAATGACAAAATCATACAATTTGCAGAGAAATGGATGGCATTAGAACGTATTATGCTACGTGAAGATAGCCAATCACTAAAAAACAAATGCCAAATGTTTTCTTTGATATAAGGAGAGTAACTGAGAACAGAGTTGGAAGGAAGAGCATGAGAAGATGATTAACATTAAACAGGGGTGAGAGGTGGGAGGGAAAAGGAAAGAGAAGCAAAATTGCATGGAAATGGAAGGAAACCCTCATGGTTATACAAAATTAAATACAAGATGAAGTGAGCGGAAAGGGGACGAAAACAAGGGGAAGAAATGAATTACAGCAGATGGGGTACATTGAGAGAATTGGAGGGGAGGGGATGGGAGATAGTAGAGGACAGGAAAGGCAGCAGAATACAACAGACACTAGTATAGCAATATGCAAAACAGTGGATGTGTAACTGATGGGATGCTGCAATCTGTATACGGGGAAAAATGGAAGTTCATAACCTACTTGAATCAAAGTGTGAAATATGACATGTCAAGAACTATGTAATGTTTTGAAGAACAAACAATAAATATCAAAGGAAAAAAACACATGGAGAACTATTTCAATTAAAAATTGACTAGGTTTATAACACCTACACTTTATCATGCAAAAGGCAAGTCCGACTATACACCATGCCTCTTCAGAACTGCTTGTTTTTCTATTCGGTTTGGGTCATTTTTCTCCATCATATTAGGATTAGTAGTCAGAGTTTTGTAGGGTACGTGTTAGTGTCAGGGATTCAGTTTTTGGAATGGAAAATTGGAAAATGAATCCAATGTGTATACAAATATGTGCTACACAAAAATCTTCCCACTTTCATCCAGAACAATGCCTTGACGTTACCATCTCCCCAAATAAGAAACAATTAGAGGAGAAGAGTTAGAAAATCTGTAAATACATATCTGGAATGGAAAATATTTAGGAGGTCACAAACTTGGAGGTGGTAGAGGAGTATCCCAAAGTAAGGTACAGGGTAAACACTCCACAAATATGGAGGTGTGCTGGCCTAAAGACTTCTAGAGAAACTTCCTCTGAGGATGGGCACTTGAAATATATGTTGTTGTCAGTAGCTTTAGCTTCCTTTGTAGTGAGATCATCAAAGCTGGGTCTGCATCTATGTGACCTGGAGGACATTCTTTCTTGCTTTCCAATGCACATGAGGCAGCAGTGCTGAATTCTCTCTTTGTATGTAAACTGTGGCCACTGGGGTCTAAGTGTCTCCCCGTGTGGACTGTGAAGCCTTTTGTTCATCCTCCACTTTTCGTGGTGTTTCCTGCTGCAGCACTGGGAGTTTGGTATTTTCCTCACGAAATACAAGGGGTTCCACTGGAACACAGTGCTGGAGGGAGTTTTGTCACTTGTGGTTTTTCAGGTTCTACAAGAGAATGCACCAACCAGGCTTCATTCCCACATAGCTTGCCCCCTTGTCTATAGCAACCTGATTCTGCACATTGCCCTGAAAACTATCAATTTAACAAGACACCTTTACATATAAGTGTCTGGTCACTGCACCATGTCAGTGACAAGCCATTTGGAAATCAATGGCAAATCCACATGGCGCAACCACAGATGATTCATCACACACCTGCACACCACAGCTCAGGGCTCACTACTCAGGAGGGTCCAACTTAATAGCATCTCTGTTCTACACCATTGTCATAAATCCCAGTCAATCAAGGCACTGTCTGGTACACTCATGATCAGTAAAAGTGCATCCAAATGTTCTCCAATACCATCTGGTCATGGGAATTTCAAAAATTTCTTGGTATTTATCTAGCCTCTTGGTAAATCCAAACAAGTGAGCCCACTTGGACTGGGACTGGGACTGGCTCTGGGTGCCTGGCTTCTTGGATCACAAAATTCAGAGATTTCCATCACCAAGGAAGTGAGGTGAGGTCACTTCCTTCAGAAAATGAATGAGGCCACTGTCTTGGCCACCACTTTGTCGTAACAGTTGCTTCCTAGTGTCTCAGGAAAAGGAGGCAGCCTCTATTTTCTGTGACACTTTCACAAGTTAGAATGGTATAGAAACATAGGCACCTGGGAACAGCTCTCCACACATGCCTGGTTTCATACATCATCCCTACATTAATAAGAGATAGGCTGATTGAGACACATCCTTTCATCCTGATCGGGTGGTTTGCAAAGGAAGATGACTTTTGCTGTTTCAGGTCCTTCATAGCTGCCTACGTCTTCTCCAGGGATCATTTCTGCATGGATTTTGAGGTACTCAGCAGGTGAAAGATCTCCTAACTTCCTGTATTGTAATACTAACTTTGTCCCTGCTCTTCTGTAAAGTGAGATTGAGTGAACAATCTCAGTTTACAGAATGGTTAGGGTTAATAGCATGTTCGATTTGGGTTATGAATCATTTTGCTGGATGAATAATGATATTGGGAACCTGCGATATTTATAAGAATATGGAGGTGAAATATAAGTATGAAAACAGAAATCTAGGTAATATTTGAAGCCCAGAAGGACTTTGGGCCCTTGATTGGGATACATAGCTTAAATTATGTTCTGTGTGACCTTTGCATTTCGTGTCCAGAATATTACTGTGATAATATGTATATGTAGCTAAGGTGACATGAGTATTTCTTCCACCATTTCTGTGAGCAATATTTTGAAAACTTATAAATTAGTACTGGGGATACTAATAGGTTTACCCTGTTTTGATGAATATAGAGATGATGCATTAATAGACCCTACTGTGAATAAATTATATAACTGGTTCCAAATTTAAATAATGGATTGTATTGATATCTGAAAATATATAGGAAATCTTATATTGATATACATACATTCATTCCAACCAGTTATATATCTAATGGTAATGTTAGGGTTATCATTTATCATGAATAGTGTGTGAGTTTTGCTTCAAAAATGATTATGGAATCGAAAATAATATGTTTAGAAAGAAGTTTAGTAAAAAGACCAGTCAAGAAACATGGAGGAATATATGTCTTCCAAAGGAGGAAGTGATTGAAAGTGAACCGAATGTTTATAAATTTGTGAACTTGTGAATGAATGGATATATCTAATGATGTCCATAAACTGAAGAAATAATTACGTACCAGGTTTGAATAAAAATGAACTTTAACAAACACAATAGAAACATTAGGAATTCTGGAAAAGTATAGTTCGCAGTGAAAGGTTAATAAAATAAGTACTTGTCACTTTCTGTTTTTCAGTATGCTTAACAAAACACTGTTGTAATCTTGAGAACTTTTTGATAGTCTTATTCCCAGAATGTGCTGTCCAAAACTGCCAAACTGCAGAATGTACTCCCTCAACCGGTTGCACACAAACCGCTCACTTGCCCGGACCCATCAATAAACTTCCCCCCCTGCCCTCTCCTAGGAAAATATATAAGCTCTGCTTAAGCTGTTCTCAAGGCTCTCTGCTCTATTCAAGTGAGCTCTGAGCCCCAGCATGCTGGACCCCCAATAAACCCTTTGCTTTGCATGAGACAGTCTCTTGGTGGTCTCTTCACCCGATTGTCACCGGACCTTTACATATGGAGGTTCCACCGAGATCCGGCAGCCGTGGACAAGCGATCCCAACGAACTCCTCTCGGGGTAAGTAAGGTGCCTCTTTCTGGTTTCAGGTTTCAGGTCAGGGCTTGGCAAAATGGATGTCGATGAAGAGCGTGAGCTCTCTCCGATGGTGGCTGACAGTCATGTCACAGAGCCACAGGCCAAGTCCCTGGGGGACGTCATAGAGGACTCAGAAAATCGAGGAACAATAGTCTCCATGACTCAGTGATATTTTGTTTCAGATTCGGTATTGCCAACCCATCGGGTTTTGCCAACTACTCAGTCCTGGTCTCAGTGTTGGACTTCCATATCCTGTCTTTATTGTCTTGTCTTGTCTGTGTCATGTGTTGTTGCTTTTACTGTTTGTGTATCTTTCATTATGGGACAGAGCACTTCAATGCCTCTGTCTCTGACCCTTGTTCACTGCAACAAAGTTTGCTTAAGGGATCAGAATCTTTCTTTTTCAGTAAAATGCTGGACCTGGCAGACTCTCTGTGCCTCAGAATGGCTCACCTTTGGATTTGGATGGACCCTAGAAGGATCTTTCTACTTCCCACTAATTTAAAAAGTTAGAGATATTGTCTTTCAGCCAGAGCCACATAGATACCTGTGAAGACAGATGGACACTGCCTACCAACCCGGTGACGAGGGGAATCAACATCAATATCAAGAAAGAGACTTTGTCTACATTAGACGACATCAGGTGTCATCCCTGGAACCCTGCTGGAAGGGACCATAGCAGGTGCTACTTATAACACCTACAGCAGTAAAGGTAGACAGAATCACTTCCTGGATCCATACCTCTCATCTCAAGCCTGTGCCCTGTCCAGACTCTGGCTGGAAACTGTAAAAGACTGGTAACGCTTTCAAATTGTGTATTTGCCATGTGGATAAGGCAATAGACTCTCCCCTTGACCACCAGTAGTCCTAAACCTCATCAGCCCATTCAGCAGCGATGGCTGATCACAAATCTTACTGGACAAGAAGTATGGTCTATCTCGCATACAGCCCACTTAGGGACATGGTCGCCATCTCTCCACAGAAACATTTGTCAGCTGGCTATAGGTCTTTTCCATTGGGATATCCCTGATGAAGTGGATCCCACTAAAATTCCATTAAATCCCTTCTCTACCATAGATAATGGAAACAAATATTATGGATGTAGGGACACGCGAGCCAGATGCAGGTTGGCTAGCCTAGATTACTATGTTTGCCCGGCGGACTATCAAAGCCACAAATAGTCAAGGCTGTGTTGGGGGAAAGCCGGCTTCTTCTGTAAGTCATGAGGATGTGAGCATACAGGGACTGCTTGATGGAACCCAAACTCCTCATCAAATTCTGTACACAACATTGGCCATATTACCAATTAGATAACCAAAATTGATGGCCCCCAGAGGGGTCTCTGGATCCTCAAATTCTGCGTGACCTTTTTAACTTCTGCAAGTGCTGAAAAGGGTAAAAGGAGATTCCCCTATGTGGAGGCCTTTTCCCTCCTTTGCTCACATCCTGAACTATGCTTTTCCAATAGATCCTCACCCTCAGCCTTCTGCTCCAGACTCTCTGCTCTTACTCTCACCTATGCAACCTGATTTCTCCCCTCCAATTACTAGATCAAAAACCCAAACCTCCGCCTGTTCTAAGACCGTTGCCCCCTTCTTGAGGTAGCAGGTACTGAGGTACACCTCAACCAACTCACTCCTCTCTTCTCCTGTCATTGCCCACACTGGGTCCCACCAGGTCCTCTTACTACCTAACACAAAGCCCAAACCAGCTGAGAAGAGCCCTCACACCCTTATCCAAGATGCAATGTAAATGGCCTTTAAAGTTGCTTTTTCATCACTGAAAACATGTTACTAAGTATTTAAAGTCCCTCAAATGCTTTTTGGGATACTAACTCCCATCTTACCCTCTGCTGTACCTGTTGTACTGCTCAAGATTTGTTCCTAGAAAAATCCAAAACCCCTTTTCCATTATTCTTTTACATTTCTCCTACCTCATTCTCAGATCCACGGAACTTCTCACAGCCATGCCTTCCCCGTCTTCCCCCTCTGTACCAGGCCCACAGAAAAGTCTTAACTGACCTTCTCCAGAAATCTCCAACATAGCTGAATTTAGGAATTTCAGCAAAAGAGTCCCAATAAAAGATTTCTAAGTAGATAAAATTCCACTTTTCATGTTGCCCTATTCTACTTGGCCACTGGCTAAAAAAATCTGCAATCCTAAGCTAGACACCCCCATACTAATTTTTCACAAAATATGTGAACAAGGCCTTGGCCTTGAGCTGAGGCTTCACATAGATGGCTACATTTGTAAGATAAAGAAGTTACCAACTGGGCTCCATGGTAACAGTTGGCAGGGGGAAAAATAAAGGGAATATAAAGCTCTCCCTCACCCAGGTGTCCTTGGAAGGTTAACTTTCCCAGAACAGAGGAAAAAAAAAGAAGACAAATGGCTTCTCGTGAACTTCTTAAGACTGTGAACTTCTGAGCCCCTTCCCTTATATGTTGCGTACAAAATTCTGAAACTACCTAAACTTGAAATTCCAGGGATTTAATTGATTACAATAGAAGTAATGCCCTCTGAATATGGTTGCAAACAAATAGGACTGTTTTCCTGTCTTTGGTACTATCTTAGGTGCCTTGCCTTGTCCATCCCTACAACAGTATAATTCTAAATACTTAAAACATTGTTTATGTTTTCATGAAGTGGTCAAAAGATGTGATTAATTGTGTAGTTGTGCAAATGTTTCCCAGAGTGCTCTATCATGACACAGGTTCATTTGAAGATCAAATAGGGGGGCATAAAACCTGGTTCCACTGGGAACATATATCCCTCACTTTCGCCATCCTATTAGGAATACATGTTGCTGCAGGGGTGGGCACAAGAACCACTGCCTTGGTCCATGGGACAAAACAAATGACCCAAATAGAAGCAGCAATAGGCCAAAACTTAAAGATATTAGAAACCTCCATCACAGCATTGCAGGAATCTTTAACCTATCTCTCTGAAGTTGTTTTACAGAACATTCGAGGATTGGAATTTCTCTTCATGAGAGAAGAGGGCCATTGTTTTGCATTGATGGAAGAATGTTGTTTTTATGCCAACCATACTGGAGTTGTAAAAAAATCTATGAGTAAATTAAAATGACGACTTGAAGAGCGTCAACGAGAGAGAGAGGCCCAAAAAGGGTGGTTTGAATCTTGGTTCACAAAGTCCCCCTGGTTAACTACGCATTTATCAACCCTGGCGGGTCCAATAATAATCCTCACATTATTGCTAACTATAAAACCCTGCTTGCTCAACCATGTAATTTATTTTCTCCAGGCTCAAATTGGACAAGTTAAACTAATGGTAATACCCCACTAGCAGACATGGAATGTGACACCACCCAATGATCATATTTATGATTAAAATTAGCCAGAAAAAGAAGTGTCGAATGAAAGGTTAATAAAATATGTAGTTGTCACTTCCTGTTTTTCTGTACACTTAACAAAACACTGTTGAAATCTTGAGAAATTTTTGCCAATCATGTTCCCAGAATGTGCTGTCCACAACTGCCAAACTGCAGAATGTACTCCCCCACCAGGTTGCATGCAAACTGAACACTCGCCCTGACACATCAATTAACTTCCCTCCCTGCACTCGCAAGAAAAAGTTTATAACATCTGCTTAAGCTGTTCTCAGGGCTCTCTACTCTTTTCAAGTGAACTCTGAGCCCCAGCATGCTGGACTCCCAATAAACCCTTTGCTGTTACATGAGATAGACACTTGGTGGTCTCTTCTTCCGATGCTCGCCCGACCGTTACTTGGATGATTGAATGTAGAATAGAACATCCAGTCAAAAAGGGATAGTCGGTAGGATTAGGAATATAGTCCATAGGTTTAGGAAGAAGAGTGAGTATAGGATTTGGACCAAAAGTTCTTTAGCAATAGGGTTTCGGTTAGAGAGTGAATGTAAATGTCAGCACATGTGAAGAATGAGTCACAATGATGAAATGCGGAAAATATGTAGGAAAGCAGATATCAATAGAGACATTAGGAAATCAGGCAAAGTACAAAGTGAGTGATAGGATTAGACATTATCAACAGGGTTGAGTTTCAATATATAATCTTAGGAAGAAACAAATATGTAGTCACCAATATGATTGACATTTGAGAGCATTAGGCAACCTGGACATGGATGAGTTTAGTAATCCATGTTCACTTTCCATTTAGGCTTTTGGGAGAATCCTAAGTGTGACCTTTGCATTTTGTGTCCAGAATACTACTGTGATAAAATGTATGTATAAATCAGTTGACATGAGTATTTCTTCCACCATTTCTGGGAGCAATATTTTGAAGATATACAAATTATTATTGGGCGTACACAGAGATGTACCCTGTGTCTATGAATATAGAAGTAATGCATGAATTGACAATACTGTGAATAAATAATATAACTGATTCCACTTTAAATAATGGATTGATAGAATTGATATTTAAAAATATATAAGAAATCTTATATTTATATAGAATCATTCATTCCAATGAGTTATACATCTAATGGTAATATTAGGGTTATATTTTATCATGAAAGGTGTGTGAGTTCTGCTTCAAAAGTGAGTATGGAAATGGAAAATAATGTGTTTGGAAAGAAGTCTCATGAAAAGACCAGTCAAGAAACATAGAGGAATGCATGTGTTCTGAAGTAGGAAGTAATTGAAAGTGACAAAAATGCAAATAATTTTGCTAACTTGTGGGTGAAATATAAGTATGGAAAAAGAAATCTAGGTATGATTTGAAGCCCAGAAGGGCATTTTCCCCTTGAGTGGTTTAATTAGCTTTGACTTATGTACTGCACATATGTCTCAGATAAAGCGATATACAATGGAACAGGAATTTGCACCTTGGATGATTGAATAACGAAGAGAACATCCAGTCAAAAAGGATTTGTCGCTAGGATTAGGAAGATAGTTGGTAGGTTCAGGAAGAAGATTGAGTATAGGATTTGGACCAAAAGTTCTTTAGCAATAGGGTGTCGGGTAGAGATTGAATATATATGTCAGCACATGTGAAAAGTCAGTCACAATGATGAACTGGGGAAAATAGTAGGAAAGCAGATATCAATAGAGATTAAGAAATCAGGGAAATTATAAAATGAGTCATAGGTTTAGACATTCTCAAAAGGGTTGAGATTGAAAATGTAATCTTCAGAAGAAACACATATGTAGTCACCAATATGATTGACATTTGAGAGCATTAGGCAACCTGGACATGGATGAGTTTAGTAATCCATGTTCACTTTCCATTTAGGCTTTTGGGAGAATCCTAAGTGTGACCTTTGCATTTTGTGTCCAGAATACTACTGTGATAAAATGTATGTATAAATCAGTTGACATGAGTATTTCTTCCACCATTTCTGGGAGCAATATTTTGAAGATATACAAATTATTATTGGGCGTACACAGAGGTGTACCCTGTGTCTATCAATATAGAGATAATGCATGAATAGACCATACTGTGAATAAATAATATTACTGGTTCCACTTTACATAATGGATTAAATTGATATCTGAAAGTATACAAGAAATCTTATATTGAAATACAATCATTCATTCCAACCAGTTTTATATCTAATGATAATATTAGGGTTATGGTTTATCATGACGGTTGTGTGAGTTTTGCTTCAAAATTGATAATGGAAATCAAAAATAATGTGTTTATAAAGAAGTCTCTTAAAAAGAGCAGTCAAGAAACATGGAGTAATCCATGTGTTCTGAAGCAGGAAGTGATGGAAAGTAAAACAAATGCGTATAAATTTGCTAAATTGTGGATGAAATATACATCCTATCATGTGCATAAACTGGAGAAATAGTAATGTACCAGTTTTGAATGAAAATAAACGTCAAAATACACATTATATCCCATAGGAATCTTCATGCATTGATGTTAAACTGGGTCAGTTACTGTAGAAATATTTGATTTTTTTTTGGTGTCATAATACACTTTATTTTAGCACTAGCATGCCACAGAATGTAGAGGAAAGAGCAATAGATTTTCAGTTATAGCACTAATAATCTAACATTTAATGACTATTTTGGGGAGTCTAGAAATTGCATAAGGCTATGTAACATAATTGTTTTTTATTTAACATTCATAAAAACTTGGAATTTTGGTAATATTTCTCCTTTTTCATTTTTTATTTTGTCAGTTGTTCATAGACCTTCATTTTATTTATTTGTATGTGGTGATGAGAATATAACCCAGTGCCTCACACATGCTAGACAAGCATGTTAACACTGAGTCAGAAACCCAGCTCCTCCACTTTATCTTATCATCAAACACTCCTCACCCTCTTCATTACTCACTTTCTTAATCGTTTTCCCCCTTCTCTCTATTCTTTTTCACTTTCCCTCCTTATGTATTTTTCTCTCATGTCATTACAAACACTAGTATGCAATGAAATTTACATTTAAAACTGATTTTATAGTCATTCTTTTGTCTTGAGAAAATTTAAAAATTATAATCACCTGATAGATATATTACAATACATTTATTATACATATGCATCTATATTCATTCACATGTATTACATATATATATATATACATATATATTTAAAATTACTTTGATTAGCCTTTTAGAAATAATATATACCAAGTCTTTCTTAATTTTCAAGTCTTCCAGAATTAACATCTTACAGTGAAAATCAAATAAACATGTTTAAGTTAACAGGTATCATTCTTATTTATCAATACTGATAATTTAAGGTTTTATATCACATTAAGTTGTAATATGGCATATTAACTCTTATGAATTAGAGAAATTTTTTTTTGAACAACCTATTATTTAAGGACCATATGCACTGACATTTCAAATGGCCTTCTTGTGATTTCAATTTCTATCAATTGTGTGTTAATTAAAAAATACTTATTTTAGTAATTTTCATATTCATAATTGATATAAAGTCAATTGTTTAATCCTTTTTGTAAGTAGTTACTTATTACAGTAGGGGCAGTATTAATAATTCTAAATCTTTATAAGAAAAATGGTACAAAGATATTTTCAGGCAAAATTAAGAATAATTGCGATCTCTAAATGTTTGATTACTGATACATATAATACAGAGCTTTTGATGAGTCTCTTTCCCAGTAAAACAAAAAATGCAAAGATACAGTTGGGTATGTATGTCCAAATAAAGATAAGAAAAAATACACATTATCAGTTAGAAACTATTAAATAAAAGATGAAAAGAACAATCCAACACATTGTACCAACTTGTCAGTTGAGTTAGTATTCTGGAAGAATAGCCTAAGACTAGAACTGGTCCATGACAAAATATTCACTAAAAAATGAAATATGAAAAATATAGGAAATACTATGAATTTTTCAGGAGGGTAGGTGGATTAACCTTTAATCTCAATTATGTGCATTTTTAAAACCAGTTTTCTGGTACAATAAAATTGTGATAGATACAACTAAACAAAACAAAGTTTCTGCTTAGCAAAAACTTTTTCAACACTTTTTTAGCTGATATCTTCCCACTCAATTTTAAACCTTTATTTATTTATTTTTTATTGGTTGTTCAAAACATTACAAAGCTCATGGTATATCATCTTTCATACATTTGACTCAATTGGGTTATGAACTCCCAATTTTCCCCAAATACGAGTTGCAGAATCACAATGGTTACACATTCATATTTTTACAAAATGTCATATAAGTGACTGTTGTATTGTGCTACATTTCCTATCCCCTACTATCTTCCCTCCCCTCCCCTCCCATCTTCCCTCTCTACCTCATCTGCTGTTTTTCACTTCTCTCCCTATTCCACCCCCCTTTCTCCTCACTACCTCTTATATGTAATTTTGTGTAACATTGAGGGTCTCCTACCATTTCCATATGGTTTCCATTCTCTCTCCCTTTTGCTTTCCTCTCTCGTCTTTGATTAATGTTAATCTTTTCCTCAAGTTCTTTCTCCCTGTTCTATTCTTAGTTGCTCTCTTTATATCAAAGAAGACATTTGACTTTTGTTTTTTAAAGAGTGGCTACCTTCTCTTAGCATAATCTGCTCTAATGCCATCCATTTCCCTACAAATTCTATGATTTTGTCATTTTTTAGTGCTGCATAATACTCCATTGTGTATAGATGCCACATTTTTTTTTATCCATTCATATATTGAAGGGCATCTAGTTTGTTTCCACAGTCTACCTATTTTGAATTGTGCCACTATGATCATTGATGTGGCAGTATCCCTATAGTACGCTCTTTTAAGATCCTCAGGGTATAGTCTGAGAAGGGCAAAAGCTGGTTCAAAGGGTGGATCCATTCCCAGTTTTCCCAGGAATCTCCATTCTGCTTTCAAAGTTTGCTTCACCAATTTGCAGTCCCTCCAGCAGTGTACAAGTGTACCCTTTTCCCCACATCCTCGTCAACACTTGTTGTTCTGTGATTTCATAATAGCTGCAAATCTTACTGGAGTGAGATGGTATCTTAGGGTGGTTTTGATTTGCATTTCTCTGACTGCTAGAGATGGTGAGCATTTTTTCATGTACATGTTGATGGATTGTATGTCTTCCTCTGTGAAGTGTCTGTTCAGTTCCTTGTCCCATTTGTTGATTACATTATTTGTTATCTTATTGTTTAATTTTTTGAGTTCTTTGTATATTCTGGATATTAGTGCTCTATCTGAAGTGTGAGGGGTAAAAATTTGTTCCCAGGATGTAGGCTCTCTATTTACCTCTCTTATTGTTTCTCTTGCTGAGAAAAAACTTCATAGTTTAAGTAAGTCCAATTTGTTTATTCTTGTTATTAACTCTTGGGCTATGGGAGTCTTATTATGGAATTTGGAGCCCGACCCCACAGTATGAAGATCGTAACCAACTTTTTTTCTATCAGACGCAGTGTCTCTGATTTTATATCTAGCTTCTTGATCCATTTTGAGTTAACCTTTGTGCATGGCAAGAGAAAGAAATTCAGTTTCATTTATTTGCATATGGATTTCAAATTTTCCCAGCACCATTTGTTGAAGATGCTATTCTTTCTCCATTGCATGCTTTTAGCCCCTTTATCAAATATAAGAAAGTTGTAATTTTGTGGATTGGTTTCTGTGTCCTCTATTCTGTACCATTGGTCCACCTTCCTGTTTTGGTACCAGTACCACACTGTGTTTGGTACTATTGCTTTGTAGTACAGTTTGAACTCTGATATCGCTATAACTCCAGATTCACACTTACTGCTTAGAGTTGCTTTCGCTATTCTGGGTCTTTTGTTTTTCCATAAGAATTTCATGATTGCTTTATCTTTTTCTACAAGAAATGCTGTTGGGATTTTGATTGGCATCACTTTAAACCTGTAGAGAACTTTGGGTAATATTGCCATTTTGATAATGTTGTTTCTGCCTATCCATGTACAGGGTTCATTTTTCCATCTTCTAAGATCTTCTTTTATCTCTCTCTTTAGAGTTCTGTAGTTTTCATTATATAAATCTTTCACCTCTTTTGTTAGGTTGATTCCCAAGTATTTTATTTTATTTGAGGATATTGTGAATGGAGTGGTTTTCCTCATTTCCATTTCAGAAGTTTTGTTCCTGATATACAAAAATGCCTTTGATTTATGTGTGTTGATTTTATATCCTGCCACTTTGATGAATTCATTTATTTACTCAAGCCGTTTCTTTGTAGACCCTTTTGGGTCTGTTAAATATATTATCATGTCATCTACAAATAGCGATAATTTAAATTCTTCCTTTCCTATTTTTATGCCTTTATTTTCTTTTGTCTGTCTAATTGCTCTGGCTAGTATTTCTAGAACTTAATTGAATAGAAGTGGTGATAGAGGGCATCCCTGTCTTGTTCCAGATTTTAGAGGGAATTTCTTCAGCTTTTCTCTATTTAGGATGATGCTAGCCTGATTTTTAGCATATATAGCTTTTACCATGTTGAGGTAAGTTCCTTTTATCCCTAGTTTTTATAGTGTTTTGAACATAAAGGGATGCTGTAGTTTGTCGAATGCTTTTTCTGCATCAATGGAGATGATCATATGGTTCTTGTCTTTAAGTCTATTGATGTGGTGGATTACATTTATTGATTTCCATATATTGAACCAGCCTTGCATCACAGGGATGAATCCTACTTGATCATGAAGCACAATTTTTTTGATATGCTTCTGCATTCGATTCGCCAGGATTTTATTGAGAATTTTTGCATCCAAGTTCATTAGAGATATTGTTCTGTAGTTTTCTTTCTTTAAAGTGTCTTTGTCTGGTTTCGGGATCAGGGTGATGTTGGCCTCATAGAATGAATTTGGAAGAGCTCTTTCTTTTTGTTTTTCTTGAAATAGCTTGAATAATATTGGTATTAGTTCTTCTTTGAATGTTTTGTAGAACTCCGCTGTATACCCATCGAGTCCAGGGTTTTTTTTGGTTGGCAGTCCTTTGATGGTTCTTCTATTTCTTCCTTTGTTATTGGTCTGTTTAAATTGTGTGTGTCTTCCTGACTCAATCTGGGCAGATCGTATGACTTAAGAAATTTATCAATACCTTCACTATCTTCAATTTTATTGGAATATAGTGTTTCACAATACTTTCTAACTATCTTCTTTATTTCTGTAGTGTCTGTTGTGATATTGCCTTTTTCATCCCGTATTTTAGTAATTTGAGTTCTCTCTCTTCTTCTGTTCATTAGTATGGCTAAGGGCCTGTCGATCTTATTTATTTTTTCAAAAAACCAACTTTTAGTTTTATCAATTTTTTCAATGTTTTTCTTTGTTTCAATTTTGTTGATTTCTTCTCTAAATTTGATTATTTCTTGTCTTCTACTACATTTGCTGTTGTTTTGCTCTTCCTTTTCTAGGTTTTTGAGGTGTAGCATGAGTTCATTTATTTGCTGGTTTTTCTTTTTTTGAGGAAAGAACTCCAATAAATGAATTTCCCTCTTAAAACTGCTTTCACTGTGTCCCATAGATTCCGGTACATTGTGTCTGTATTGTCATTTGTCTCTAAGAATTTTTTTATCTCCTCCTTTATGTCTTCTGTTACCCATTGATCATTCAGTAGCATGTTGTTCATTTTCCAAGTGATGCAGGATTTTTCCTTCCTTCTATTATCATTGATTTCCCGTTTCATTCCATTATGATCAGATATGGTGCATGGTATTATTTCCATGCCTTTATATTTACTAAGAATTGCCCTATGTCATAATATATGGTCTATCTTTGAGTAGGATCAATGTGCTGCTACTGAGAAGAACGTGTATCCACTTGATGATGGTTGATATATTCTATATGTCTGTTAAGTCTAGGTTATCGATTGTGCTGTTGAGTTCTATAGTTTCTTTATTCAGTTTCTCTCTAGAGGATCTGTCCAATGCCAAGAGTGGTGTGTTGAATTCACCCATAATTATTGTGTTGTAGTCTATGTGACTCTTGAACTTGAGGGGAGTTTGTTTTATGAACGTTGCAATTCCATTGCTTGGTGCATACAAATTGATAATTGTTAGTCTTGTTGTTGGATGGTTCCTTCTAAAAGAATATAGTGTTCTTCTTTATCCCTTTGATTTACTTAGGTTTGAAGTTGATTTTATTCCATATGAGTATGGCCACTCCTTCTTGCTTCCGAGGGCCGTGTGAGTGGTATGATTTTTCCCAAACTTTTACCTTCAGCCTGTGTATGTCTTTTCCTATAATATGGGTCTCCTGAAGACAACATATTGTTGGATTTTTTTTTTCCACGTTACTAGCCCATGTCTCTTGATTGGTGAGTTTTGGCCATTAACATTTAAGGTTACAATTGAAATATGATTTGTACTTCCAGTCATGTTTATTTATTTATTATATTTTAGTTTGGCTAGTTTTTACTTTTTTGGTTATTTTCCTTCCCCTTTACTAAGATACCTCCTGCTGTTAGTTTTGGGCACTATTTTTCAATTCTTCTTCTTGTAGTATTTTGCTCAAAATGCTTTGCAGTGCTGGTTTTCTGGCTGCATATTCTTTTAGCTTTTGTTTATCATGAAAGACTTTAATTTCATTTTCAAATCTGAAGCTTAATTTTGCTGGGTACAGTGTTCTTGGTTGGAATCCATTATTTTTCAGCATTTGAAATACATTGTTCTAGGATCTTCTCTCTTTCAAAGTCTGTGATGAAAAATCAGTCGTTAACCTAATTGGTTTACCCCTGAATGTAATCTGCCTCCTTTCTCTTATAAGCGTTTAATATTGTCTCCTTGTTCTGTATGTTGGCTATCTTCATAATTATATGTCTTGGATTTGGTCTATTATGTTTTTGAATGTTTGGGGTCCTGTAGGCTTCCAGGATTTGGCAATCCAATCCATCTTTCATCTCTGGGATGTTTTCTAGAATTATTTCATTTAATATGTTGTCCATTCCTTTGGTTTGAATCTCTATGCCTTCTTCTATCCCGATGACTCTCAAGTTTTTTTTTTTTTGACATCCCTTATCTCTTGAATAGATTTAAGCATCTTTTCTGTGTTGACTATATTCTTTTCAAGTTGATAAACTTTGTCTTCATTTTCTGATTTTCTGACTTCTACTTGATCTACTCTATTTGTAATATTCTTGTTTGAGTTTTTAATTTGGTTTATAGTTTCCTGCATTTCTAGAATTACTGTTTGAATTTTTTTAAGATCTCTATTTTTTGGTAAAGCTCATTTTTTGCCATTTGAGTTTGTTTGTTTAATTCATTTTCAAAATATACTTTTATTCCTTAGACTTGCTGCCTCATGTCTTCTCTAATATTTCTTTCCATCTGAGTTAAGTATGCCTTGATTTCTTTCCCTATCCCTGTTTCTGGTGCTTCTAGGTCCTCCTGTAGAATTAAGTTGTCCTGCATTGTTTGTACTCCTTTTATTCCATTGTTTTTTCAGGATGTTCACGTTACTTTCCAGCTCTATTTGATTGCTGTGTTTCTGCTTTATTCTAGAGATTTGTTTTGGTGTTGTATGTCTCTGTTGTCTCTCCTTTGTGTTGGTAGACTATGCATGCTAAAGTGGATTCCGCTTGGAAGAAATTCCGAAGGCCGAGCTCCAGTGACGTCACCTCTCTGTTTTGGCAGGCCCAAGGCTCCTTGCTGAGGTGTCCGTATAGGGGGGTGGGACTGTACTGTCACTTGTTGGTTTCAGCTCCGGGTCACTGGCGGGCAGGCGGTCTCCAGCTGCCCAGTCGTGCAGTCGGTGGCCGGCGGGCAGGCGGTCTCCAGCTGCCCAGTCACTTGTGCAGCAGGTGGGCTGTCACTGCCGGGCGGGCGATCTCTAGCCACCCAGTGGTGCGGTCGGTCGCCGGCGGCAGGGCGTTCTCAAGCCGCCTAGTCACGCGGGCAGCGGGTGGACTGTCGCCTGTGGGCCTGCAGTCTCCCGCTGCCCAGTCACAAGGGCCTGGCCTCTAGTCCTCTGGTTTCTCCTGCTAGTCCTGGTTTTTCCTGCAAGACCAGATTTCCCCTGAGTGATGGCTCTCGGCAGTTCAAACTGTACTCTGGGCCTGCCGTTTGTTGGTTGTGGAGGGTGTCTATTGGGAAGCCAGACACTCTATTGTTTTGATTTTTTCCACTTGCCCCTCCCCCAGCACTGGTTAGACAGGTTTTATTTTCACAGTTGATGAGAGGGGGAGTTGAAGGTCAGTTGCCTCTTGTTTTCCCCCATCTTTATGCAGGCTCACTCTGATAATCTCTCCCCCGGAAATCCTAGGAGAGATTTTATGCGAATTCCCCGATATATGGGAGATGAGCTGAATAACACACTCCTGTTTTATTGTTGTAATCTATAGGAGAGTGGCTGAGGTTACTTCAGCTCTCCAAGATGATGGCCATTGGTTTCCTTGGAAGAGTTTCCATTGTGGGAGATAGAACTGTACCGCTTCCTTCCCTGTCTGAAATCCTGAACTCAGCTCAGGGCTCAGTGGGGGCTCTACCGGCAGGATTCCACAGA
The DNA here is from genome assembly GCF_048772815.1 of Callospermophilus lateralis. Classification (NCBI taxonomy): domain Eukaryota; kingdom Metazoa; phylum Chordata; class Mammalia; order Rodentia; family Sciuridae; genus Callospermophilus; species Callospermophilus lateralis. Next base: position 397,123 of record NW_027510453.1, on the reverse strand, counting down.
ATCCTTATCAACGTTTCTCCCTGCTTATTGGACCCATCTCGGTGGTGCCGCACTGTCTTTAGCCACTGGGTGGGCCGCGCGGATCAGTCAAATGGGATCTCGGGTCGCACATTTGGCTCGTGTTTGAGACTCAATTACCAGACCATGGTGCTAGAAATCCTTCTTCTAGGTTTTGGTGCACCCCCATTTTGCTGTAATTTCCTAACAAGATAGTTTTTTTGTCACTCTAACTCGTTATTCACCTGTGCAGTGGTGCAGTACACTTGGTGTGATGCACTCTATTCGTGGCCATCTTGCAATGACGAAATATTATGATTTGTATGCACCATTTACTGAAGTCAGTTTTCAGTTTTAGAAAACAAATATGAATTTCAGGTGTATGAATATTTCGGAGAATAATCTTGTGAAAAGTTGATTATAAATCCACATACATGAATATGAATGATTTTAGGGAGTGTATAATAAGACACATATATTTTATATTTTGAAAAATCTGGAGAGTATATATATATATATACACACACAAACACACACACACACACACAGACATTAAAAAGAAGCAGTATATATGCCAATCGAAATTCATCATGAAATATATATCTTCCACATATCCAAAAATATACATTTTACTAAAAATGGATTTATGTATAATGTTGTTCAACTTGGAAGCTCACACTTAGGTTGAATTTTCAGTTCCAACAGCGTTTAGGAGGAGTGATCTCTTCTCACAATTTGTATGTGCCAAGTCACCCACCTCAGAAGAAGGTACGTGTGATACCAGGTAGGATTCTATATGTGCATATAATAATACATGAGCTGAAAAAGGCTAAAGAGAGACAGGAATTGACATATTTCTTAACTTTAAAAACACATGGTGAAATATTTCAATAAACATTGACTTATTTATAACTCCTATCCTATATAATGAAAAAGGGAAGTCCAAATATACACCATGCCTCCTCTGAACTGCTTGTATTTCTATTCTGTTTGAGTTACTATTCTCCATCATATTAGGATTAGTAGTCAGAGTCTAGTAGGGTATGGGTTAGTGTCAGAGATTCATTATTCCGAATGGAAAATAGGAAAATAAACCCAATGTGTTTTCAAATATGTGCTACACAAAAATCTTCCCACTCTCATCCAGAACAATTCCTTGATATTACCCTTGCCTGAAGTAATGCACAATTAGAGGAGAAGAGTTAGAAAATCTGGGAATACATATCTGGAACGGAATATGCTCAGGAGTTCACAACCTTGGAGGTGGTAGAGGAGTTTCCAAAAGTAAGGGACAGGGTAAACACTCCACAAACATGGAGCTCTGCAGGCCTAAAGACATCTTGAGAAACTGCCTCTGAGTTTGCGCACTTGAAATATATGTTGTTGTCAGGAGCTTTAGCTTCCTATGTAGTGAGAGCACCAAAATTGGGTCTGCATCTATGTGACCTGGAGGACATGGTATCTTATTTTTCAATGAACATGAGGCAGCAGTGCTGAATTCTCACTTTGTAGGTAAACTGTGGCAACTGCGGTCTAAGTGTCTCTCCGTGTAGACTGTGAAGCCATTTGGTCATCCTCTAGTTTTCCTGGCGTGTCTTGCTGCTTCACTGGGAGTTGGGTATTTGCTTCACGAAATACAAGGAGTTCAACTGGGACATAATGCTGGAGGGAGTTCTGTCACATGCGGTGGGTCAGGGTCTGCAGGAGAATGCACCAATCAGGCTTCTATCTCACATAGCTTGCCCCCAGGCCCATAGCAACCTGATTCTGAACATTGCCCTGACCCTCTCAATATAACAAGATGCCTTAACATATAAGGGTCTGCTAGCTGCACCATGTCAGTCACAAGCCATTTGGAAGCCAATGGCAGATCCACATGGCCCCAACACAGATGTTTTATCACACACCTGCCCACCACTGCTCTAGACCCGCTACTAAGAAGGCTCCAACTTACTGGCATCTCTGTTCTACACCATTTTTCATGAAACCCAGTCAATCAACGAATTGTCTGGTATACTCATGATCAGCAAATGGACATCAAAAGGTTCTTCAGTGAAACCTGGACATGAAAATTTCAAAAATTCCATGGTATTTATCTAGCCATTGTTCGTGGATGAATTTGGAGGCACTATGATTTTCAATTTATTCAGGAACCATTAAATGTTGAGGAAGCTCATTTTAATGAAAGCACAGGAGAACACACACAGGCAAGTCTTCTCAAAGAGTGGCCAAATGGTCACATGAAGCCAGGCCCATTGAGGTCTACAATGTGAGGTCCATGTGTGTTTTGACTCTCAACTATGGCTGCCAAGTTTGTCAGAATAAAATCATGTGATATCCTTGCTGAAATTACCCGTGCCTTGTGGAAAGCCTTCCTGGGCACACATCTCAATTCCAAGGGTGACTCTCATGCATGGCCTCCTAAAATCCCAACACAACTCATGGCAATACTTCTCTGAGGTCAGTTCCAGAACTCAGTCTGTAAAAAGAATTACAGCAGAGTTCAAGCCCAGGTGGAGCCAGTCATCATTTCCAACCGTCAAACTAATAACCACAATTAAAACCAAAACACTTCCCCATGGCCCTCATCTTCTTCCATATAGACAGTCATTATAACCTCTGACTAGAGGTTTCCATGAGGGGCGCAGCCCAAGACAGTGTCCAAAATAAGCTCCCTTTCCCCTCATTTGCCTAAAGTCGGGGTGGCCTGAACACCTTCCTGTGAACCAGGAGTAATCGAGTAGGCCTTCCGTTAATACTGCTCTGTTTCTCCAATTTGAGGAATACTGACTGTGGGGTTTAGATTCTTTATGTGAATTAGAAACATGAGAAAACCCAAGCACCTATGGGCTTCCCTCTTCAGGGCTTTGAAGAACTCATTTGACCCAAAGGATCCCTATTCTCACTTGATGAAGTTCAGGAACCTTACAGAGGAAGGCGAGAGACTTCATCCACAATGACTGCTCTTTTGGCCATTTTGGGTTTGGATGAAAACATGGGATCCATCAGGTGCTGAGAATCTAACCACAGCCTCACACAGGGCCAAGAGTCTGATTCAGACACATCCATTTCCGAAGCAAATAAGCAAAGAGCCACAGGTGAATCCCATTCATTTCCATTTGAAACTGTTTTCTTCAGGCTTCACAAAGGAGTGGCCTGAGGGAAAGACCTTCCTGAAATTCAGGACAACAAACAAGAGGTAAACAAAAGGCACAAAGCAGGGTTTCTCCACTGAGACTTTCCTGGTCACACTGATATCTGAGTTTTCTGAGATGCTCGCCATTGCCGTCAGTTATCCAGAACATGGCCATATCACAGAACTTGTAGGTGGTACATATCTTGGACACAAAACCATGAGGCTATTCTGGAGAGTGGCCAGAATTCAGGAAGAAAACAGAAACTTTGGAAGATAGCAGGTGTTACCCTTCGATAAGGCAAGCCACAGTCCGTTCATAAATTTGGCAGGATGAATGCCTGGAAGCTTTCTACTAGACAGGACACATCCATTGATGCATTCTCTTTACTAATGTCTACAATCACGGACAGAGTGGGATGCACAGATATAGAAGCACTTGACCTGTCAAACGACTTACTAGAAACAGTCAACGCCAATCCAAACAAACATCCTTTCCTACCTATTCTCAGGACATGAGACAAAACCAGAAACACACATCCACACCCACAAAGGCACCTCTTTTGCCCAAGTAGATCTGTGACTATCCGGAGTGTCCTCAGACTGATGGGCCATATTATATTCCCCCAAAATGGCCTCTCCTGTCTCAAATCTGGTCTCCTTGGCCAACTCTGTGAAGTAGTCAGGAGCCATGGGTGAGCCACTACCTGCTTTCTCAGGAAAGTCCCCTCTTCAGAGCTTTCCTGGCATTTGGCCATCCTCACATCAATAGGAACTAAGAAAGACTGACTCTGTCCTTGGTAAATTGAAACAAGTGAGACCACTGGAACTGGGACTGCGAGTGCCTCTGGGTGTGTCTCTTCCTGGATCACAAGTTCAGAGAGTTCCATCGACAAGGAGGTGAGGTGAGGTCACTTCCTTCCAAAACTGAATGAGGTCACTGCCTTGGCAACCTCTTTGTCCTAACAGTTACTTCTAAGGGTCCCATGAGATGCAGGCTGCCCCTACTTTCTGTGACACTTTCACAAGTTAGAATGGTATATCAACCATAGGCACCTGTGAACAGCTCTTCACACAGGCCTTGTTTGGTCCATCTTCTCTATATTTAGAGGTTGATTCAGACACATCCCTTCATCATGACCAGGTTGTTTGCCATAGAATTTAACTTTTGCTTTCTCATGTCCTTCATAGCTGCCCATATCTTATCCAGGGGTCATTTCTGCATGGACCTTTGATGTTCTCAGCAGGTGGAAGATCCCCTACATTCCAGTATTCTAAGACCAACTCTGTCCCTCCTGTTTTGTAAAGTTAGATTGAGGGAACAGTGTATGTTTAGGGTTAATAACATGTTTTATTTGGGTTAAGAATCTCTCTGCCGGATGAATAATGGTATTGGGAACCTGTGATATTTACAAGAATATATAGCTAAAATATAAGTATAAAATCAGAAACCTAGTTAAGATTTGAAACGAGAAGGGCATTGGGCCCTTGAGTGGGATACTTAGGTTTTAATAATTTTCTGTATATATGTCTCAGATAAATTGAAATACAATGGCTTAGGACCTTATACCTTGGACGATTGATTGTCGAATTGAACATCGAGTCAAAATGCAATAGTCAGTAGGATTAGGAAGATAGTCAGTAGGTTTAGAAATAAGAGTGAGTATAGGATTTGGACCAAAATTTCTTTAGCAATAGGGTCTAGGGTAGACAGTGAATGTATAGGTCACCAAATGTGAAGTGTCAGACACAATGATGAACTGGGGAAAATATGTAGGAAAACAGATATCAATTGAGATATTAGGAAATCAGGCAAAGTATAAAGTGAGTGATAGGATTAGACATTTTCAACAGGCTCGAACTATAATATATAATCTTAGGAAGAAACAAATATGTAGTCACCAATAGGATTTACATCTGAGAGCATTTGGCAACCTGGACATTGTTGTTTTAGTAATCCATGCTCACTTTCCATTTAGGGTTTGATACAATCATGATTGTGACCTTTGCTTTTTGTGTCCAGAATATTACTGTGATAAAAATATATATATAAATATATATATAGATAAGGTGATATGAGTAATTCTTCCACCATTTCTGGGAGCAATATTTTGAAGAGGTATAAATTAGTATTGGGGGGACAAAGAGGTGTACACTGTGTCTTTGAATATAGAGATAATGCATTAATAGACCATACTTTGAATAAATAACATAACTGGTTCCAACATTAAATAATGCATTGAACGGAAATGTGAAAATATACAGAAAATCTTTTATTGATATACATACATTTATTCCAACCAGCTATACATCTAATGGTAATTTTAATGTTATGGTTTATCTTGAAGAGTGTGTGAGTTTAGCTTCGAAATTGATTATGGAAATCGAAAATGATGTGTTTGGAAAGAAGTCTCATGAAAAGACCAGTCAAGTAACATGGAGGAATACATGTGTTATGAAGCAGGAAGTGACTGAAAGTGAAACAAATTCCTATAAATTTGTGAACTTGTGGATGAAATATATATCTTATGATGTGCAAAAACTGAAGAAATAGTAATGTACCAGTGTTGAATTATAATGAACGTCAAAATAGAAATCATGTCCTATAGGAATCTACTTGCATTGATGTTAAACTGGGTCATTTACTCTAGAAATATTAGGATTTGTAAGCACCATTTATTGAAGTTACTTTTCAGAACTGGGAAACAAATATGTATTTCAGGTGGATGAGTATTTCTGAGAATAATCTTGTGAAAAGTTGATTATAAATCCACATACATGAACATAAATGAATTTACGGAGTTATATAAGACACATATATTTCATATTTTATAAAATGTGAAGAGTGTGAATATATATATATATATATATATATATATATATATATATATTTGTATATATATATTTATATATGTATTTATATATATATATATTTATATATATTAAAAAACCACAAAAAATACATTAAAAAGTATCAATATCTATATGCCAATCGTAATTCATCATGTAATATAAATCATCCACAGATGCAAAATTATTTATTTTACTAAACATGGATTTATGTATAACATTGTTCTACTAGGAAGCTCACCCATTGTTTGAATTTTCAGTTCCAACAGCGTTTAGGAGGAGAGATCTCTTCTCACAATTTGTTTCTGCCAAGTCAGCCAACTCATAAAAATGTACGTGTGATACCAGGTAGAATTCTATATGTGCATATAAAAATACATGTGCTGAGTAGGCTACAGAGAATGGGAGACAGGAATTCACATATTTGTTAACTTTAAAAACACATGGAGGACTATTTCAATTAAAAATTGACTAGATTTATAAAACCTACCCTTTATCGTGCAAGAGGGAAGTCCTACTATACACCATGCCTTCTCTGAAATGCTTGCATATTCATTCTGCTTGGGTATTTTTCTCCATCATATTAGGATTAGTAGTCATATTATAGTAGGGTATGAGTTAGTGTCAGGGATTCAGTATTTCGAATGGAAAATAAGAAGAAGAATCCAATGTTTATCAAATATTTGCTTCACAAAAAATTTTTCTACTCTCATCCAGAACAATGCCTTGACATTACCTTCGCCCCAAGTAAGACACAATTAGAGGAGAAGAGTTAGAAAATCTTTAAATACATATCTGAAATAGAAAATGCTCAGGAGTTCACAACCTTGGAGATGACAGAACAGTTTCCAAAAATAAGGGACAGTGTAAAAACTCCACAAACATGGAGATTTGCCTGCCTAACGACGTCTGGAGAAACTGCCTTTAGGTTGGGGACTTGAAATACATGTAGTTGTCAGGAGCTTTAGGTTTCTTTCTAGTGAGACCATCAAAGATGGGTCTTCATCTCTGTGATTTGGAGGATATGGTTATAATTTCCCAATGAACACGAAGCAGCAGTGCTGAATTCTCTTTGTAGTGAGAGCATCAAAGGTGGGTCTGCATCTATGTGACCTGGAGGACATGGATTCTTATTTTACAATGAAAATGAGGCAGCAGTGCTGAATTCTCTCTTTGTATGTAATCTGTGGCCACTGGGGGCTAAGTGTCTCCCCACGTGGACTGTGAAGCCATTTCATCATCCTCCACTTTTCACAGTGTTTCTTGCTGCTGCACTCGGAGTTTGGTACTTGCTTCAGGAAATACAATGCGTTCAACTGGGACACCATGCTGGAGGAAGTTCTGTCAAATGTGGTGGGTCAGGGTCTGCAGGATAATGCACCAACAGGGCTTGTATACCACATAGGTTGCCCCCTTGACCAAAGCAACCTGATTCTGAACATTGCCCTGAAACCTCTCCATATAACAAGATGTCTTTACATATAAGGATCTGCTAGCTGCACCATGTCAGTCACAGCGATTTGGAAGCCAATAGCAGATCCACATGACCCCACAACAGATGTTTTATTACACACTTGCTCACCACTGCTCTAGTCCCACTACTAAGAAGGCACCAACTTAATGGCATCTCTGTTCTCCACAATTTTCATGAAATCCAGTCAATCAATGTACTGTCTGGTACAGTCATGATCAGCAACAGGACATCCAAAGGTTCTCCAGTGCCATCTGGTCATTGGAATTTCAAAAATTTTATGGTATTTATCTAGTCAATTTTCAAGGATGAAGTTGGAGGCACTGTGGGTATCAATTCATTCAGGAATCATTCAATGGTGAGGAAGCTGATTTCAATGAAAGTTTTGGAGAACTCTCACAGGCAAGTCCTCCCAAAGAGTGGCCAAAAGGTCACAAGAATCCAGGCCCACTGAGGTCTACAATTGAGGTCCATGTGTGTTTTGACTAGTAAATATGGCTTCAAAGTCTTTCAGAATAAAATTATGTGATATCTTGGCTGAGATTCCCAGTGCTCTGTGGAAAGCCACCCTGGGCCTAGTTCCCAGATTCCAAAGGCGAATCTCATGTGTGGCCTCCGAAAATCCCAACACAATTCATGGCAATACTTCTTTGATGTCTGATCCAGAACTCAGTCTTTCAGGGGAATGACACCAGAGTTCAAGCCCAGGTGGATCCAGTCATCTCTTCCAACTGCCACACGAATGACCACAATTTAAACCAAAATACTCCCACATGGCCCTCATCTTATTAAATATAGACACTCATCATAACCTGTGGCTGGAGGTTTCAAAGCGGGACACATCCCAAAAGAGTGTCCAAAAAAATCTCCCTTACCCCTCATTTGCCTAAAGTCAAGGTGGCATGGACACCCTTCCTGTGAACCTGGAGTGATCCAATAGACCTGCCGTTAATACTGCTCTGCTTCTTCAATTTGAGGCCTACTGATTCTCAGCGATAGATTTTTTATGTGATTTGGAGTCATAAGAAAACACAAGCATCTCTTCAGGGCTTCAAAGAACTCATTTGACCCAAATGATCCCTATTCTCACTTGATAGAGGTCAGGGACCTAACAGAGGAAGGCAAGAGACTAATCAACAATGACAGATTTTTGGCCATTTTGCTTTTCATTGCACACATGGAATCTATCTTTAGATTCATCATGTGCTGAGAATCTAAGCCACAACCTCATACAGGGCCAAGAGGCTGATTCAGACACATCCCTTTCCAAAGCAATTAAGCAAAGAGCCACAGGTTATGCCCATTTATTTTCATTTGAAAACTGTTTTATTCAGGCTTCACAAAGGGGTGGCCTGAGGCAAAGACCTTCCTGAAATTCAGGGCAACAGAACCATAGGTAAGCAAATGAACCAAAGCAGGGTTTCTCCACTGAGAGTTTACTGGTCACACTGATATCTGAGTTTTCTAAGATGTTCCCATTCTCTACAGCTCTCAAGTATATGGACATGTCACATATCTTGGAGATGGTACATATCTTGGACACAAAACCATGAGCCTATACTAGAGAGTGTCCAGAATTCAGGAAGAAAACATTAACTTAGGAAGTTAGTAGGTGTTGCCCATCCATAAGTCACACCACAGTCCATTCATCAATTAGGCAGAATAAATACTGGAGAGTTTTCTACTAGACAGGACACATGCATTGATGCATTCTCTTGTCTAATGTCTACAACCACAGACACAGTGGGATACACAGACATAGAAACACTACCCCTGTCAAACGACTTATTAGAAACAGTCCACTCCAATCCAAACAAAGAGCCTTTCCTACCTATTCTCAGAAATTGAGAGAAAACCACAAACTCACACCCACACGCAAAAAGGCACCTCTTTAACACAAGTAGGTCTGTGACTATCCAGAGTGTCCTCTAACTGGTGGGCCATACTATGTTCCCCTGAAATGGCCTGTCCTGTCTCAGATCTGGTCTCCTTGGGCAACTTTGTGAAGTTTTCAGGAGCCAGTGGTGAACCAATACCTGCTTTCTCAGGAAAGGTCCCTCTTCAGAGCTCTTCTGGCATTTGACAATCCTCATATCAGTAGGTACCAAGGAAGACTGACTCTGTCCTTGGTAAATCCAAACAAGTGAGACCACTGGAACTGGGACTGGGACTGGCTCTGGGTGCCTGGCTTCCTGGATCTCAAGTCCAGAGATTTCCATCACCAAAGAAGTGAGGTGAGGTCACTTCCTTCAGGAACTGAATGAAGTCACTGCCTTGGCCACCACTTTGTACTTACAGTTGCTTCCAAGGGTCCCATGAGATGGAGGCTGCTCCTACTTCCTGTGACACTTTCACAAGTTAGAATGGTATATCAAGCATAGGCACCTGGGAACAGCTTTCCACGCAGGCATGGTTTGATCAGTCTTCTCTACAATAGGAAAGGAGAGGCTGATTCAGACACATCCCTTCATACTGACCAGGTTGCTTGCCATGGAATATGACTTTTGATCTCTTAGGTCCTTCATAGCTGCCTGCAACTTCTCCAGGGTATCATTTCTGCCTGGAACTTTGATGTTCTCAGCAGGTGGAAGACCCCCTACATTACTATTGTAAGACAAACTCTGTCCCGGCTCATCTGTAAACTTAGTTTGAGGGAACAGTGTATGTTTAGGGTAATAACAGGTTCGATTTGGGTTAGGAATCATACTGAGGAACAAACAATGGTATTGGGAACTTGCGATATTTACAAGAATATATTGGTGAAATATATGTATGAACACAGAAATCTAGATAAGATTTGAATCCAAGAAGGTCATTGGGCTGTTGATTGGAATACTTAGCTTTGAATTATATTCTGCATAGATGTCTCAGATAAATCAATATACAATGGCTTAAGATCTTGTACCTTGGATGATTGATTGTAGAAGAGATCATCCAGTCAAAAAGGTATAATTGGTAGGATTAGGAAGATAGTCAGTAGATTTAGAAAAAAAGAGTGAGTATAGCATTTCGACCAAAAGTTCTTTAGCAATAGGATTTCGGATAGAGAGTGAATGTAAATGTCAGCACATGTGAAGAGTCAGTCACAATGATGAACTCGTGAAAATATGTAGGAAAGCAGATATCAATAGAGACATTAGGAAATCAGGCAAAATACAAAGTGAGTGATAGGATTAGTCATTTTCAACAGGGTTGAGGTTCAATATATAATCTTAGGAAGAAACAAATATGTAGTCACAAATAAGATTGATTTGAGAGCATTAGGCAACGTGGACATGGATGTTTTTAGTAAACCATGCTCACATTCCATTTAGGCATTGGTGAAAGGTTAATAAAATAGGTACTTGTCACTTCCTGTTTTTCTGTATGCTTAACAAAACACTGTTGGAAACTTGAGGACTGTTTGCTAATCTTGTTTCCAGAATGTGCTGTCCCCAACTGCCAAACTGCAGAATACACACCCTCACCCGTTTGCACGCAAACCTCCCCCTTGCCCTGACCCATCAATAAACTTCCCTCCCTGCCCTCTCCAAGGAAAGTATATAAGCTCTGCTTAAGCTGTTTTCATTGCTCTCTGCTCTATTCAAGTGACCTCTGAGCCCCAGAAAGCTGGTCTCCCAATAAACCCTTTACTGTTGAATGAGACATTCTCTTGGTGGTCTCTTCCTCTGTCGCTCACCCGATCTTTACATCTGGAGGCACCAGCGAGATCCAGCAGCGGCGGACGAAAGACCCCCAAGGGGCTCCTTTCAGGGTAAGTAAGGTGACTCTTTCTGGTTTCAGGTTTCAGGTTAGGGTTTTGCAAAATCGCTATCGGTGTTGAGCATCAGCTCTCTCTGACGGTGGCTGACAGACGTGTCACAGAGCCACAGGCCACATCCCTGGGGGACGCCCCAGAGGACTCAGGAAATCAAGGAACAATAGTCTCCTCGACTCTGTGATATTTTGTTTTGGATTCGGTATTGCCAGCCCATCAGGTTTTGAGGGCTACTCAGTCCTTGTCTCAGTATTGGACGTCCATTGTCTGTCTTTATTGTCTTGTCTTGTCTGTGTAGTATGTCGTTGCTTTCACTGTTTGTGTATCTCTCATTTTGGGACAGAGCACTTCAACACTTCTCTCCCTGACCCTTGATCACTGGACCAAAGTCTGCTTAAGGGCCCAGAATCTTTCTTTTTCATTAAAACGCTGGACCTGGCAGACTCTCTGTGCCTCAGAATGACACACCTTTGGAGTTGGATGGCCCCCAGAAGGATGTTTCTACTTCCCACTAATTTGAAAAATCAGAGATATTGTCTTTCAGCTGAGGCCACATAGCCATCCAGATCAACAGCCATATATCTTAACTTGGCAGGACCTCTGCAAATCTCCTCCTCCATGGGTGAAGCCTTTCCTTGTCCCTGACTACGCTCCAACTCCTTCCACCACGATTCTATCTCTCAAACCCTCTGCTCCTCCTCCTCCACCCTCTGTTCTACCTGAGTCTCAAGATTCTACTGGACTCTCCTCCTCCTTCTTATCCCCTGCCCTTGTCCCCAACCCCCAACAACCTCTAAGTGATTCCCCTGCTGACTCTGCTTCTCTGCCATTGGAGGAAGTTAGGCCGGCCCAGTGCCCTCCAGATGACTCCCCCGCGTCACACACAGCCCCTCCTTCCCTGGAGGAAGCTGGCCCGGCTAAAAGAACTCAAAGAACTACCTGGGGTTTTCACACTTGCCTACTTGGGATGACTGCCAACAAATCCTAGGAACTCTCTTTACGGCAGAGGAATGAGAGAAAAACCTCCTGGAAGCTAAAAAATATATTCTCGGACCAGATGTGTGACCAACACAACTTCCCAACATAATCAAAGACAGCTTCCCCTTGAATTGACCCAACTGAAACCCCAACACCTTTGAAGGTAGGGAGCATCTGTCCACTTATTGCCAGGCCCTAATAGTGGGTTTCCAATCGGCCGCTAGGGAACCACCTAATTTGGCCAAGGTAAGAGAGATAATTTAAGGGCCTGATAAATATCCCTCTATGTTTCTAGAGAGAATTATGGAGGCATATAGGAGATTTACTCCTATTGATCCTCAGGCAGAGGATCAAAAGGCATCTGTCATGATGGCCTTCATTGGGCAAGCTGCCCTGGATATTAAAAGAAAGTTACAACTCTTAGAGGGATCACAAGATATGACTTTGGGAGATTTAGTCAGAGAAGCCGAGAAAGTATACTATATGAGAGAAACAAAGAGAAAGAAAGGGAGCAAAGGGAAGATGAGAGATGCAAAAGACAGACTAAGGCATTGACTAAGGTCCTGGTCACAACAATAAATAGGCCAGAAATTAACAAACAGGAAGACAGGAACGGAAACCTGGGCGCACGCCAGAGGCCACCCCTGGCCTCAGATCATTGTGCCTACTGTAAAGAAAAAGGTCACTGGGCCAAAGAGTGCCCTAGAAAAGAGACAGCCACGACAGCCAGCCATTCTGACTCAAAAGGATGACTAAGAATGTCGGGGCTCAGATCCCTTCCCCGAGCTCAGGGTAACTTTTGAAGTGGAGAGGACCCAGGTAAACTTTGAAGTGGATACAGCAGCAGTATACTCAGCCCTTAAGGCCCCACTGGGCACACTATCAAATAAAATGTCTCTAGTTCAAAGGGCTAATGGCAGTAAATATCAGACATAGACAACTAAGAGGACCATGGACATGGGGAAAGGAAAAATCCATCACTCCTTCCTAGTAATCCCAGAATGCCTGGCCCCATTGATGGGCAGAGATCTGCTCAGTAAGCTCCAGGCCAAAACAACTTTTAACCCCGAAGGCCCCAAAATGAAATTTCTAAATCCTTCAGTAAAAACTCCTATAGTCTTGGCTTTATAAATGTCAGTAGAAGATGAACATCCACTCTTCACACCCCCCAAGACTGCTCAAACAAGCAAGCTACCCCAGAAATGGATAACAGATTACCCAGATACCTGGGCAAAAACGGCTAGGTTAGGCCTAGCCGTGAAACAACCTCCAAGAACAGTGGAGTTAAAAACCTCAGCCTCCCCAATCAATGTCAAACAATATCCTCTGAGCAGAAAAGCTAAAGATGGGATAAGGCCCCATATTCAGAAATATCTGGCCTTAGGGTCCTAAGGCCCTGTCAATCGGCCTGGAAGACTCCCCTGCTCCCAGTAAAAAAAGCCAGGAACCGGGGACTATCCCCCGTTCAAGACCTAAGAGAGATTAATAACAGAGTGCAGGACATTCACTCCACGGTAACTAATTCGTACAATCTGCTTATCACTCTGAACCCTTAGCAGAAATGGTATACTGTCCTGGACTTAAAAGATGCTATCTTTTGTTTGCCTCTGCATAAAGATAGTCAGTTGCTGTTTGCTTGCTAGTGGGTAGACCCAGAAACTGGAACGTCTGATCAAGTAACTTGGACTAGACTCCCACAGGGGTTCAAAAACTCTCCCACTCTCTTTGATGAAGCCCTCCACAGAGATCTCAACAACGTCAGAACTACACACCCCAAAGTCACCCAGCTTCAATACGTGGATGACCTGCTACTGGCAGCCAACACCAAAGAAAACTGTGAGTCTGGGACCCAAGCACTATTATATGAGCTTGCTCAACTCGGGTATAGAGCTTCTGCCAAATAGGCCCAAATTTGCCAGCAAGAAGTAATCTTCCTGGGCTATTCCCTTAGGGGCAGTAAACGATGGCTCACTGAGCCCAGAAAACAAACGGTTGTGCAGATACCACCCCCATCTAGCAGCAGACAACACAGAAAGTTTCTTGGGACTACTGGGTTTTGCAGGTTATGGATTTCTGTGTTTGCGTCCTTAACTTCTTCTTTATACCCGCTGTTAAATGGAGATACCCAATTCCAATGGACCCCTGAGCACCAGAACGCTTTTGATAACATCTAACGACACTGGCACTGAATTCCTCAACTTGACAGAGCCAAGCCTGCAATTTCAGAAAGCCCTACACTACGTTAAAAATGTACATTAATTCACACACCTTGGTTCAAAGAAACTGCAGGCATTCCTGAAGGATCAAGAACAGAGTTTTCCACTAACCCACTCACAGCAAAAGGAAATAACTGAACAGGTAACAAAAGTCTCTCCGGTCTGTCAATATGTTAATGCTTATCTTTCCAAGCTTTCCGCAGGAAAGCACCTATTAGGAACCAGACCAGTACAATTCTGGGAAGTGGACTTTACTGAAATTAAGCCAGCAAGGTATGGACTTAAATATCTCCTAGTCTTTGTAGATATATTTTCAGGATGGATTGAAGCCTTCCCCACAAAAAAGGCACAATTGGTGGTCAAGAAGATCCTGAAAGATATTTTTCCAAGACACGGCCTGCCTAAGGTAATAGGGTCTGATAATGGCCCGGCGTTCATGGCCCAGGTAAGTCAGGGGTTAGCCAGGACACTGGGGATAAATTGGAAGTTACATTGTGCTTATAGACCCCATAGCTCAGGACAGGTAAAAAAAATAAATAGAACCATTAAAGAGACCTTAACGAAATTAAGCTTAGAGAGCGGCATAAAAGATTGGACTATGCTCCTGCCTTATGCACTGTTTCATGCAAGAAATACTCCCTCTATTTCTTTGTGTAACCTCACCCCCTATGAAATTCTTTATGGAGCCCCTCCTCCAGTAAGGGACCTAACCCCAACTCTAAGACCTAGTGATCCCCTCCACAACCCCTTGTTTGACAGACTTAAAGCTCTTGAAAGAACTCAGCGATACCTGTTGAAACAGCTGGCCACTGCCTACCAACCTGGTGAAGAGGGGACTCCACATCGATATCAAATAAGAGACATCCTCTACATAAGACAACATCACGTGTCATCCCTGTAACCCCGCTGGACAGGACCATACCAGGTTCTACTTATAAAACCTACAGTGGTAAATGTAGAAGGAATCAATTCCTGGATCCTAATTCTTATCTCAAGCCTGCGCCCTGTCCAGACTCTGGCTGAAAAACTGGAAAAGACTGGAAACCCTTTCAAATTGCATATTCGCCATGTGGATAAGGCTATAGACTCTCCCCTTGTCCACCAGTAGTCCTTACCCTCATCAGCCCGTTCATCAGCGATGGCTGATCACAAATCTTACTAGACAAGAAGTATGGTCTATCTCGCATACAGCCCCCTTAGGGACCTGGTGGCCATCTCTCCACCCAGAATTTGTCAGCTGGCTATACGTCTTTGATATTGGGATATCTCTGATGAAGAGGATCCAACTAAAATTCCATTAAATCCCTACTGTACCACAGATAATGGAAACAAACATTATGGATCTAGGGACACGCGAGCCAGATGCAGGTTGGCTAGCCTAGAATACTATGTTTGCCCGGCAGACTATCAAAGCCACAAACAGCCATGGCTGTGTGGGGGAAAAGCGGACTTCTTCTGAAAATAATGGGGATGTGAGCATACAGGGGCTGCCTGGTGGAACCCAAACTCCTCATCAAATTCAGTACACAGCATTGGCCATATTACCAATTAGACAACCAAAACTGATGGCCCCCAGAGGGGTCTCCAGATCCTCAAATTCTGTGTGACTTTTTCAACTTCGGCAAGTGTTCAAAAAGATCCATCAATTGGGAATTTCCTTCCAAGGAAATTCCCCTATGTTTATGCCTTTTCCCTCCTTTGCTCACATCCTGAACTATGCTTCTCCAATACATCCTCACCCCCCGCCTTCTGCTCCAGACTCCGCAGTCACTCTCACATGAGCAACCTGATTTCTCCCCTCCAATTACTAGATCTAAAACAAAAACCTCCGCTGGATCTCATACCATTGCCTCCTTGCTGAGGTAGCAGGTACTGAGGTACCCTTCCACCCACTCACTCCTCTCTTCTCCTGTCAGTGCACGCACCGGGTCCCACCAGGTCCTCTTACCAGCTAACACAAAGCTCAAACCAGCTGAGGAGTGCCCTAAGACGCCTATCCAAGATGTAATGAAAATGGCCTTTAAAGTTGCTTTGTCATCACTGAAAACAGGTTACAAAGAATTTAAAGTCCCTCAAAGGCTTTTTGGGATACTCACTCCCATCCTCCCCTCTGCTCTACCTGTTCTACTGCTCAAGTTTTATTGCCAGGAAAATCCCAAACCCCTTTCCCATTATTCTTTTATATCTCTTTTTCCTCATTCTCAGAACCACGGAGCTGCTCTCACCCCCCACCTTCCTTGTCTTTCCCTCTGTTCCAATCCCACAGAAAAATCTTAAATGGCCTTCTCCAGAAGCCTTGATCATGGCTGACTTTAGGACTTTCAGCAACAGAGGCCCTATACAAGAGTTCAGTGTAGATAAACTTCCTCTTTTTGTGTTGCTTTGTTCTACTTGGCCACTGGCTGGAAAAATCAGCACTCCTAAGCTAGACACCCCCTTACTATTTTTTCACAAAATATGTGAACAAGGCCTCTGGCGTTGAGCTGGGGCTTCCAGAGATGGCTACATTTCTAAGATAAAGAAGTTACCAACTGGGCTCCATGGTAACAGCTGGCAGGAAGAAAAAAAAAGAAAAAAGCTCTCCCCCTACCAGGTGTCCTTTAAAAGTTAACTTTCCCAGAGCAGAGGAAAAAAAAACAGAAACAAAAACTGCTTTTTATGAACTTCTGCAGACTGTGAATTTCTGAGCCCCTTACGTTACATGTTGGCTACAAAATTCTGAAACTACCTAAACTTGGGGTTCAGGGGATTAAAAGATTACAACAGAAGCAATGCCCTCTAAATCTGGTTACAACCAAATAGGACTGTTTCCCTGTCTTCTGTGCTATCTTAGGTGCCTTGCCTTATCCGTCCTTACAACAGTATAATTCTATATACTTAAACATTGTTTATGTTTTCATAAAATGATCAACATATGGCTGTTGCATGAGACAGTCTCTTGTGGTCTCTTCCTCTGATTAAGTATGTAATGGTGCAGATGTTTCCCAGAGTCCTCTATCATGACGCAGGATCATTTAAAGTTCCAATAGGGGCGCATACAACCTGGTTCCACCAGGAACCCGTATCCCTCACTTTCTCCATCCTATTAGGAATAGGAGTTGCTGCAGCGGTGGGCACAGGAACCACTGCCCTAGTCCATGGGACACAACAAATGACCCAATTAGAAGTAGCAATAGACCAAAACTTAAAGATATTAAAAACCTCCATCACAGCTTTACAGGAATCTTTAACCTCTCTCTCTGAAGTTGTTTTACAGAACAGGCGAGGGTTCGACCTCCTCTTATTGAGAGAAGGGGCCTTTTTCCTGCATTGAGTGAAGAATGTTGTTATTATGCCGACCATACTGGAGTTGTAAAAGAATCTATGATTAAATTAAGAAGACGCCTTGTAGAGCATCAACAAGAGAGAGAGGCCCCAAAAGGGTGGTTTGAGTCTTGGTTCACAGAGTCCCTCTGGTTAACTACGCATTTATCAGCCCTGGCTGGTCCATTAATAAACCTCATATTATTGCTAACTGTGAGACCCTGTTTGCTCAACCGTGTAGTTTCCTTTTTCCAAGCTCAAATTGGACAAGTTAAACTTATGGTAATAAGAAAACAATATACCACACTAGCAGACATAAAATGTGACACCCCCAATGATCACTTTAATGATTAAAAGTAACCAAAAGAAGAAGTGGGGAATGAAAGGTTAATAAAATAGGTACTTGTCACTTCCAATTTTTTGGTATGCTTAACAAAACATTGTGGATATCTTGAGAACTGTTTGCTAATCTTGTTCCCTGAATGTGCTGTACCAACTGCAAAACTGCAGAATGTACTCCCTCACCTGTTTGCATGCAAACTGCCCACTCGCCCTGAGCCATCAATAATCTTCCCTCCCTGCCCTCTCCAAGGAAAGTATATAAGCTCTGCTTAAGCTGTTCTCAGGGCTCTCTGCTCTATTCAAGGGAGCTCTGAGCCCCAGCATGCTGGACCCCCATAAACCCTTGGCTGTTGCATGAGACAGTCTCTTGTGGTCTCTTCCTCTGACACTCGCCTGACCATTACATTGGTAAAATAATAAGTGTGACCTTTGCTTTTCGTGTCCAGAATATTACTGTGATAAAATGTACATGTAGATAAGGTGACTTGAGTATATCTTCCACCATTTTTGGGAGCAATATTTTGAAGATGTACAAATTAGTATTGGGTGTACAAATAGGTGTACCCTGTGACTATGAATATAGAGATAATGCAAGAATAGACCATACTGTGAATAAATAATATAATGGGTTCCAAAGTTAAATAATGCATTCAATTTATATCTGAAAATATAAAGGAAATCTTATATTGATACACATACATTCATTCCAACCACTGATACATCTAAAGGTAATATTAGGTTTATGGTTTATCATGAAGAGTCTGTGAGTTTTGCTTCAAAACTGATTATGGAAATTTAAAATAATGTGTTTGGAAAGAAGTCTCATGAAAAGACCATTCAAGAAACACGGAGGAATCCATGTGCTCTGAAGCAGGAAGTGATTGAAAGTGAAACAAATGCCTATAAGTTTGCTAACTGGTGGATGAAATATATATCCTATGATGTGCATAAATTGAAGAAATAGTAATGTACCAGTGTTGAATAAAAATGAACATTAAAATACACAACATGTCCCATAGGAATCTACTTGCATTGAGGTTAAACTGGGTCAGTTACTGTATAAATATTAGTATTTGTATGCAACATTAACTGAAGTTAGTTTTCAGTACTGGAAACAAATATGTATTTCAGAAGGATGAATATTTCTGAGAATAATCTTGTCAAAAGTTCATTATAAATCCATATACATGAATATGAATGAATTTACGGAGTGGGTATAAGACACATATATTTCATATTTTGAAAAATCTGGAGAATATATATATATATATATATATATATATATATACTTCTTGTGTGTGTGTGTGTGTGTGTGTATATACATATATATATATATATATACCCACACACACACAAACACACACACAGAGATATTAAAAAGAGCAATATATATGCCAATCGAAATTCACCACGAAATATATATTATCCACAGATCCAAAAATATTCTTTTTACTGATGATGGATTTACGTATAGTGTTAATCAACTAGGAAGCTAACCCATAGGTTGAATTTTCAGTTCCAACACTGTTTAGGAGCAGTGATCTCTTCTCACAATTTGTATCTGCCAAGTCAGCCACCTCACAAGTATGCATGTTTCATACCAGGAAGGATTCTATATGTGCATATAAATATACATGTGCTGAATAAGCTACAGAGAAACGGAGACAAGAATTCACATATTTCTTAACTTAAAAAAACATAGAGACCTATTCCAACAAAAAATTGACTAGATATATAACTCCTACCCTATGAAATGCAAAAGGAAAGTCCAAATATACACCATGCCTCCTCTGATCTGCTTGTATTCCTATTCTGTTTGGGTTATTTTTCTCCCTCATATTAGGATTAGTAGTCAGAGTCTAGTAGGGTATGTGTTAGTGTCAGGGTTTCAGTATTTCGAATGGAAAATTAGATAAGGAATCCAATGTGTATGCAATATGTGCTACACAAAATTATTCCCACTCTCATCCAGAACAATGACTTGACATTACCTGTGTGGGTAAACACTCCACAAACATGGAGCTCTGTTGGCCTATAGACTTTTTGAGAAACTGCCTCCAAGATTGGGCACTTGAAATATATGCTATTCTCAGGAGCATTAGCTTCCTTTCTAGTTAGACCATCAAAGCTGGGTCTGCATCTATGTGACCTGGAGGACATGGTTTCTTATTTTACATTGAACTTGAGGCAGCATTGCTGAATTCTCTCTTTGTAGGTAAACTGGTGCCACTGGAGGCTAAGTTTCTTCCCATGTGGACTGTGATGCTATTTGGAATTCCTCCACTTTTCGTGGTTTTTATTGGTGCTGCACTGGGACTTTGGTATTCGCTTCATGAAATACAACAAGTTCAACTGGGAGACAGTGCTGGAGGGAGTTCTGTCATGTGTTGTGGGTCAAGATCTGCAGGAGAAAGCACCAACCAGGCTTCTATCCAACATAGCTTGCCCCCTTGTCCATAGCAACCTGATTCTGAAAATTGCCCTGAAATCTCTCCAAATAACAAGATGCCTTTACATATAAGGGTCTGCTGGCTGCACCATGTCAGTCCCAAGCCATTTAAAAGCCAATAGCACATTCACATGGCCCCACCACAAATGCTTTATCACACACTTGCACACCACTGCAATAGGCCCACTACTCAGCAGGCTCCAACTTACTGGCATCTCTGTTCTACACCATTTAAATGAAACACAGTCAATCAACGCTTTTGCTGGAACACTCAAGATCAGCAGCAGGACATCCAAAGGTTCTCAAGTGCCACCTGGTCATGGGAATTTAAAACGTTTCATGGTATATATCTTCCCCGTTTTTCAAGGATGAAGTTGGAGGCACTGTGGGTTCAAATCATTCAGGGACCATTAAGTGTTGAGGAAGCTAATTTCAATGAAAGCTCTGGAGGACTCTCACAGGCAAGGCTTCCCAAAGAGTGGCCAAAGGTCACATGAAGCCAGGTACATTGAGTTCTACAATGTAAGGTCCATGTGTGTTTTGACTTTCAACTATGGCTGCCAATTATTTCAGAATAAATCATGTGATATCCTGGATGAGATACCCAGTGCTCTGTGGAAAGCCACCCTGGGCCTAGATCTCAGTTTCCAAGGGTGACTCTCATGCGTGGCCTGTTAAAATCCCAACAAAATTCATGACAATACTTCTCTGAGTTCAGTACCAGAACTCATTTTCTAAGGGGAATCACTCCAGAGTTCAAGCCCAGATGGACACAGTCATCTCATTCAACTGCCACGCAAATGACCACAATTAAAACCAAAACACTCCTTCATCGCCCTCATATTCTTCCACATAGACACTCATCATTACCTATGGCTGGAGTTTTTCATGAGGGGTGGAGCCCAAGACAGTGTCCAAAATAAGGTCCCTTTCCCCTCATTTGGCTAAAGTCATGGTGGGCTGGACACCCTTTCTGTGAACCAGGAGTGGTCAAATAGGTTTGCCTTTAATACTGCTCTGCTTCTCCAATTTGAGGCCTAATGACTGTCAGGTATAGATTCTTAATGTGATATGGAGTCATGAGAAAACCCAAGCACCTATGGGCTAGCCTCTGCAGGGCTTTGAAGAGCTCATTTGAAAGAAAGGATCCCTATTCTCACTTGATGGAGATCAGTAACCTAACAGAGGAAGGCAAGAGACTTCATCCACAATGACTGAACTTTTTGCTATTTTGGTTTTGGATGTACAAATGGGATCATTCTTTGGATCCATCAGGTGCTGAGAATCTAATCCACGGCCTAACACAGGGCCAAGAACCTGATTTAGACAAGTCCCTTTCCAAAGCAATTAAGCAAAGAGCCACAGGTGATGCCTATTCAATTCCATTTAAAAACTGTTTTCTTCACGCTTCACAAAGTGGTGGCTTGAGGCAAAAACCTTCCTGAGATTCAGGGCAACAGAACAATAGGTAAGCAAAAGGCCCAAAGCAGTGTTTCTCCACTGATATTTTCCTGGTCACACTGATATCTGAGATTTCTGAGATGCTCCCCATTCCCTTCAGCTATCCAGTGCACGGCCATGTCCCAGAGCTTGGAGGTGGTACATATCTTGCACACAAAACCATGAGCCTATTTTGGAGAGTGGCCAGAATTCCTGATGAAAACAGGGACTTAGGAAGGAAGTAGGTGTTGCCCATCCCTAAGGCAAGTGACAGTCCATTCATAAATAGGGTAGGATGAATGCTGGGAAGCTTTCTACTAGACAGGACACATCCGTGATGCATTCTCTTTTCTAATGTCTACAACGAAGGACACAGTGGGATACACAGATATAGAAACACTCACCTTGTCATAAGTCATACTAGAATTTGTCCACTCCAAACCAAACAAACCGCCTTTCTTACCTATTCTCAGAACATGAGACAAAACCACAAACTCACACCCACACCCACAAAGGCACCACCTTCCCCCTAGTATGTCTGTGACTATCCAGAGTGTCCTATGACTGGTGGGCCCTACTATGTTTTCCTGAAATGGCCTGTCCTGTCTCGGGTCTGGTCTCCTTGGCCAACACTGTGAAGTTGTCTGGAGCCAGCGGTTAGCCACTACCTGCTTTCTCAGTAAAGGCCCCTCTTCAGAGCTCTTCTGGCTTTTTCCATCCTCACATCAGCAGGTACCAAGAAAGACTGACTCTTTCCTTGGTAAATCCAAACAAGTGAGTCCACTGGGACTAGTACTGCAACTGGCTCTGAGTGCCTGGCTTCCTGGATCCCAAGTTCAGAGAGTTCCATCACCAAGGAAGAGATGTAGGTCACTTCCTTTAGGAACTGAATGAGCTAACTGCCTTGGCAACCACTTGGTCCTAAGAGTTGCTTTCAAGTGTCCCATGAGATGGAGGCTGCCCCTACTTACTGTGACACTTTCACAAGTTAGAATGGTATATCAACCATAGGCACCAGGGAACAGCTCTCCAAACAGGCCTGGTTTGGTCCATCTTCTCTATATTAAGAACAGAGAGACTGATACAGACAAAACCCTTCATCCTGACAAGGTTGTTTGCCATTGAAGATGACTTTTGCTCTCTCAGGTCCTTCATAGCTGCCTACAACTTCTCCAGAGTTCATTTCTACATGGATCTTTGAGTTTCTCAGCATGTGGAAGATCTCCTACATTCCTGTATTGAAAGACCAACTCTGGGCCTGCTCTTCTGTAAAGTTAGATTGAGGGAACAGTGTATGGTTAGTGTTAATAACAGGTTCGATTTGGGTTAGGAATCATTCTGCGTGATGACTAATAGTATTGGGAATCTGCAATATTTACAAGAATATATAGGTGAAATATAAGTATGAAAATATAAATCTAGGTAAGATTTGAAGCCTAGAAGTGCATTGGGCCCATGATTGGTATACTTAGCTTTGAATTACATTCTGCACAGATGTCTCAGATAAATCGATATAAAATGGGATAGGACCTTCTACCTTGGATGATTGAATGTCGAAGAGAACATCCAGTCAAAAAGGCATAGTCGGTAGGATTAGGAAGATAGCCTGTAGGTTTAGAAAAAAGAGTGATTATGGCATTTGGACAAAATTCTTTAGCAATAGATTTTTGGGTAGTGAGTGAATGTCAGTGTCAGCACACGCGAAGGGTCAGTCACAATGATGAACTGGGGAAAATAAGTAGGAAAGCAGATATCAATAGAGACATTAGGAAATCAGGCAAAATATAATGTAAGAGGGTTAGACATTTTCAACATGGTTGAGGTTGAATATATAATCTTAGGAAGAAAGACATATGTTGCCTCCAATATGATTAACATTTGAGAGCATTAGGCAACCTGGACATGGTTGTTTTTAGTAATCCATGCTCACTTTCCATTTTGCTTAGGTGAAAGGTTAATTAAATAGGCACTTGTCACTTCCTGTTTTTCTGTATGCTTAACAAACCACTGTTAAAATCTTGAGAACTGTTTGCTATTTTGTTCCCAGAATGTGCTGTCCCCAACTGCCAAACTGCAGAATATACTCCCTCACCCGGGTGCACGCAAACCGCACACTCGCCCTGACCAATCAATAAATTTCCCTTTCTGCCCTCTCCAAGAAAAGTATGTAAGCTCTGTTAAAGCTGTTCTCAGGGCTCTCTGCTCTATTTAAGTGAGCTCTGAGCCCCAGCATGCTGGAACCCCAATAACATCTTTGCTGTGGCCGAGTGAAAATTGTATACTGTTCTGTACTTAAAAGATGCTTTCTTTTGCTTGCCTCTGCATAAAGATAGTCAGTTGGTGTTTGCTTTCGAGTAGGTAGACCCAGAAACCGGAACGTCTTTTCAACTAACTTGGACTAGACTCCCACAGGGGTTCAAAAACTCCCCCACTCTCTTTGATGAAGCCCTTCACAGACATCTCTACAACTTCAGAACTACACACCCCGAAGTCATTCTGCTTCAATATGTGGATGTCCAGCTACTGGCAGCCAACACCAAAGAAAACTGTGAGTCTGAGACCCAAGCACTATTATCTGAGCTTGCTCAACTCGGGTAGAGAGCTTCGGACAAAAAGGCCCAAATTTGCCAGCAAGAAGTAATCTTCCTGGGGTATTCCCTTAGGCACAGTAAATGATGGCTCACTGAGCCCAGGAAACAAACCGTTGTGCAGATACCACCCCCATTTAACAGGAGACAACATAGAGAGTTTCTTGGGACTGCTGGCTTTAGCAGGTTATGTACCTGGGTTTGTGTTCTTAGCTGCTCCTTTATACCCGCTGTTAAATGAGAATGCCCAATTCCAATGGACCCTTGAGCACCAGCAAGCTTTTGATAACATCTAAGAACACTGACAATGAACTCCTCAACTTCAGTGAGCCCAGCCTGCAATTTCAGAAAGCCCTACACTACGTTAAAAATGTACATCAACTCAATCAACTTGGTTCAAAAAAACTGCAGGCATTACTGTAGGATCAAGAACAGAGTTTTAGACAAACTCACTCACAGTGAAAGGAAATAATTGAATGGGTAACAAAAGCCTGTCAGTTCTGTCAATTGGTTAATGCTTACACTTCCAAGCTTCCTACAGGAAAGCACCTATGAGGAATTAGACCAGGACAATTCTGGGAAGTGAACGTTACTGAAATTAAGCCAGCAAGGTATGGGCTTAAATATCTCCTAGTCTTTGTAGATACATTTTCAGGATGGATTGAAGCCATTCCCACCAAAAATAAATAAAAGAAAACCGGCACAAATTGTGGTCAAGAAGATCCTGAAAGATATTTATCAAAGACACGGCCTGCCTAATGTAACATGGTCTGATAATTGAAGACCCTTCATGGGCCAGGTAAATCAGGGGATAGCCAGGACCCTGGGGATTAATTGGAAGTTACATTGTGTTTATAGACCCCAGAGATCAGGACACGTAAAAAAAATAAATAAAACCATTAAAGAGACCTTAACGAAATTAAGCTTAGAGACCGGCATAAAAGATTAGACTATGCTCCTGCCTTATGCACTGTTTCATGCAAGAAATACTCCCTTTGTTTCTTTGTGTAACCTCACCCCCTATGAAATTCTCTATGGGGCCCCTCCTCCACTAAGAGACCTAACCCCGACTCGAAGACCTAAGGATCCCTTCCACACACCCTTGCTTGACAGACTTAAATCTCTTGTAAGAACTCAGATATACCTGTGGAAACAGCTGGCTACTGCCTTCCAACCTGGGGACGAGGGGAATCCACATTGATATCAAGAAAGAGACTTCCTCTACATAAGATGACATCAGGTGTCATCCCTGGAACCCCGCTGGAAAGGACCATTCCAGGTGCTACTTATAGCACCTAAAGCAGTAAAAGTAGAGGGAATCACTTCCTCCATCCATGCGTCTCATCTCAAGCCTGTGCCATGTCCAGACTCTGGCTGGAAACTGGAAAAGACTGGAAACCCTTTCAAATTGCATATTCGCCACGTGGGTAAGGCTATAGACTCTCTCCTTGGCCACCCGTAGTCCTAACGCTCATCAGCCCCTACTGCAGCGATGGCTGATCACAAATCCTACTAGATAAGAAGTATGGTCTCTCTTGCATACAGCCCACTTAGGGACCTGGAGGCCATCTCTCCACCCAGACATTTGCCAGCTGGCTATAGGTCTTTTCTATTAGAATATCCCTGATGAAGAGGATCCCATTAAAATTCCATTAAATCCTTTCCGTACCATAGATAATGGAAACAAACATTATGGTTGTAGGGACAGGCAAGCCAGATGCAGGTTGGCTAGCCTATATTAGTATGTTTGCCCGGCAGACTATCAAAGCCACAAACCGCCACGGCTGTGTGGGGGAAAAGCCGACTTCTTCTGTAAGTCATTTGGATTTGAGCATACAGGGGCTGCCTGGTGGAACCCAAAATCCTCATCAAATTCAGTACACAGCATTGGCCATATTACCACTTAGACAACCCAAACTCATGGCCCCCAGAGGAGTCTCTAGATCCTCAAATTCTGTGTGACCTTTTTAACTTCTGCAAGTGCTCAAAAGGGTGAAAGGAAATTCCCCTATGTGAAGGCCTTTTTCCTCTTTCGCTCACATCCTGAACTATGCTTCTCCAGTAGTTCCTCAAACTCAGCCTTCTGCTCCATACTCTCTGCTGTCAGTCCCACCTCAGCAAACCTGATTTCTCTTCTCCAATTACTAGATCAAAAACCGAAACCTCCGCCGGTTCTCAGAGCATTGCCCCCTTGCTGAGGTAGCAGGTACTGAGGTACCCATCCACCCACTCACTTCTCTCTTTTCCTGTCAGTGCCCACAACGGGTCCCACCAGGTCCTCTTACCACCTAACCCAAAGCTCAAACCAGCTTAGGAGAGCCCTCAGACCCCTATCGAAGATGTAATGAAAATGGCCTTTAAAGTTGCTTTGTCATCACTGAAAACAGGTTACTAAATTTTAAAGTCCCTCACAGGCTTTTTGGGATACTCACTCCCGTCTTCCTTTCTGCTCTACCGTTTCTACTGCTCAATTTATGTGGCTAGGAAAATCCCAAAATCCTTTCCCATTATTCTTTTACATCTCTCCTTCCTTATTCTGAGATCCACGGAGCTGCTCTCACCTCCCGCCTTCCCCATCTTCCCCCTCTGTACCAGGCCCTCAGAAAAATCTTCACTGAACTTCTCCAGAAGTCTTCACCATGGCTGACTTTAGGACTTTCAGCAAAAGAGTCTCTATAAATGAGTTCAGTGTAGATTAACTTCCTCTTATTCTGTTGCCCTGTTCTACTTGCCTACTGGCTGGAAAAATCATCACTCCTAAGCTAGACACCCCCTTAATAGTTTTTCACAGAATATGTGAACAAGGCCTCTGGCCTTGAGCTGGGGCTTCACAGAGATGGCTACATTTCTAAGATAAAAAGTTACAAACTGGGCTCCATGGTAACAGTTGGCAGGGGGATAAAAGAATAGGAAAAAAAAAGCTCTCTGCCTCCCAGGTGTCCTTGAAAAGTTAACTTGCCCACAATAATGGAAAAAACAGGGAAAAAAAGCTTCGTTTTGTGAATTTCTGCAGACTGTGAACTTCTGAGTCCCTTCTCTTTCATGTTGGGTACAAAATTCTAAAACTACCTAAAATTGGGGTTCAGGGAGTTAATTGATTACAACAGAAGCAATGCCCTCTGAATCCGGTTGCAACCAAATAGGACTGTTTCCCTGTCTTTGGTGCTATCTTAGGTGCCGTGCCTTGTCCGTCCCTACAACAGTATAATTCTATATACTTAAACATTGTTTATGTTTTCATGAAATGATCAACAGATGTGATTAATTGTGTAATGGTGAAGATGTGTCCCAGATTGCTCTATAATGACCCAGGTTCATTTGAAGTTCAAACAGAGGGGCATACAACCCGGTTCCACTGGGAACATATATCCCTCACTTTAGCCATCATATTAGGAATTGGAGTTGTGGCAGGGGTAGTCACAGGAACCACTGCCCTGCTCCATGGTACACAACAAATGACCCAAATAGAAGCAGCAAGAGACCAAAACTTAAAGATAATAGAAACCTCCATCACAGCTTTGCAGGAATCTTTAACATCTCTCTCTGAAGTTGTTTTACACTCAAGTTGAGGGTTGGACCTCCCCTCCATGAGAGAAGGGGGCCTTTGTGCTGCATTGATGTAATAATGTTGTTTTGATGCCGACCATACTGAGGTTGTAAAATAAAAGGATGCCTTGAAAAGCGTCAACGAGAGAGAGAGGCCCAAAAAGGGTGGTTTGAGTCTTGGTTCACACAGTCCCCCTGCTTATCTACGCTTTTATCAACCCTGGCCTGTCCAATAATAATCCTCATATTATTTCTAACTATAATACCCTGTTTGCTCAACCATGTAATTTCTTTACTCCAAGCTCAAATTGGACAAGTTAAACTTATGGTAATACCCCACTAGCAGACATAGAATGTGACACGCCCCAATAATCACTTTTATGATTAAAAGTAGCAAGAAGAAGAAGTGCGGAATGAAAGGTTAATAAAAAAGGTACTTGTAACTTCCTGTTTTTCTGTATGCTTAACAAAACACTGTTGAAATCTTGAGAACTGTTTGTAATCTTGTTCCCAGATTGTGCTGTCCCCAACTGCCAAATTGCAGAATGTATTCCCTCACCCAGATTCACACTAACCGCCCACACGCTCTGACCCATCAATAAATTTCTGTCCCTGCCCTCTCCAAAGAAAGTATATAAGCTCTGCTTAAGCTGTTCTCAGGGCTCTCTGCTCTATTCCTGTGAGTATATTCAGAAGGAGTATAAAGTGAGTGACAGGATTAGACATTTTCAACAGGCTTGAGGTTGAATACATAATCTTAGGAAGAAACAAATATGTAGTCACCAATAGGATTTATATTTGAGAGCATTAGACAAAGGTGAAATGGATGTTTTAGGAATCCATGCTCACTTTCCACTTAGGATATGGTACAATCATAAGTGTGAACTTTGCATTTGTGTCCAGAATATTACTGTGACAAAATGTATGTGTAGATCTGGTGCATGAGTATTTCTTCCACCATTTCTGGGAGCAATATTTGAAGACTATAAATTATTATTGGGGGTGCAAATAGATGTACCCTGTGTTTATGAAAATAGAGATAATGCATGAATAGACCATACTGTGAATAAGTAATGTAACTGGTTCCAACTTTAAATAATGGATTGAATTCACATCTGAAATTATACAGGGAATCTTATATTGATATACAATCATTCATTCCAACCAGTAATACATCTAATGGTAATATTAGGGTTATGGTTTATCATGATGTGTGTGAGTTTTGCTTCAAAAGTGATTATGGAAATTGAAAAAAATGTGTTTGGAAAGAAGTCTCATGAAAAGACCAGTCAAGAAACCTGGAGGAATGCATGTGTTCTGAAGCAGGAAGTGATTGAAAGTGAAACAAATGCATATAAATTTGTGAACTTGTGGATGAAATATATATATTATGAAGTGCAAAAACTGAAGAAATATTAATGTACCAGTGTTGAATGAAATTGAACGTCAAAAGACTCATCATGTCCCATAGGAATTCACTTGCATTGATGTTAAACTGGGTCAGTTACTGTAGAAATATTGATATTTGTAACCACCATTCGCTGTAGTGAGTTTTCTGTTATAGAAAACAAATATGTATTTCAAGTGGATGAATATTTCTGAGATAAATCTTTTGAGAAGTTGATTATTAATCCACATACATGAAAAGAATGAATTTTGAGAGTGTATATAAGACACATGTAATTCATATTTTGAAATATTTTTAGAGTGTATATATATATATATATATATATATATATATATATATATAAACACACACACACACACACATACATCACATACATACACACAAAATACACACAGACATTAAATAGTAGCAATATATATGAAAAACGTAATTCATCATAAAATATATACCAACCACAGATGGAAAAATAATATTTATTTTACTGAAAATGGATTTATGTATAATGTTCTACTAGGAAGCTCACCCATAGGTTGAATTTTTAGGTCCAACAGCGTTTACGAGAAGTGATCTCTTCTCACAATTTGTATCTGCCAAGTCAGGCACCTCACACAAATGTACGTGTGATACCAGGTAGGATTCTATATGTGCATATAAAAATACACGTGCGGAATAGGCTAGAGAGAAAGGGAGTCAGGAATTGACATATTTGTTCATTTTTAAAACACATGGAGAAATATTTTAATAAAAAATTCACTAGATTTATAACACCTACCCTTTATCTTGCAAAAGGCAATTCTAGTATACACCATGCCTCCTCTGAAATGCTTGTATTTCAATTCTATTTGGATTATTTTTCTCCATCATATTAGTATTAGTAGTTAGAATCTAGTAAGCTATGGGTTAGTGTCAGGGATTCAGTATTTCGAATGGAAAATTGGAAAATGAATCCAATGTATATGCAAATATGTGCTGCACAATAATCTTCCCACTCTCATCCAGAATAATGTCTTGACATTACCTTGGCCTCAAGTAAGACACAATTAGAGGAGAAGAGTTAGAAAATCTGTGAATACATATCTGGATTGGAAAATGCTCAGTAGTTCACAACCTTCGAGGTTGTAGAGGAGTTTCCAAAAGTAAGGGACACGGTTGATAAACCCAACCTAAGCTTTTATTAAAATTAGGAGCCATCTTTCCACAAAACCATGAAAAGATAATTTTGGCTTTAGTATAAATTACTGCAAATTCTGAACCTGCTTGAAATGCCTCCCCGTGCCTTGAACTCCCCCATGCCTAGCTCTCTGACCAGATCGCAGCCCTCTCTGAAACTTCAGTGACACCTCATAAATAATGGCCTTCCCTGACCATACAACGACCCTCTCTGAGGCTCTAATGGTCCTCATAATTTCTGATTCTAGGGCCAGCAAAAAAAAATGTAAACAAAAATTAGTGTGATGCTTATCAAAATTCTGTTTTCTGTAACGCCCCTTTTGTGTAACTTTCTGGGCTATAAAGCTGGGCTGTAGGAGAGGTGGGTTTGCTGTCTTGTTTCCACTATTTTGAGAGGAAGATGCAGCCCGGCCACTGAAAATAATAAGCTTGTCTTAATTTGACTTTAATTGGAGTCAGTGGTCTTTTCTTGAATCGTGGTCTAACATTTTGTAGTTCCGCAGCGAGATGAACCTGCCCCAACAGATCACAAGACCAGACTGCTGGAAATTCTGAAGCTGGCCTTCCCTCCAGGGCTCCGTCCTGGAGAGGCAAGTTCCAAGGCCTTGGAGTGAGCTTTTGTTCCGGGGAGAACTGCAGTGAACCACTGCACTAAAACAATTAGCAAGCTCATGGTGGAGGAGGCCTCCATTGGTAAGTAGCACCTATATAACATTTGATATCCGGTAAAGGGAGATCTCTTCTGATGACAGAGAGGTGGCCTGGGGAGGCACACATATACTCCTGTCTGGGACAGTAACGAGAATCATTCTGTCCTCTGTTCTATTCTGTAGTGAATTCCTCTGAAAGGGTAGAGAGGTGCCAACAGACACACAGAAGTTCCTATCCCGGAGCATTAGCAAGATGTTCCATTGCTCCTCTGTTTTTCTGTTTCTGTGCCGAGTTTCTGTTTTTTTTTTGTGTTTTTTTTTCTGTGTTTTGTGTTTTTTTTCTGTGTTTTTTGTTTGTTTGTTTTTGTGTGTTTTGTTGTGTGATTTCTGTGGAAAAAACTTAAGGATATTTGACATGAAAATGGGTAATAAAGCATCTAAGGCTGACATCCCTTTGAACTGTGTTTTAAAGAACTGTGATGAACTTTACCCCCCTTTGTTAAGCAGGATAAGAGAAGCCACTAGCTGGCTGCCTGGAGCACACACACTGCACAGGGCAATGCCTGCTGGGGACGTAAGAACTGAGTATCTCCCAGGTTAACAATTGAAACTCCTTTAAAACCCCTTGTCCCTTCAGACAAAGAGAGTTACAACCTTTGGGCAGAGACCCCTGTGTTTTTCCTTTGTTAGCAAAGCAGTAAAACTCCCTTTTTCTTTTTCTCAAACCCTGTCCTCATTATTAAATTGGCATGAATTGACTTCAAATTCAGGAAGTGAACTTTAAGTTACAAATTTTGGTACCCCCCACCGCCCCGGAAATTTTTGAGAGCTGACTACTGAAATGTTAGGAGATGGAGCGTGCTTGGGGTGGAACGAAACCAGAAGAGCTAATCCTGTAAGTATAAGGAGGGACTGAGCGACTCCCAGCAGCTGCCAAAGCCCTGTTTTTTCAGAGAATTACCTCCTTCCTTCCCTGCACTGTAAGGATTATGCCACCTCTGTTTTTTTAAAAAAGAGAAAAAGAAAAAGGGTACACTAAATGCAGTAAAGTAACCATGGAGACCCTTGATATTACATTTCAGGTTGTCCCTCTGTGAAAACATCTGGTTCCCTTGTGGGGACATCTATGGTTCCACTGGTGTAGTTGATTTTTCTCTTATCTGCTCTGTTTTAAAGGCTTCTGTCTGTCAGCCATATTCTGGAGCTCCTTTCTGTCTGTCTTGTGTCTTTTTTTCTGGCCCTTTAAGACATGTGCAATGATATGTTGATATTATAAATTGTTTCTTGGGAATGATCTTAGCTGAATGTGTGTCTAAATGATGATGTTTTATTGTAACAATCTGGTATCTGAATGGGTTTTTAAAGCATTGCACAATCTTGCAGTTAAAAGTCGGATTTGGGTAATTGTTTAGTTTATGATTTCAGATAATTCATGTCAGAGAACTTAAATAGTTAGGATGGAAAACTAAACAACAAAACTTCCAAGTTGGCAAGTAACTTCCCAATCATTCAGGCTATTTTTCACCAATTTTGAACTGGGTAGCCTGGGAAAATGTCACTGTGTGTAGCAGTGCATTAAATTGGACAAGGATAGTAAATCATAGTATGGTATCTGTTGACAAAAAAAAGATGTAAAGATATAAAATTTTGTGAATTGTATCTTAAACTTGTATGATAATTTTCAACATCCAAACCTGAATATTATGGTTGAAATGCCTTAGGCCTGAGGTGTCTGCTCAGATTAGCAGCTTTTCCCTGTTCCTTCTGGACCTCAGCCAGGACTTATGTTGAAATGCAAATGAAAGAAGCCTGCTAACTTAGTAGGAGACTGATCTGAGGCCTAAGAGAAAAAAAAAGTTAAATTGTATGGTATTTACTAATTAATTACCAGTCATTTTTTCTAGAACTCTTATTTTTTTCCTTAGATTCTTTAGTTTTTTGAGCTCATGATTTTGATCCTACAGACCTAGGTTAATGTTTTTCTGATCAGTTCTATCTTTGACCAACTGTGGAGTTTTTGAAACATTGCAATGGATATTTCACCTGTGAAAAGCTACAAGACCTTTACTATTATTATGTGTACACGCTGTTGTTATGTGTTGTATATCTATATATACATATGTCCGTATATCATATATATGATACACAAATTAACATATATAAAGTGCACTCATAAAAACAACGCTCATAAAAACAAATTTTACAAAGTGGATCTAAAGATCTTTAATTCACGTGATTTAAATTGTTGAATTTAAATTGGATAAACAGATAAAAATAAATGTCTTTAAAACTCAGCTTACAAGTTTTTCTAGGTGTTCAAAAATCTAATAAAATATTAATGTCTACAAAAATTCTAATATGACTTGGTTCTAGGACTTTTCCTTCAACAAAAAAAATGGTTTACAATCTTCAATACATTTGTCTAATATTTTGATAAATAAGTAAAGTAAATTTGATATGGGATTACTCATTCATGAGTACTTTTGTTACATATCTGATTGATTTACTAAGG
Source organism: Callospermophilus lateralis (assembly GCF_048772815.1). Lineage (NCBI taxonomy): Eukaryota > Metazoa > Chordata > Mammalia > Rodentia > Sciuridae > Callospermophilus > Callospermophilus lateralis. The sequence goes on along the minus strand of NW_027510453.1, from coordinate 363,313 downwards.
TCTGTAGAAGTGTGTAATAAAGTCTGTATAAGATTGTAAAAATCAGTCGTGTGTTAAAGAGACAAAAATTTCTGAAAACATAAGTTTACCCATAACATTGTGTTTTATTAAGTTTTATTTTTTCTAGAGCAAGCAACCATAAAAATTAAACAACTGATTAAATAAGAACTGTTATTTTAGAGCCCTGTACTGCCATTTCTTTAAAAGCTAAACTTGCTTAATGTAGAAACATCAATGTAATTGTGATGCTATTAATGTTCTCCTATCTTTCAGGTATACAAGTCTGTAAGGTAGAAACTTTAAAAGAGCATTATACCAAGCTGGTGTTCTGAAGTTGTATAGTAAAAAAAATATATTGGGCATTCATTTACCAGTTTTCAATAAGATATGTAAAGTTTTATGTTACTTTTTACATTGGGGAACAATTTAAATGTATTTTTATGTTAATGAGAGCCTTATCTATGCAAAGGTTAAAAACTTTCAGTGTTTATTAAATTCATGTTTTAAATGTGATATCCTATGGTGTTAGCTAATGTTCATGTGACCTCAAACAATTTATATAAAATTTGTAAAATGATATTTAAAAAAACAAAGTTCATCTTTAGAACTAAAACACTTAATATTTATAAAGAGCCCTGCCTTACCTGAGATAAGGCTCTGTGTCCCATATTACTACATGTGAGAATGACTACGAAAGCTGTAGGTAAGATTATGTTTCATTTAAAGTTATGTTCAAAAGTTGTTTTGTTTTCTGTTAAGATTACTAGGATCTCAAACAGTTGATATAATGTATAACTCAGCTAAAAAATTCAGGGGAGCTATTACACGAACTAAGTATTTTTACACTTGTTAAAAAATTTTATTTTGTAATTTCCTTATAAGTGATCTAAAGATTCCCTGTTAGTGTTTTACAGAAGTGTTGCTTTAAGAACACAGCATGGGTTAATTTAAGAAAATAAGTCATCACCTACAAGACACCTACAATACAGATCCCAATTAATAAAAAGATAAATAATTATAAACTTATAGACATTAAACCCCAGTACTCTTAATATAAGGCTGTTAAAATTTATTTGCTGGATAATTAAGATTAGGATTTAAAATTAAATTTACATGAAAAGAGCCAAGAAAACCAATATTTGGCTCTTGCCCTCTGAGTCAGTCTGAATCCATTGAACAGGGGACTTCTCTAAAAGCTTTCCAACTCTGGGCCTCATAACCTCCCAATCAGGGAGATTAATGAGACCACTGGAAAACAGAAAGCCAATCAGTGCATTTTCTATGAAGAAGAGAGTCATCAGAGAAGGGAGACATCTTTGATGCTTCCGAGGGAAGCCCCATGGTCAAGCAAGACCTGGACCCACCTAGCGCAAATGGCACCAGCAGAACTGAGAAGCTGCTCTCAAGTTTCCCCAGGAATGACTTTCATAAAACTCAGCTAATGTTAACAATAGATAGAAACAAAAGTCAGTTTGACAGCTTCATCTTAAACACTTAGCAAAGAGAGTTAAAACCAAAATACAGCCATTCCTGACATTTTAAATAATAATAATAATAATAATAATAATAATAATAATAATAATATTTTAAGGTATTCACTTTATGTTATCCTCCCAAAATAAGTAAGACTGGAGGCCACAAAGAAGGATTCTCAGTCAGCAATGCCTGATAACTATAAAAAGTGACTATCAAGAGGAGTGCCGGAGGCACAAATTTTAAGTTTAAGGCCTACAGATATTCCTAACCTACACAGGTAGGCTTGGTGTTTGCTAGTATGATTATCCAGCCCTGAGTAACAGAATTAAAGGTTTCTCTATTACACACAGAGGTCATACTAGTAAAAGAATTTTGCAAGATCAGATGACATTAAATTATTAAACTGTATCTTATGGGGAGGGACAAATGTAACACTAAATGTTAAATATTAAGTTGACATTCTGATAACTGGGGATATTAAAGCCTGCTGAGGGAACTTCTATACAGTGACATGTTCCAGCTGCTGCAACATTTTTTCAGTACTCATGGTTTTTGTTTCTCACATAGAAGAACCCATCCCCAGATGACTTTACAACCTGTTCTTCCCCAACCAGACTTCAAACCGAACTGATTTCTAAAAGGCAAGCCATGTCCCTCAACTGACTTCTAAAAGACAAGTCATGTCCCATATGCTGTGCCCACTCACGTCACCCTCTCTCAGCTCTGAAGACGCCAAAATGAGTGACGCCTCTCGTCTAACAACTATGGAGCCAAAAATAAATAGACTATCAATATAAGTAATTAATTATGTCAGGTAAAATCAGGAATCCAGTTTTGGGTGAGTTCTAAAAATTTGGAGACTGTTACCTGAGGAATTAAAATTCCCTCAGTGCTCTTTTCCTACCCTATCAAAGATTTGGAAGGGGCACATTAGAAAGGGGGAATGATAGACCCATCATGATCATTTATTAAAATTGGGAGCCATCTTGCCACAAAACCATGAAAAGATAATTTTGGCTTTACTATACATTACTGCAAATTCTGAATCTGCTTTGAATGCCTGCCCATGCCTTGAACTCACCCATGCCTGGCTCTCTGACCAGATAGCAGCCCTCTCTGAAACTTTAGTGACACCTCATAAATATTGGCCTTCCCTGGCCAGACAACGACAGTCGTTGAGGCTCTAATGGTCCTGATAAATTCTGATGAGGGGCCAGCAAAAAACAAAAAATGTAAACTAGCATTAATGTGATGCTTCTCCGAGTTCTCTTATCTGTAACCCGCCTTTGTGTAACTTTCTGGGCTATAAAGGTGGGCTGTAGGAAAGGTGGGGTTGCTGTCTAGTTTCCACCATTTTTAGAGGGAGAGGAAGCCAGTGGAAATAATAAGCTTGGTTTAATTTGATTTTAATTGGAGTCAGTGGTCTTTTGTCATGTCCTGGTCTAACAGGTAAACACTCCACAAATATGGAGCTCTGCCGGCCTAAAACTTCTTGAGAAACTGCCCCTGACCTTGGGCACTTGAAATATATGTTGTTGTCAGGAGCTTTAGCTTCCTTTGTAGTGAGACCATCAAAGCTGGGTCTGCATATATGTGACCTGGAAGATATAGTTTCTTATTTTCAAATGAACATGAGGCAGCAGTGCTGAATTCTCTCTTTGTTGGAAAACTGTGGCCACTGAAGGCTAAGTGCCTCCCCGTGTGGACTGTGAAGCCATTTGCTCATCTTCCACTTTTCATGGTGTTTCTTGCTGTTGCACTGGGAGTTTGGTATTTGCTTCACAAAATACAAGGAGATCAACAGGGACTCAGTGCTGGAGGAATTTCTCATACGTGTGGTGGGTCAGGGTCTGCAGGAGAATACACCAACCAGGCTTCTATCCCACATAGCTTGCCCCCTTAACCATTGCAACCTGATTGTGAACATTGCCCTGAAACCTCTCCATATAACAAGATGCCTTTATATGAAGAGGTCAAACGTATAAGGGATTACGCGCTGCACCATTTCAGCCACAAGCCATTTGGAAGTCATTAGCAGATCCACATGGCCCCACCAGAGATGTGTTATCACACACCTGTGCACCACAGCTCTGTGTCACTATTCAGCAGTCTCCATCTGAGTTTGCCTAGATCTCAGTTTCCAAGGGCGACTCTCATGAGTGACCTCCTAAAATCCCAACACAATTCATGGCAATTCTTCTCTGAGGTCAGTTCCAGAACTCAGTTTCTAAGGGGAATCACACCAGAGTTCCAGTCATGGTGGCCACAGTCATGTCTTCCAACCGCCACAAAAATGACCACAATTAAAACCAAAAGACTCCCACATGGCCCTCATCTTCTTCCATATAGACACTCATCAAATTCTCTGGCTGGAGGTTTTCATAAGGGGCGCAGTCCAAGACAGTGTCCAAAATATGCTCCCTTGCCCCTATTTTCCCTAATTCAGTGTGGCCTGAACACCCTTCCTGTGAACCACGAGTGATCAAATATGCCTGCCCTTATTACGGCTTCACTTCTCCAATTTGAGGCCTAATGACTGCCAGTTATAGATTCTTTATGTGAATTGGAGTCATGAAAAAAACCCAAGCATCTATGGTCTAGCCTCTGCAGGCATTTGAAGAACTCATTTTTCCCAAAGGATCCCTATTTTCACTTGATGGATGTCAGAAATATTACAGAAGATGGCGAGAATCTTCATACACAATGACTGCTATTTTGACCATTTTGGTTTTGTAGCACACAGGGAATCTTTCTTTAGATCCATCAGGTGCTGAGAATCTAAGCCACAGCCTCACACAGGACCAAGAGGCTGATTAAGAAACATCCCTTTCCAAAGCAATTAATCAAAGAGCCACAGGTGATGCCAATTCATTTCCATTTGAAAACTGTTTTGTTCAGGCTTCACAAAGGGGTGGCCTGAGGCAAAGACCTTCCTGACATTCAGGGCAATGGAACAATAGGTAAGTAAATGGCCCAAAGCAAGGATTCTCCACTGAGACTTTACTGGTCACATTCATATCTGAGTTTTCTGAGATCCTCCAATTCCCTTCAGTTATCATGTACATGGCCATGTCACAGAGCTTGGAGGTGATACATATCTTGGACACAAAACCATGAGCCTAGTCTCGAGAGTGGCCAGAATTCTGGAAGAAAACAGCAAGGTAGTAAGATAGTAGGCATTGCCCATCCATAAGGCGAGTCAAAGTCCATTCACAAATTGGGCAGAATGAATGCTGGGAAGCTTTCTACTAGACAGGACACATCCATTGATGCATTCTCTTTTCTAATGTCTACAACCACGGACAAAGTGGAATACACAGACATAGAAACACTCGCCTTATCAAACAACTTACTAGAAAAAGTCCACTCCAAACCAAACAAACCGCCTTTTCTACCTATTCTCAGAACATGAGAAAAAACCACAAACTCACACCCACACGCAAAAAGGCACCTCCTTCCCCCAAGTAGGTCTGTGACTATCTGGAGTGTCCTCTGACTGGTGGGTCATACTATGTTCCCCTGAAATGGACTATCCATTCTCAGATCTGGTCTCCTCGGCCAACTGTGTGAGGTTGTCAGGAGCCTGTGGTGAGACACTACCTGCTTTCTCAAGAATGACCCTGGCATTTGGCCATCCTCACATCAGTAGGTACCAAGGAAGAGTGACTCTGTCCTTAGTAACACAAAACAAGTGAGCCCACTGGGACTGGGACTGGGATTGGCTCTGGGTACCTGGCTTCCTGGATCCCAAGTTTAGAGAGTTCCATTACCAAGGAAGTGAGGTAGGTCACTTCCTTTAGGAACGGAATGAGGTCACTGCCTTGCCAAACACTTTGTTCTAACAGTTGCTTCCAAGTGTTCCATGAGCTGGAGGCTGCCCCTACTTCCTGTGACACTTTCACAAGTTAGAATGATATATCATTCATAGGCACCAAAGAACAGCTCTGCACAAAGGCCTGGTTTGGTCCATCTTCTCTACATTAAGTAGAGAGAGGCTGATTCATACACTTCCCTTCATCCTGACCAGGTTTTTTGCCATGGAAGATGACTTTTGCTCTCTCACGTCCATCATAGCTGCCTACATCTTCTTCAGGGATCCTTTCTGCATGGACCTCTGAGGTTCTCAGCAGGTGGAAGATCCCCTACATTTCTGTATTTTAAGATCAGCTCTGTCCCTGCTCTTCTCTAAAGTTAGATTGAGGGAACACTGTGTAGTTAGGGTTAATATCAGGTTTGATTTGGGTTAGGAATCATTCTGTGGGATGAATAATGGTACTGGGAATCTGTGATATTTATAAGAATATAGACGTATGATTCAAGTATGAAAAACAGAAATCTAGGTAAGATTTGAAGCCCAGAAGAGAATTGGGCCCTTGATTGGGATACTTAGCATTGAAATACTTTCTGCACAGATGTCTCAGATAAATCGATATACAATGGCATAGGACGTTGTACCTTGGATGATTGAATGTCAAAGAGAACCTCCAGTCAAAAAGGGATAGTTGTTAGGATTAGGAAGATAGTCGGAAGGTTTAGAAAGAAGAGTGAGTATAGGATTTGGACCAAAGTTCTTTATCAATAGAGTTTCAGTTAGAGAGTGAATGTTAATGTCATTCCATGTGAAGAGTCAGTCACAATGATGAACTGGGGAAAATATGTAGGAAAGCAGATATCAATAGAGACATTATGAAATCAGGCAAAGTATTAAGTGAGTCATAGGATTAGGCATTTTCAACAGGGTTGAGGTTGAATATATAATCTTAGGAAGAAACAAATATGTAGTCACGAAGAGAATTGACATTTGTGAGCATTAGGCAACCTGGACAAGAATGTTTTTAGTAATCCATGCTCACTTTACATTTAGGCTTTGGTGAAATTACATAAAATAGGTAGTTGTCACTTTCTGTTTTTCTGTATGCTTAACAAAACACTGTTGAAATCTTGAAAACTTCTTGCTAATCTTGTTTCCAGAATGTCCTGTCCCGAACTGCCAAACTGTAGAATGTATTCCCTCTCCCGTTTACACGCAAACCGCCCACTCGCCCTGACCCATCCATAAACTTCCCTCCCTGCCCTCTCCAAGGAAAGTATATAAGCTCTGCTTAAGCTGTTCTCAGGGCTCTCTGCTCTATTCAAGTGAGCTCTGAGTCCCAGAATTCTGGACCCTTGGCTGTTGCATGAGACAGTCTCTTGGTGGTCTCTTCCTCCAACGCTCGCCCGAACTTTACATCTGAGGGCCGCAGGGAGATCCAGCAGTGGTGGATGAAAGACAGACAATGGGCTCCTCTCAGGGTGAGTAAGGTGCCTCTTTCTGGTTTCAGGTTTCAGGTTAGGGATGGGCATAATGGCTATCGGTGATGAGCATGAGCTCTCTCTGAGGGTGGCTGACAGACGTGTCACAGAGCCACAGGTCATGTCTCTGGGGGACGCCCTGGAGGTCTCGGGAAATCGAGTAACAATAGTCTCCTCGACTCAGTGATATTTTGTTTTGGATTCGGTATTCCCCGCCCATCAGGTTTTGCCGGCTACTCTGTCCTGGTCTCAGTACTGGACGTCCATTGCCTGTCTTTATTGTCTTGTCTTGTCTGTGTCGTGTGTCATTGGTTTCACTGTTTGTGTATCTTTCATATGGGACAGAGCACTTCAACGCCTCTGTCCCTGACCCTTGATCAGTGGACCAAAGTCTGCTTAAGGGCTCAGAATCTTTCTTTTTCAGTAAAACTCCGGACCTGGTAGACACTCTGTGCCTCAGAATGACCCACCTTCGGAGTCGGATGGCCCCCAGAAGGATGTTTCTACTTCTCACTAATTTAAAAACTCAGAGATATTGTCTTTCAGCCAGGGCCACTTAGCCATCCAGATCAACAGCAATATATCTTAACTTAGAAGGACCTCTGCAAATCTCCTTCTCCATGGGTGAAACCTTTCCTTGAACCTGCCCCCACTCCTACTGCTTCCCCCACGATTGTATCTCTCAAACCCTCTGCTCCTCCTCCTCCACCCTCTGTTCTCCCTGAGTCTCAAGACTCTACTGGACTCTCCTCCCCCTCCTTATGCCCTGTCCTCGTCCCCCAACCCCCAACTCCCTCTAAGTGATTCCCCTGCTGGTGACTCAGACTCTCCACCATTGGAGGAATCTAGGCCAGCCCAGCTCTCTCCAGATGACTACCCCGTGGCACACACAGCCCCTCCTTCCCTGGAGGAAGCTGGCCCTGCCAATAGAACTCAAAGAACTTGCCGGCAGTGAGTAAATTTTGAAGTGGACACAGGGGCAGTATACTCAGCCCTTAAGACACCATTGGGCCATCTATCAAATAAAATGACTCTAGTTCAAGGGCCTAATGGCAGTAAATATGGGGCTTAGACATCTAAGAGGACCATGGTCCTGGGGAAAGGAAAAATCCATCACTCCTTTCTAGTAATCCCAGAATGCCCCCCCCCCCCATTGATGGGCAGAGATCTGCTCAACAAGCTCCAGGCCAGAATAACTTTTATCCCTGAAGGCCCCCAAGTGAAATTTCTAAAACCTTCAGTAGAAACTCCTATAGCCACGGCTTTAACTATGTCAGTAGAAGATGAACATCAACTCGTCACCCCCCCCAAGACTGATCAAACAGGCAAGCTACCCCAGAAATGGATAACAGATTTTGCAGATGCCTAGGAAAAAACTGCTGAGTTAGGCCTAGCCATGAAACAACCTCCAATAACAGTGGGGTTAATAACTACAGCCCACCCAATCAATGTCAAAAAATATCCTCTGAGCAAGAAAGCTAAAGATGGGATAAGGCCCTGTATTCAGAAATATCTGGCCTTAGGGGTCCTAAGGCCCAGTCATTCAAACTGGAACACACCCCTGGTACCAGTAAAAAAATCCAGGAACTGGGGTCTATCGCTTCGTTCAAGACCTAAGAGAGATCAACAACAGAGTGCAGAACATTCACCCCACGGTACCTTATCTGTACAATCTGCCTAGCACTCTGAACCCTGAGCGGAATTGCTATACTGTTCTGTACTTTAAAAAAATGCTTTCTTTTGCTTGCGTCTGCATAAAGATAGTCATTTGCTATTTGCTTTCGAGTGGGTAGACCCAGAAACCAGAACGTCTGGTCAACTAACTTGGACTAGATTCCCACAGGGGTTCAAAATTTCCCCCACTCTCTTTGATGAAGCCCTCCCCAGAGATCTCAACAACTTCAGAACTACGCACCCTGAAGACACCCTGCTTCAATATGTGGATGACCTGCTACTGGCAGCCAACACCAAGGAAAACTGTGAGTCTGGGACCCAAGCACTATTTTCCGAGCTTGCTCAACTCGGGTATAGTGCTTCTGCCAAATAGGCCCAAATTTGCCAGAAAGAAGTAATCTTCCTGGGATATTCCCTTAGGGGCAGTAAACGATGGCTCACTGAGCCCAGAAAAGAAACCATTGAGCATATACCACCCCCATCTAATAGCAGACAATTCAGAGAGTTTCTTGGGACTGCTGGCTTTTGCAGGTTATGGATACTCGGGTTTGCGTCCTTAGCTGCTCCTTTATACCCGCTGTTCAAAGGAGATGCCCAATTCTAATGGACCCCTGAGCACCAGCAAGCTTTTGACAACATCTAATGACACTGAAACTGGAATCCTCAACTTCACTGAGCCCAGCCTGCATTTTCAGAAAGCCCTATGGTACGTTAAAAATGTACATCAACTCACTCACATTGGTTCAAAGAAACTTCAGGCATTCCTGAAGAATAAAGAACAGAGTTTTCCACTAACCAACTCAGAGCGAAAGGAAATAACTGAACAAGTAACAAAAGCCTGTCAGGCCTGTCAATTGGTTAATGCTTACCCTTCCAAGTTTCTTGCAGTTAACCACCTACAAAGATCCAGACCAGGACAATTCTTGGAAGTGGACTTTACTGAAATTAAGCCAGCATGGTATGGACTTAAATATCTCCAAGTTTTTGTAGGTACATTTTCAGGATGGATTGAAGCCTTCCCACAAAAAAAAAAAAGGCACAAATTGTGGTCAAGAAGATCCTGAAAGATAATTTTCCAAGATACGGACTGCCTAAGGTAATAGGGTCTGAAAATGGATTGGCGTTCATGGCCTTGTAAGTCAGGGGTTAGCCAGGACCCTGGGGATTAATTGGAAGTTACAATGTGCTTATAGACCCCAGAGCTCAGGACAGGTAAAATAAATAAATAGAAGCATTAAAGAGACCTTAACAAAATTAAGCTTAGATATCAGCATAAAAACTTGGACTATGCTCCTGCCTTATGCACTGTTTCATGCAAGAAATACTCATACTCCCTCTGTTTCTTTGTGTAATCTCACGCGCTATGAAATTCTCTATGGTCCCTCCTCCAGTAAGGGACATAACCCCAACTCTAAGACCTAATGATCCCTTCCGCACCTCCTGAGTTGACAGAGTTAAAGTTCTTGAAAGAAGACAGTGATATCTGTGGAAACAGCTGGCCACTACCTACCAACCTGGGGACGAGGGGACTCCATATCAATATCAAGTAAGAGACTTCATCTACATAAGACGACATCAGGTGTCATCCCTGGAACCCCGCTGGAAAGGACCATACCAGGTGCTACTTATAACACCTACAGTGGTAAAGGTAGAGGGAATCACTTCCGGGATCCATGCCTCTCATCTCAAGCCTGCGCCCTGTCCAGACTCTGGCTTGAAAATAGAAATGACTGGTAATCCTTTCAAATTGTGTATTCGCCATGTGCATAAGGCTATAGACTCTCCCCTTGGCCAATAGTAGTCCTAAACCTCATCAGCCTGTTCAGCAGCGATGGCTGATCACAAATCATACTGTACTAGAAGTATGCTCTATCTTGCATACAGCCCCCTTAGGGACCTGGTGGCCATCTCTCTACCCAGACATTTGTCAGCTGGCTATAGGTCTTTCCTATTGGGATATCCCTGATGAAGGGGATCCCACTAAAATTCCATTAAATCTTTTCCGTGCCATACGTAATGGAAACAAACATTATGGATGTAGGGACACGTGAGCCAGATACAGGTTGGCTAGCCCAGATTACTATGTTTGCTCAGCGGACTATCAAACCCACAAACAGCCAGGGCTGTGTGGGGGAAAAGCCGACTTCTTCTGTAAGTCATGGGATGTAAGCATACAGGGGCTGCCTGGTGGAACCCAAACTCCTCATCAAATTCAGTACTCAGCATTGGGCATATTACCAATTAGACAACCAAAACCGATGGCCCCCAGAGGGGTCTCTAGATGCTCAAATTCTGCATGACCTTTTTGACTTCGGCAAGTGCTCAAATGGTGGAAGGAAATTCCCCTATGTGGAGGCCTTTTCCCTCCTTCACTCACATCCTGAACTATGCTTCTCTAATAGATCCTCACCCTCTGCTTTCTGCTCCAGACTCTCTGCTGTCACTCCCACATAAGCAACCTGATTTCTCCCCTCCAATTACTAGATCAAAAACCGAAGCCTCTGCCGGCTCTTAGACCATTGCCCCCTTGCTGAGGTAACAAGTACTAAGGTACCCATCCACCCACTCACTCCTCTCTTCTCCTGTCAGTGCCCTCACCAGGTCCCACCAAGTCCTCTTACCAACTAAACCAAAGCTCAAAAAGCTAAGGAGAGCCCTCAGCACCCTATCCAAGATGTAATGAAAATGGCCTTTAAAGTTTTTTTTTTTGTCATCAGTGAAAACAGGTTACTAAAAATTTAACATCGCTCACAGGCTTTTTGGGATACTCACTCCTGTCTTCTCCTCTGCTCTACGTGTTCTACTGCTCAACATTTTGTTGCCTGGAAAATCCCAAACCCCTTTCCCATTATTCTTTTACATCTCTCCTTTCTCATTCTCAGACCATTCTCTTAAACCTCTCTCTCTGAATTTGTTTTACAGAACAGGCGAGGGTTGGACCTCCTCTTCATGAGAGAAGAGGGCCTTTGTGCTGAATTGAGGGAAGAATGTTGTTTTTATGCCGACCATACTGGAGTTGTACAAAAATTTATGAGTAAGTTAAAAAGATGCCTTGAAGAGCATCAACAAAGGAGAGGGGCACATAAAGGTTGGTTTGTGTCTTTGTTCACATAGTCCCCCTGGTTACCTACGCTTTTATCAACCCTGGCCAGTCCATTAACAATCCTCATATTAATGCTAATTGTAGGAACCTGTTTGCTCAACCGTGTAGTTTCTTTTCTACAAGCTCAAATTGGATAAGTTAAACTTATGGTAATCAGACAACAATATACCTCACTAGGAGACATAAAATCAGAGACCCCCCAATGATCACTTTTACGATTAAAAGTAACCAGAATGAGAAGTGGGGAATGAAAGGTTAATAAAATAGGTACTTGTAATACCTGTTTTTCTGTATGCTTAACAAAACACTGTTGAAATCTTGAGAACTGTTTGCTAATCTTGTTCCCAGAATGTGCTGTCCCCAACTGCCAAACTGCAGAATGTACTCCCTCTCCCATTGGCACGCAAACCACTCACTCGACCTGACCAATCAATAAATTTCCCTCCCTGCCCTCACCAAGTAAAGTACATAAGCTCTGCTTAAGATGTTCTCAGGGCTCTCTTCTCTATTCAAGTGAGCTCTGAGCCCCAGCATGCTGGACCCCCCAAAAGCCCTTTGCTGTTTCATGAGACAGTCTCTTCCTGGTTTCTTCCTCCAATGCTCGGCCGACCTTTACATTGGTACAATCATAAGTGTGAACTTTCCTTTGTGTGTCCAGAATATTACTGTAATAAAATGTATATGTAGATCAGGTGACAGGAGTATTTCTTCCACCATTTCTGGGAGCAATATAATGAAGATGTATGAATTAGTATTGGGGATAGAAATAGGTGAACCATGTGTCTATGAATATAGAGATAATGCATGAATAGACAATACTGTGAATAAATAATATAACTGGTTCCAACTTTAAATAATGGATTGAATTGATATCTGAAAATATACAGAAAATCTTATATTGATATAATACATTTAATCCTACCCGTTATATATCTAATTGTAATATTAGGGTTATGGATTCTCATGAAGAGTGTGTGAGTATTGCTTCAAAAGTGATTATGGAAATTGAAAATAATGTGTTTGGAAAGAAGTCTCATGAAAAGACCAGTCAAGAAACCCGGAAGTGTACATGTGTTCTGAAGCAGGAAGTGATTGAAAGTGAAACAAATGCCTAAATATTTGCTAACTTGTAGATAAAATATATATCCTATGATGTGCATTAATTGAAGAAATAGTAATGTACCAGTGTTGACAAAAATTAACGTTAAATACACATCATGTCCCATAGGAATCTACTTGAATTGATGTTAAACTGGGTCAGTTACTGTAGAAATATTAGGATTTGTATGCACCATTAACTCAAGTTAGTTTTCAGTACTAGGAAAGAAATATGTATTTCAGGTGGATGAATATCTCTGAGAATAATCTTGTGAAAAGTTGATTATAAATCCACATATATGAATATTAATTAATTTAGGGAGTGTATAATAAGACTCATACATTTCATATTTTGAAAAATCTGGAGAGTGTGTGTGTATACACACACACACACACACACACACACACACTGAGACATTAAAAATAGCAATATATATATATCAATCGAAATTCACCATGAAATATATATCATCCACAGATCCAAAAATATTCATTTTATTGAAGATAGATTTATGCATAATGTTGTTGAACTAGCAAGTTTACCCATACATTGAATTTTCAGTTCCAACAGCATTTAGGAGGAGTGATCTCTTCTCACAATTTGTATCTGCCACGTCAGCCACCTCACAAAAATGTACGTGTGATACCTGTTAGTATTCTATATGTGTATATAAAAATGCATGTGCTGAATAGGCTACGGAGAGAGGGAGACAGGAATTCACATATTTGTTAACATTAAAAACACATGGAGAACTATTTCAACAGAAAATTGACTATATTTATAACACCTACCCTTTTTTATGCAAAAGGCAAGTCCAACTCTACACCATGCCTCCACTGAACTGCTTGCATTTCTATTCTGTTTGGGTTATTTTACTGCATCATATTAGGATTAGTAGTCAGAGTCTAGTTTGTTATGGGTTACTGTCTGGGATTCAATATTTCAAATGGAAAATACGATAATGAATCCAATGTGTATGCAAATATGTGCTACACAAAAATCATCCCACTCTCATCCAGAACAAAGCTTTGACATTCCCTTCGTCTGAAGTAAGTCACAGTTAGAACAGTGGTGTTAGAAAATCTGTGAATACATATCTGGAATGGAAAATTCTCGGGAGTTCACAACCTTGGAGGTGGTAGAGGAGTTTCCAAAAGTAAGGGACATGGTAAACACTCCTCAAACATGGAGGTCTGCTAGCCTAAAGACATCTTGAGAAACTTCCTCTGAGGTTGGGCACTTGAAATATATGTTATTTTCAGGAGCTTTAGCTTTCTTTGTAGTGGGACCATCAAAGCTGGGTCTACATCTATGTGACCTGAAGGATATGGTTTCTTATTTTCCAGTAAACTTGAGGCAGCAGTTCTGAATTCACTCTTTGTAGGTAAACAGTGGCCACATGGGTCTAAGTGTCACTCCTTGGGGACTGTGGAACCATTTGGTCATCCTCCACTTTTCGTGGTGTTTTTTGCTGCTGCACTGGGAGTTTGGTATTTCCTTCACAAAATACAAGAAGTTCAACAGGGGCACAGTGCTAGACGAAGTTCTGTCACTTGCGGTGGGTCAGGGTCTGCAGGAGAATGCACCAACCAGGCTTCTTTCCCACATAGCTTGCCAACTTGTGCATAGAAACTTGATTCTTAACATTGCCCTGAAACCTCTCCATATAAAAACATGTTTTTACATATACGGGTCTCCTGCCTGCACCATGTCAGTCACAAGCAATTTGGAAGCCAATGGCAGATCTACATGGCCACAACACAAATGTATTATCACACAACTGCACACCACTTTCTAGGCCCACTACTCTGCAGGCTCTAACTTAATGGCATCTCTGTTCTACACCATTTTCATGAAACCCAGTCAATCAAGGAATTGTCTGGTACACTCTTGATCAGCAACAGGACATGCAAAGGTTCTCCAGTGTCACCTGGTCATGGGAATTTCAAAAATTTCATTTTATTTATCTAGCCATTTTTCAAGGATGAAGTTGGAGGCACTGTGGGTTTCAATTCATTCAGGAACCATTAAATGGTGAGGAAGCTCATTTCAATGAAAGCTCTGGAGAATGATAACAGGCAAGGTTTCCCAAAGAGTGTCCAAAAGGTCACATGAAGCCAGCGCTGTTGAGGTCTACAATGTGAGGTCCATGTGTGTTTTGACTCTCAACTATGGTTGCCAAGTTTTTCAGAATAAAATCATGTGATATTCCGGCTGAGATTTCCAGTGCTCTCTGGAAAGCCACCTGGGCCTAGATCTCAGGTTCCAAGGGTGACTCTCATGCATGGCCTCCTTAAATGCCAACACAATTCATGGCAATACTTCTCTGAGGTTAGTTCCAGAACTCAGTCTCTAAGGGAAATCACACCAGAGTTCAAGAGCAGGTGGACCCAGTCATCTCTTCCAACTGCCACACAAATGACCACAATTTAAACCAAAACACTCCCACATGACCCTCATCTTTATCCATATAGACATTCATCATAACCTCTGGCTGTATGTTTCCATAAGGGGTGCAGCACAAGACAGTGTCCAAAATAGACTTCCTTGCCCCTCATTTGCCTAAAGTCTGGGTGGCCTGGAAACACTTCCTGTGAAACAGGAGTGATCAAATAGGCCTACCCTAAATACTGCTGTGCTTCTCCAATTTGAGGCCTACTCACTGTCATGTATTGATTATGTATGTGATTTGGAGTCATGAGACAACACAAGCAACTATGGGCTAGACTCTGCAGGGATTTGAAGAGCTCATTTGACCCAAAGGATCCCTATTCTCACTTGATGGAGGTCAGGAACCTTACAGAGGAAGGCGAGAGACTTCATCCACAATTACTGCACTTTTTGCCATTTTGGTTATGGATGCAAACATGGGATCTTTCTTTAGATCCATCAGGTGCTGAGAATCTAAGCCAAAGCCTCACACAGGGCCAAGTGGCTGATTCAGACACATCCCTTTCCTAAGCAATTAAGCAAAGAGCCACAGGTGATGTCCATTCATTTCCATTTGAAAACTGTTTTGTTCAGGCTTCACAAAGGTGTGGCCAGAGGCAAAGGCCTTCCTGACATTAAGGGCAACAGAAGAATAGGTAAGCAGTAGGCCCAAATCAGGGTTTCCCCACTGAGACTTTCCTGGTCACATTGATATCTGGGTTTTCTGAGATGCTCCAATTCCCTTCAGCTATCCAGTACATGGCTATGTCACAGAGATTGGAGGTGGTAAATAATTTGGACACAAAACCATGATCCTATTCTGGAGAGTGGCAAAATTCAGGAAGAAAAGAGAAACTTAGGAAGATAGTAGGCATTGCCCATCCATAAGGCAAGCTGAATTCCTTTCATAAATTGGGTAGGATGAATTCTGGGAAGATTTCTACTACACAGGACACATTCATTGATGCATTCTCTTTTCTAATATCTACAACCAAGGTCACAGAGAGATGGACAGACATAGAAACACTCGGCTCCTCAAAGGACTTACCAGACACAGTCAACTCCAAACCAAACAAACCACCTTTCCTACCTATTCTCAGAACATGAGACAAAATCACAAACTCACACCCACACCCACAAAGGCACCTCGTTTTCACAAATAGGTCTGTGACCATCAGGAGTGTCCAATGACTCGTGGGCCCTACTATGTTTTCCCGAAATGGCTTGTCCTGTCTCAGATCTGGTCTCCTTGGCCAACTCTGAGGAGTTGTGAGGAGCAAGTGATGAACAACTACATGCTTTCTGAAAAAGTACACTCTTCAGAGCGCTGCTGGCATTTGGCAATCCTCACATAAATAGGTACCAAGGAAGACTGACACTGTCCTTGGTTATTTCAAAAAACTGAGCCCACTGGAACTGGGACTGGGACTCGCTCTGGGTGCCTGGATTCCTGGATCCCAAGTTCAGATAGTTCCATCACCAAGAAAGTGAGGTAGGTCACTTCATTCAGGAACAGACTGAGGTCACTACCTTGGCGACCACTTTGTCCTAACAGTTCCATTCAACGGTCCCAATAGATGGAGGCTACCCCTACTTCCTGTGACACTTTCACAAGTTAGGATGGTATATCAACCATAGGCACCCAGGAACATCTCTCCACACAGGCCTGGTTTGGTCCATCTTCTCTACATTAAGAAGAGAAAGGCTGATTCAGACACAAACCTTCATCCTGACCAGGATGTTTGCCATGGAAGATGACTTGTGCTCTCTCAGGTTCTTCATGGCTGCCTACAACTTCTCCAGGGATTATTTCTGCATGGACCTTTGAGGTTCTCAGCAGGTGGAAGATCCCCTACATTCCTCTTTTGTAAGACCAACTCTGATCCTGCTCTTCTGTAAAGTTAGATTGAGGGAACAGTGTATGTTTAGGGTTAATAGCATGTTCAATTTGAGTTAGGAATCATTCTGTGGGATGAATAATGGTACTTGAAACCTGTGATGTTTACAAGAAAGGGGAAATATAATTATGAAAACAGAAATCTAAGTAAGATTTGAAGCCCTGAAGGGCAAATTGGGCCCTTGAGTTGGATACTTATCTTTGAATTATGTTCCGCACAGTTATCTCAGATAAATCCATATACAATGGCATAGGACCTTGTACCTTGGATAATTGAATGTAGAAGAGAACATCCAGTCAAAAAAAGATAGTCAGTAGGATTAGGATGATAGTCGGTAGGTTTAGGAAGAAGAGTGAGTAAATGATTTGGACCATAAGTTCTTTCGCAAGAGGGTTTCGAGTAGAGAGTGAATGTAAATGTCAGAACATGTGAAGAGTCAGTCACAAAGATGAACTGGGGAAAATATGTAGGAAAGTAGATATCAATAGAGATATTAGGAAATCAGGAAAAGAATAAAGTGAGTGATTGGATTAGACATTTTCAACAGGCTTGAGGTTGAGTATATAATCTTAGGAGGAAACAAATATATAGTCACAAATAGGATTTACAATTGAGAGCATTAGGCAACCTGGAGATGGATGATTTTTGTAATCCATGCTTACTTTCCATTTAGGATTTGGTACAATCATAAATGTGACTTTGCATTTTGTGTCCAGAATATTACTGTGATAAAATGTATATGTACATCAGGGAACATGAGTATTTCTTCCACCATTTCTGCAAACAAGTTTTTGAAGACATATAAATTAATTTTGGGAGTAAAAATAGGTGTGCCCTGTGTCTCTGAATATAGAGAAAATGCATGAATAGACCATACTGTGAATAAATAATATAACTGGCTCCAACTTTAAATAATGGATTGAATTGATATCTGAAAATATACAGGAAATTTTATATTGATATACATCCATTCATTACAACCAGTTATACATCTAATGGTAAATTTAGGGTTATGCTTTATCATGAAGAGTGTGTGAGGTTTGCTTTAAAATTGATTATGAAAATCAAAAATAATGTGTTTGGAAAGAAGTTTCATGAAAAGGCCAGTCAAGAAACCTGGAGGAAATCATGTGTTCTGAAGCAGGAAATGATGGAAACTGAAACAAATGCCTATAAATTTGTGAACTTGTGGATGAAATATATATATTATGATGTTCAAAAACTTAAGAAATAGTAATATACCAGTGTTGAATGAAAATGAACCTCAAAATACACACCATGTCCCATAGGAATCTACTTGCATTGATGTTAAACTGAGTCAGTTAGTGTAGCAATATTAGGATCTGTAACCACCATTCACTGTAGTGAGTTTGTTGTACTAGGAAACAAACATGTATTTCACGTGGATGAATATTTCTGAGAAAAATCTTGTGAAAAGTTGATTATAAATCCACATACATGAACATGAATGAATTCAGGGAGTGTATATAAGACACATATATTTCATATTTTGAAAAATCTGGACAGTATATATATATATATATATATATATATATATATATATATATATATATATACAAAACACACACACAGAGACATTAAAATGTAGCAATATATATGCCAATCGAAATTCATCATGAAATATATATCCTCCAGAGATGGAAAAATTTATATTTTAATGAAAATGGATTTATGTATAATATTCCACTAGGAAGGTCACCCATAGGTTGAATTTTAAATCCCAAAAGTGTTTAGGAGGGCTGATCTCTTCTCACAATTTGTATCTGCCAATGCATGCACTCACAATAATGTACTTGTGATACCAGGTAGGATTCTATATGTGCATATAAAAATACATGTGCTGAATAGGCTACAGAAAAAGGGAGACAGAAATTCACATAGTTGTTAACTTTAAAAACTCATGGAGAACTATATCAATTAAAATTGACAAGATTTGTAACACCTACAATTTGTTATGCAAAAGGCAAGTCCAAATATATGTGATACATCCACTGAACTGCTTGTATTTCTATTCTGTTTGGGTTATTTTTCTCCATCATATTAGGATTATCAGTAAGAGTCTAGTTGGGTATGGGTTATTGTCAGGGATTCAGTATGTCGAATGGAAAATAGGAAAATGTATCCAATGTGTATGCAAATATGTGCTACACAAAAATCTTCCTACTCTCATCCAGAAAAATGCCTTTACATTACCTTCACCCCAAGTAAGACACAATTAGAGGAAAATAGTTAGAAAATATGTGAATACATATCTGCAATGGAAAATAATCAGGAGTTCACAACCTTGGAGGTGGTAGAGGAATTTCCAAAACTAAGGGACAGGGTAAACACTCCACGTACATGGAGCTCTGCCGGAATAATACTTCTTGAGAAACTGGCTCTGTGGTTGGACACTTGAAATATTTGTTGTTCTCAGGAGCTTGTCAGAAACTATGTTCCTTTGTAGTGAGAACATCAAAGCTGACCCTGCATCTATGTCCAATGAACATGAGACAGCAGTGCCGAATTCTCCATTTGTATGTAAACTGTGGCCACTGTGGGTAAGTGTCTCCCCGTGTGGACTGTGAAGCCATTTGGTCATCCTCCACTTTCCATGGTGTTTCTTGCTTCTGCACTGGGAGTTTGGTATTTGCTTCATGAAATACAAGGAGTTCATCTGGGACACAGTGTTGGAGGGAGTTATGTCACATGTGGTTTGTCAGGGTCTGCAGGAGAATGCACCAAATAGGCTTCTATCCCACATAGCTTTCTCCTTGACCATAGCAACCCTATTCTGAAGATTGCCCTGAAACCTCTCCATATAAAAAGATGCCTTTACACGAAAGAGCCTGCTGGCTGCACCATGTCAGCCACAAGCTATTTGGAAGTCAATGGGAGATCCACATGTCTCAACCACAGATATTTTTTCACACACCTGCACACCACAGCTCTTGGCCCACTACTCTGCAGGCTTCAATATACTGGCATCTCTGTTCTACACCATTTTCATGAAACCCAGTCAAACAAGGCACGGTCTGGTACACTCATGATCAGCAACAGAACATCCAAAGGTTCTCCAGTGCAACCAGGTCATGGAAATTTCAAAAATTTCATGGTATTTATGTAGCCATTTTTCAAGGATGAAGTTGGAGGCACTGTGGGTTTCAATTCATTCAGGAACCATTAAAAGTTGAGGAAGTTCATTTCAAAGAAAGCTCTGGAGAACTCTCACAGGCAAGGCTTCCAAAAGAGTGGACAAAAGGTCACATGAAGCCAGGCCCATTGAGTTCTCCAATATGAGTTCCATGTGTGTTTTGACTCTCAACTATTGCTGCCAAGTATTAAAGAATAAAATCCTGTGATATCCTGGCTGAGAATCCCAGTACTCTGAGGAAAGCCACCCTGGGCCAAGCTCTCTGTTTCCAAGGGCGACTCTCATGCGTGGCCTCATAAAATCCCAACACAATTTATGACAATACTTCTCTGAGTCAGTTCCAGAACGCAGTCTCTAAGGGGAATCACACCAGAGTTCAAGCCCAGGTTGACCCAGTCATCTCTCCACACCGCCAAACAAATGACCACAATTAAAACCAAAACACTCCCACATGGCTTCCATCTTCTTCCATGTAGACACTCATCATAACCTCTGGTTGGAGCTTTCCATGAGGGGCACATTCCAAAGAGTGTCCAAAATAAGCTCCATGTCCCTCATTTGGCTAAAGTCAGGGTGGGCTGGAAACCCTTCCTGTGAAACCGGAGTGATCAAATATTCCTGCCCTTAATACTGCTCCGCTTCTCCAATTTGAGGCCTTCTGACTGTGGGGTTTAGATTCTTTATGTGAATTGGAATCAGGAGAAAAGACAAGCCCTTCTGCAGAGATTTGAGGAACTCATTTGACCCAAAGGATCCCTATTCTCACTTGATGGATTTCAGGAACCTAACAGAGGAAGGCAATAGAATTCATTCACAATGACTGAACATTTTGCCATTTTGGTTTTAGATGCACACATGGAATCTTTCTTTAGATCCATCAGGTGCTGAGAATATAAGCCACAGCCTCACACAGGGCCAAGAGGCTGATTCAGACACATCCTATTCCAAAGAAATTAAGCAAAGAATCCAAGGTGATGCCCATTCATTTACATTTGAAAACTGTTTTCTTCAGGGTTCATAAAGGGGTGGCCTGAGGCAAAGACGTTCCTGAAATTCAGGGCAACAGAACAATAGGTTAGCAAATGACCCAAAGCAGGGTTTCTC
The DNA here is from genome assembly GCF_048772815.1 of Callospermophilus lateralis. Taxonomy (NCBI): domain Eukaryota; kingdom Metazoa; phylum Chordata; class Mammalia; order Rodentia; family Sciuridae; genus Callospermophilus; species Callospermophilus lateralis. The sequence continues at coordinate 342,083 of NW_027510453.1, read as the reverse complement.
CACTGAGAGTTTCCTGGTCACACTGATATCTGAGTTTTCTGAGATACTGGCCATTCCATTCAGCTATCCAGTACAAGGCCATGTCACAGACGTTGGAGTTGGCACCTATCTTGGACACAAATCCATGATCCTATTCTGGAGAGTGGCCAGAATTCAGGAAGAAAAAATGGGACTTAGGAAGGTAGTAGGTTTTGCCCATCCATAAGGAAAGCCACACTCCATTCATAAATTAGACAGGATGAATTCTGGGAAGTTTTCTAGTAGACAGGACACATCCATTGTTGCATTGTCTTTTCTCGTGTCTACAACCACGGACACAGTGGGATACACAGACATAGAAACACTCACCTTGTCAAACGACTTACTAGAAACAGTTCACTCCAAACAAACAAACAAACAAACAAACAAACAAAAAAAAAACGCCTTTCCTACCTATTCTCAGAACATGAGAGAAAACAACAAACCCACACTCACAAAGGCACCTCCTTCCCCCAAGTAAGTCTTTGACTATCCGGTGTGTCCTCTGACTGGTGGGCCATACTATGTTCCCCCAAAATGGCCTGTACCCTCTCTTGTTTCCTTGGCCAACACTGTGAAGTTGTCAGGAAAAAGTGGTGAGCCACTACCTGCTTTATCAGGAAAGGTCCCTCTTAAGAGCTCTCCTGGCATTTTGCCATCCTCACATCAGTAGGTACCAAGAAAGACTAACTGTCCTTGGTAAATCCACACAAGTGAGCCCACTGGGACTGGGACTGGGAATGCATCTGGGTGCCTGGCTTCTTGGATACCAAGTTCAGAGAGTTCTATCACCAAGGAAATGAGGTACATCACTTTCTTTGGAACTGAATGAGGTCACTGCCTTGGCAACCCCTTTGTCCTAACAATTGCTTCCAAAGGTCCAGTGAGATGGTGGCTGTCCCTACTTTCTCTAACACTTTCACAAGTTAGAATTGTATATCAATCATAGGCACCCGGGAACAGCTCTCCACACAGGCCTGGTTTGGTCCATCTTCTCCACAATAAGAAGAGAGAGCCTGATTCAGAAACACCCTTTCATCCTGACCAGGTTGTTTGCCATGCAAATTGGCCTTTGCTCTCTTAGGTCCTTCATACCTGCCTACAACTTCTCCAGGTATCATTTCTGCATGGACCTTTGAGGTTCTCAGCAGGTTGAATGTCCCCTACTTTCCTGTATTGTAAGAACAACTCTGTCCCTGCTCTTCTGTAAAATGAGATTGAGGGAACAGTGTATGTTTAGGGTTAATAACAGGTTTGATTTGGGTTAGAAATCATTCTGCTCCATGAATAATTGTATTGGGAACGTGTGATATTTACAAGAATGTAGAGGTGAAATATAATTATGAAAACAGAAATCTAGGTATGATTTAAAACCCACAAGGGCATTGGGCCCTTGATTAGGATACTTAGCTTTGAATTATGTTCTGCACAGATGTCTCAGAAAATTTGATATACAATGTCACAGGACCTTGTACCTTGGAAGATTGAATGTAGAAGAGAACATCCACTCAAAAAAGGATAGTCATTAGGATTTGAAAGATATTCGGTAGGTTTAGGAAGAAGAGTGAGTATATGATTTGGACCAAAAGTTCTTTAGCAATAGGGATTCAGTTAGAGAGCGAATGTATATGTCAGCACATATGAAGAGTCAGTCACTATCATGAACTGGGGAAAATATGTAGAAAAGCAGATATCAATAGAGACATTACTAAATCAGGCAATGTATAAAGTGAGTGAGAGGATTAGACATTTTCAACAGGGTTGAGTTTGAAAATATAATCTTAGAAAGAAAGAAATACGTAGTTACCAATAGGATTGACATTTGAGAGCATTAGGCAACCTTGAAATAGATGTTTTTAGTAATCTATGTTCGCTTTCCATTTAGGCTTTGGTAGAATCATAAGTGTGACCTTTACAATTTTTGTCCAGAATATTACTGTGATAAAATGTATACATAAATCAGGTGACATAAGTATTTCTTCCACCATTTCTGGGAGCAATATATTGAAGACGTATAAATTAGTATTGGGGGTAAAAATAGGTGTACGCTGTGTTTATGAATATAGAGATAAAGCATGAATAGACCATACTGTGAATAAATAATATAACTTGTTCCAACTTTAAATAATGGTTTGAATTGATATCTGAAAAATTACAGGAAATCTTATATGGATATACAATCATTCATTCCAACCAGTTATTCATCTAATGGTAATATTAGTGTTTTGGTTTATCATGAAGAGTGTGTGAGTTTTGCATCTAAAGTGATTATGGAAATCGAAAATAATGTGTTTGGAAAGAAGTCTCATGAAAAATCCAGTCAAGAAACCCTGACAATACATGTGTTCTGAAGCAGGAAGTGATTAAAGTTGAAACAAATGTCTATAAATTTGCTCACTTGTGGATGAAATATATATCCTATGATGTGCAAAAACTGAAGAAATAATAATGTACCAATGTTGAATAAAAATAAACATCAAATTACATATCATGTCCCATAGGAATATACCTGCATTGATGTTTGACTGGGTCAATTACTGTAGAATTATTAGGATTTGTATACACCATTCACTGAAGTTAGTTTTCACTACTAGTAAACAAATATGTATTTAAGGTGGATGAATATTTCTAAGAATAATATTGTGAAAAGTTGATTATAAATCTAAGTCCATGAACATGAATGAATTTAGGGAATTTAAATAAGACACATATATTTCATAGTTTGAAAAATCTGGAGAGTGTATATATATATATATACACATATACATATATACACAAAACACACACACAGACATTAAAAAGTACTAATATATATGCCAATCGAAATTCATCTTTAAATATATATCATCCACATATGTAAAAATATTTATTTTACTGAACATGAGTTTACGTATAATGTTGTTCTACTAGGAAGCTCCCCTATAGGTGAAATTTTCAGTTCCAACAGCGTTTAGGAGGAGTGATCTCTTCTCACAATTAGTACCTGCCAAGTCAGCAACCTCACAAAAATGTACCTATAATACCAGGTAGGATTTTATAAGTGCATATAAAAATACATGTGATGATGAATAGGCTACAGAGAAAGGGAGACAGGAATTCACATAGTAGTTAATTTTAAAAACACATAGAGAACTATTTTAATTAAAAATTGACTAGATTTATAACACCTACCGTTTATCATGCAAAAGGAAAGTTCAACTATATACCATGCCTCCTCTAAACTTCTTGTATTTGTATTCTGTTTAGGTTATTTTTCTCCATCATATTAGGATGAATAGTCAAAGGCTAGTAGGGTATGGGATAGTGTCAGGTATTCAGTATTTCAAATAGAAAATTGAAAAATGGATCCAATGTGTATGCAAATATTTGCTACACAAAAATCTTTTCAATCTCATCCAGAACAATGCTGTGACATTACCTTCGCCCCAAGTATGACACAGTTAGAGGAGAAGAGTTAGAAAAATCTGTGAATATATATCTGCAATGAAAACTGCTCAATTTTCACAACTTTGGGGGTGGTAGAGGAGTTTCCAAAAGTAAGGGACAATGTAAACACTCCACAAATGTCGAGACCCCTTGCCCACAAGGAAGACGCAACTCAGGAATCTTCTTTCAGCAGTTTATTCAGGCCCTTGATATTTCTTCTTCTTCCTTGTTGGATGCCCCTCCCAGCCTTAATAAAGCATCCCAAGCCCCAATTCAAAGCTGCCACGTGGAACTTTCTCACAGGGTGCTGAAAAACCATGCACCAACTCTCCCAAACAAGGAGTTGTTTGTTACAGACCACAGTGGAGCCAGCACCATCCTGCAATGGCGACCATAATCTGCAGAAGTGGCTCACCACAGTTCCCCCTTTCTGTTTTCTGAAAACAATACAGGCGAGAGTAGAGGTCCTATCCCACTGTGCAGAAGTGGCTGCATAGTATGGCTCAGTCCTAAGGAGGGCCCTTCCCCAGATCTGAAGCCATATCAGCCGACACCTTTTTCGTGGGGCGGGGCGTGGACATCAAACCCGCATGCAATAGGACATGCTCTCCTTGAGGTCCATTTCAAGGATCACTCAAGTGCAGTGCCTTGCCTCGCATCCTGTATCATGACGAAGGTGGACGAAGGGGGACAGCTGAGGCTGAACTGTGGCTGTACACAACGACAAACGAGTTGACAGCACCCTGAAAGAAAGGCACGGACTTTAAGGCGATAGAGAAGCATTAGTGTGGAAACCCACCTGCGTGCAATGGCAGCAAGACCGGCAGAGTGCAAGGGCTTTCCAACACTAAGAGAATAACGAGGAAAGACATGCCGATCCCAGTGCAATGTTATAATAACTTGGGGTGCAACGACCATGTCAAAGATTTACTGTTTAAGATGCGCAAGCCAGACTTGAGGTGAATTGCCATTTTCTAAAGCTGCAAGAGCTTGGATGATCATAGCCTTATCGTGAGCATTGCGGGCCTTGAGGCAACAGAGAAACCACAAACAGAAACATACCGAAGCAACACATTGCACCAAAAATGCCTACCCCCACCCACTGTTTAAAAAAGGAAAAAGCAGAAGATATCCAATCGGTGAATTGACCCAAAGTCACGGGATCAACACGGGTGTTATTCAAGACACCTATCTGGGTTAGTTGAGACTGGATCATGTCTTCCGCTTCCATGGACCAATTTCCAGCCAAATATTCGCCAATGATGCGGGAAACATTCCTGGAATCATTAAATCTGACAGAGGTTATGCATAAATGTGCACGTTGGTCAACACAACCCAAAAGCACTAAGTCAGCCAATTCTTCTACCTGAGCTTGGAGTAAATCTATTCTTTGGTTGGCAGCTAAAATCCCTGACAAAATATGTTGATTAATTGTATTTTGGGATTCAAGTATGGTGGAAGTTTGTTGGACAACTTGATTAATGGTGGCAGCAGTTTGTACTTGATTGGCCATAGCCACTCCGGCCGTAACCGCTGCAGCAGCAGATACCGCCACGGCTGTCACTATAGCTGCTGTGATTCCAAAATCTCTGTGGACTCTAAGTAGCTCAACAATAGGGAATTTATCATGATCCACAGTGACCGGGATTGGGACAAAAGTTGGAATTTTCATAACCACTGCTACAGTCCAGGAACCATTCCAACACTCAGATAAGAGACTGGTAGTATGAGAACAATCCAGCATCCCCGACAAGGTGGCCTTAGCCAAAAGGAATAAGAAGGGGGATTGGACACAGACCATTGCAGGAGGCATTGTGGCATTATACAAAAGAGAGTTGAATGAAACAGATGTAAGTCTATTACCTCGTTCACTTTCCCTAACAGTACCAGAAACATTAGTCAGCCAACTTTTGGCTCCTACCAACTGAGCCAATGCAGAAATATCGGCTGAAGCCCCCTTTTCATTGGAAATCAGCCATTGAAACCAGGACCAACCTACTCCTGTAGAGGAGCTGGTACTATTGTTAAAGTTATAAACATACCTCTTGAGAGAGGGGGAAAGGGAGAAACCTTTAGCAACTTGATGTTTCTCCCAAGAATGATCCTGACAAGGCGTAAATGTTGGGGGGAAACCAAGATTAGGGGAACAGTAAGGAGAGGCCTTGAAATGAGTGGCATCATGAATACTACTAGAAGAAGGAGGCACTGGGATTAGTACCTCGGAGATAATAGCCAAGGTAGTTATGTTAAGAGCAGAGCTACTGTTTGCGGGGGTTCCTGAGCCTGATTGCTTCCCCGAAGCTACCTTGCTCAATACAGCACTGATAATGCTCCCTGAGACCTGATTGGACCACAATGGGTCCTCCCAGTTAGTCAAATTTTTGGTCTTAAGGCTAATGCAATTTGCGTTTTTAAGTCTGAAACAAAAAAGTCCTGTTAGATTAACTTGAGATTGATTAAAAATTCTCTCCATGTCCCCTCTAGGAGAGGCACAGGGAGCAGACATCTCACATGAGGTAGAAAAAAGAGTGGGGAGGACACTAGAATTACCATGAACCGGCATCGGCATTGGCCATGCCCGTGCCACTGCCCACCACCGCATTGGTGTCGCCTGTGCCATCGGCACCAGCACCAGAGCCAGAGCACTTAGCAGAATGAAGATCCTCATCACAGAATTGTTGTGGTATCTCTTGTTGCTGGTCAGTTGATGTCGAGACTCTTCTTGTCAAGCGTTCAGGGACCCACAACGGTTCCATACGATCCTGGGGAAAAACACATACAGATCCTCGTGCCCATGTCAGCACAGGGTCAGGGCCGTTCCATTGGCCCGTAAGAACATCCTACCACTTAACATAGCCAATCACAGAGGGCTGAGGGGACACATGTCTATCGGCCGCAAAGCCACCATGAATATCCAAATTCGAAAAATTAATGGTAAAGAGAGCTAAGGACTGGCGTTCTTTAGGAGTGTGTTCAGCTCCTATTCCCCCTTTTTGTTTTTGTAAAGTTTCCTTTAAGGTGCGATGAGCACACTCATCAATGCCTTGTCCTTGAGGATTGTAAGGCAAACCATGAGTAAGTTGCACTCCCATAGTAGAACAAAAAGCTGTAAATTGTCTGCCAGTATAAGCAGGTCCATTATCAGTCTTAAGGGATGCAGGTGCACCCCATGCTGCCCATGCCTCTAAACAGTGAGTAATGACATTACGTGCCTTTTCTCCTGATAAAGCAGAAGCATGGATAATTCCAGAGCACGTATCAACGGAAACATGCACATACTTGAGGTTACCAAAGTCAGGTATATGTGTCACATCCATTTGCCAAACAACCAATGGCTTTAATCCCCGTGGGTTTACTCCATAATTAGGAGGATGAAGAAATGTGACACAGTGGGGACATTGCAATACTATCTGCCGAGCATCCGCTCTTGAAATGGAAAAATGCCTGTGCAGCGTTAATGCATTAACATGGAAGATTTGGTGAAACAACTTAGCCCCCTCTAAGGAAGAAGCCAAGCATATCAATTACCTCTAGTGGCTATGTCCGCATGCACAGGAATGACCCTGGGATAACGTACCAGGAAAAGAGGTGTGAGCCCTGATGTGCATTGGATAAAAAGAAGCAGTGCGGTTAGAGATAAGCTGTTGAAGCTGAGTAAAGTAAGCAGACACATTGTGGGCATCACTAATAGCTCACACAGCCTCCAGGACTTTTAGTGCTTGTACCACATACCTGGAGTCCGAAATAAGATTAAAAGGAAAAGAACACTGTTTAAAAACTTCAATAACAATTTGTAGTTCTATCCATTGTGGATTTCCAGGAGCAAATTGATGCTGGAGAGGGGGAGAGTCATTAATTACATAAGTTCCCATTCCAGACTTGGAACCATCAGTAAAAATGTTAACAGCCCCCGGAATTGGACTGGATGAAGTTACCTTAGGGAAAATGATGGGATGTTCTTTAACAAAATGGAGTAATGGATGAGAAGGGTAGTGATTATCAATACCCCCTTGAAACGAGCAACACAGAATAGCCCAGTTGTCTAGAGTAGCACATAAAACATTAAGTTGAGCTTTAGTGTAGGGTATGATAAGAGAAGAAGGTGATTGGCCGAAAAATTGAATGCTTTGTTGAATCCCTTTAAGTGCCAACGCTGCAACAGCATCAGGATAATATTCTAAGGATTTTCCTGGGGATACATGTGGGTGGATCCATAGTAAAGGCCCATCTTGCCACAGTACTCCAGTAGGCTGCCGCATAGTGGCAAGCACACATAACTGGAAAGGTTTATCACTCTGGAGCCTGCATAGAGTGGCATGCTGTATAGCTTTTTCTACTTTTATAAGGGCCGCTCTAGCCTCAGTAGTGAGGCTACGAGGGGAAGCAAGATCTGGATCACCGTTAAGAGTAGCATACAAAGGCTGGAGCACAATATTAGGAATATGTAAATATCCTCTTATCCAATTAATGTCTCCCAGCAATTTTTGAAAATCATTTAGAGTTTGGAAATCTTGAGCCCTGATGGTAATTTTTTGTGGTTTTAATTTGTCATACCCAATTGTCGCTCCCAAATACCTGATAGAATCCCCTGTTTGAACCTTTTCAGGTGCGATGTGCAGTCCATGTTGAGCCAACAGCATCACGAGTTCTTTATAAGCCTCATTAACTGTCTGTTCTAATTTTGCGGCCAATAACACATCATCCATATAATGAATGATCTTGGTGGAGGAATACTTATGTCTGGGAGGTGCGAGTGCCTTCCCCACATACATTTGGCACATCGTGGGACTGTTAGCCATCCCCTATGCCAACACCACCCACTCAAACCTTTGATCTGGTTCCTCGTGATTACACGAGGGAAGGGTGAAAGCAAAACGTTGTGAATCTTTAGGATGCAAAGGAATGGAAAAGAAACAGTCTTTAATGTCAATAACAATTATATCCCAGCCTTGAGGAACAGAGGAGAGCAGAGGCAGCCCTCTTTGAATGGGTCCCATAAGTTGCATCTGGGCATTAACTGCTTGTAGATCATGCAGTAGGCGCCACTTCCCTGATTTTTTTTAATGACAAATATGGGAGTATTCCATGGAGAAGTAGAAGGTTGGATGTGACCCAAATCAAGTTGTTCTTTGACTAGATCATGGGCTGCTGCCAGTTTAGCCGAGGAAAGAGGACACTGAGGCACCCAAACAGGCTCCTCGGTGAGCCATGTTATGGGTATTTGAGCCCCAGTGGCCCCTAGGAAAAACCCAGACCAAACCTGTTAAGCTTTTGATGAGCTAGCACAGGATGCTTACGCCCCTGTAGGTGCCTATTAGGGTCCCCAAAAATCTTTCCAGCGGCCTCCACCATCCTTGCTACAAAATCTGAAAAGGGTTCTGTAGAGCCCTGCAGAATCTTAGTCAAGTAACCAGACACCTCTCCTCTATTTGGAAGTGACTTCCATGCCCGAATGCAAATGTTGTTAATTTGATTATATGCCTAAGGAGGGAATCCTGTCTGTTGATTAGCAAATCTGCCTTGTCCTAAAAGCATATCCTTGTCCCAATGGGGGTGTCCCGCCGCATAGTTTTGGGCGGCCTGCTCAACAGCGCCCTCTAGCAGAAAGGCTCTCCAGTCCAAATATTTACCTGGAGAAATACAAGCCCGAACAAGGCTAGCCCAATCTGAAGGAGTCATACAAAATCTAGCAAGTCCCTCCACCTGAGTAAGGGTGAAAGCGGCATCCACGCCATAAGTGCGGAAAGATTCCGCCAAGGTTTTAATTTTCTTAAAGTCTAAAGGCTCATGATATCTTCCCCTGTTATTGTCCTGAAATACAGGGTATGCAAGTCTCATATCTGTATTAACTGTCCTCCAAACTTGCGCATGAAAATATCTCCCGGAATTTTGGCTCCCCCCCACATACGGGGGTGGGGCAACCGGCACCATATCTTCTTTGAGATATTCTACCCCCTCCTCCTCAGAGTGTTGTTGACCGATATTGGATCCCGTCCCCTTTTTACAGTAGGCCTGCGTGCCCTGTATCCCTTTTTTCTTTTTCTTCACTTTTATCTTTCGTAGTTGTTGTAACAATATATCAAGGTCCTCAGAACTCTCTGAGCCGCTTGTGTTCTCAGGCGTTTTTAATTCAGCCAAGTCTGGGTAGATCCTTCTCCTATTTTTAGTTTCAGGCTCTTTTGCCTTCTCACTACTCTTACTCCCAATGTTCTCTGCCACTTCACTATGTGATCCTTCAGACTTTTCCTCATGTAGTTGCTCAAAAACTTCTTGTCCTTTAGTAAGTGCTTCCTGACATCTGCCATCTGCGAGGCAACTACGGATCATCTTCCAAAGGGGTATCACCCCACCCTCTAATATGCCCTGCTCAGAAGCAAAGTCAAGATCTGTGCCTAACTTATCCCAGCTAGGTATAGTAAGGCTGCCCGAGAACGCAAACCACGGTGCAGCAATATCTGTCTTCCGTAAAAATCTCTGTAAAGTACTACGTTTCACTTCTAGGCCCTTGCAACGTAACAGGTTATCTAGGGCCAGGAGAAGCGGACTTGAAGATACGGCACTCATGACACAACAAAAGACACACAAAAAACAAAAGTGAAAGTAAGAGCGAAAGTACACAGTGCAGCTGCAATAAGATGTAATGCTCTCTCTGGCTTTACAGAGGAGCTGCCGCTTTGATAGCGGGTCCCACTTACCTGGGACTAATCCCTGCTTTGACCGCGGGTCCCACTTACCTGGGACTAACCTCCGCTTTGACCGCGGGTCCCACTTACCTGGGACTAACCGGTGCACCACCCCTGACTGCTGAAAGTTCTGGTTCCCGGGTTTTCAGCACCACTTGTCGCGACCCCTTGCCCGCAAGGAAGACACAACTCAGGAATCTTCTTTCAGCAGTTTATTCAGGCCCTTGATATTTCTTCTTCTTCCTTGTTGGATGCCCCTTCCAGCCTTAATAAAGCATCCCAAGCCCCAATGCAAAGCTTCCACGTGGAACTTTCTCACAGGGTGCTGAAAAACCATGCACCAACTCTCCCAAACAAGGAGTTGTTTGTTACAGACCACAGTGGAGCCAGCACCATCCTGCAATGGCGACCATAATCTGCAGAAGCGGCTCACCACACACAAACATGGAACTCTGCTGGCCTAAAGTCTTCTTAAGAAACTCCCTCTGAGGTTGGGCACATGTAATATATGTTGTTCTCAGGAGCTTTAGCTTCCATTGTAGTGAGACCATCAAAGCTGGGTCTGCATCTATGGGACCTGGAGGACATGGTTACTTATTTTAAAATGAACATGAGGAAGCATTGCTAAATCCTCTCTTTGTAGGTAAACTGTGGCCACTGGGGGCTAAGTGTCTCCCCATGTGCACTGTGAACCCATTTGTTCATATTCCATCTTTCGTGGTGTTTCTTGCTGCTGCACTGGGAGTTTGGTATTTGCTTCATGAAACAAGGAGTTCAACTGGGACACAGTGCTGGAGGGAGTTCTGTCACGTTTGGTGGGTCAGGGTCTGCAGGAAAATGCACCAACCAGGCTTCTATCCCACAAGCTTGCCTCTTTGAGCATAGTAACCTGATTCTGAACATTGCCCTGAAACTCCTCAATATCACAAGATGCCTTTACATAGAAGTGTCTGCTGGCTGCACCATATCAGTCTTAATCCATTTGGAAGCCAATGGCATATCCACATGGCCACACCACAGATTTTTTATCACACACCTGCCCACAATTTCTCTAGGTCCACTACTCAGCAGCCTCCAACTTACTAGCATGTCTTTTCTATATTATTTTCATGAAACCCAGTCAATCAAGGCACCTTCAGGTATACAGATGATCAGAAACAGGACATCCAAAGGTTCTCCAGTGCCACCTGCTCATGGGAATTTTAAGCATTTCATGGTATTTATCTAACCATTTTTCAAGGATGAAGTTGGAGGCACTGTGGGTTTCAATTCATTTAGGAACCATTAAATGGTGAGAAAGCTCATTTCAATGAAAGATCTGGAGAACTCTCACAGGCAAGGCTTCCCAAAGAGTGGGCAAAAGTTCACATGAAGCCAGGTCCATTGAGGTCTACAATGTGAGGTCCTTGTTTGTTTTGACTCTCAACTATGGTTGCCAAGTCTTTCAGAATAAAATAATGTGATATCCTGGCTGAGATTTCCAGTGCTCTGTGGAAAGCAACCCTGGGCAAAGACTCATTTTCCAAGGGCGACTCTCATGCGAGGCCTCCTAAAATCCCAACACAATTCATTGCAATACTTCTCTGAGGTCAGTTCCAGAAATCAGTCTCTAAGTGGAATCACACCAGAGTTGAAGCCCAGGTGTAACCAATCATCTCTTCCAACCGCCACACAAGTGATCACATTTAAAACCAAAACACTCCCACTTAGCCCTCATCTTCTTCCATAAAGACACTCATAATAACCTCTGGCTGGAGGTTTACTTGAGAGGCACAGCCCAAGACAGTGTCCAAAAGAAGCTCCCTTACCCCTCATTTGCCTAAAGGCCCGGACTCCCTTCCTGTGAACCAGGAGTGATTAAATATGCCTGCTGTTAATACTGCTTCACTTCTCCAATTTGTGGCCTACTGACTGTGGAGTTTAGATTCTTTATGTGAATTGGAGTTATGAGAAAACCCAAGCACCAATGGGCTAGAGTCTACAGAGCTTTGAAGAACTCATTAGACCCAAGGAATCCCTATTCTCACTTGACGGAGGAAGGAACATTACAGAGGAAGGTGAGAGACTTCATGCACAATGACTGCTCTTTTGGCCATTTTCGTTTTGGATGCACACATGGGATCTTTCTTTAGACCCAACAGGTGCTGAGAATCTAAGCCACAGCCTCACACAGAACCAAGAGGCTGATTCAGACTCATCCCATTCCAAAGCAATTAAGCAAAGAGCCCAAGGTGATGCCCATTCATTTCCATCTGAAAACTGTTTTCTTCAGGCTTCACAAAGGGGCGTCCTGAGGCAAAGACCTTCCTGACATTCAGGGCAACGGACAAATAGGTAAGCAAAAGACCCAAAGCAGGGTTTCTCCACTGAGACTCTCCTAGTCACACTGATATCTGAGTTTTCTGATATGCTCCCATTCCCTTCAGCTATCCAGTACATAGCCATGTCACAGAGCTTGGAGGTGGTACATAACTTGGAAACAAAATCATGAGACTATTCTAGAGAGAGGCCAAAATCAGGAAGAATATAGGAACTTAAGAAGATTGTAGGTGTTGTACATCTATAAGGCAAGCCACAGTCCATTCATAAATTAGGGAGGATGAATGCTGAGAAGCTTTCTACTAGACATAACACATCCATTGATGCATTCTCTTTTCTAATATCTACAACCACAGACACAGTGGGATACACAGACATAGAAACACTCGCCTTGTCAAAGGACTTACTAGACACAGTCCATTCCAAACCAAACAAACTGCCTTTCCTACGTATTCTTAGAACATGAGACAAAACCACAAACTCACACCCATACCCACAAAGATACCTCTTTCCCCCAAGTAGGTATGTGACTATCCAGAGAGTCCTCTGACTGGTGGGCCATTTTTTGTTCCCCCAAAATGGCCTGTCCTGTCTAAGATCTGGTCTACTTGGCCAACTCTGTGAAGTTGTCAGGGCCCAGCAGTGAGCCACTACCTGCGTTCTTAGGAAAGGCCGCTCTTCAGCGCTCTCCTGGCATTTGGCCATACTCACATCAGTATTTACCAAGAAAGACGGACTCTGTCCTTGGTAAGTCTAAACAAGTGAGACCACTGGGACTGAGACTGGGCCTGCCTCTGGGTGCTTGGCTTCCTGGATTCCAAGTTCAGAGAGTTCCATCACCAAGAAAATTAGGTAAGGTCACTTCCTTCAGAAACTGAATGAGGTCACTGCCTTGGCAACCACTTTGTCCTAACAGTTTCTTCAAACGGTCCTTTGAGATGGAGGCTGCCCCTATTTCCTGTGACAATTTCACAAGTTAGAATGTTATATTAACCATAGGCACTTGGAACAGCTCTCCACACAGGCCTGGTTTGGTTTATCTTCTCTACATTAAAAAGATAGAGGCTGATTCAGACACATCCCTTCGTCCTGACCAGGTTTTTTTTGCCATGTAATAGGACTTTCGCTTTCTCAGGTCCTTCATAGTTCCCTACATATTCTCCAGGGATCATATCTACATGGACCTTTGAGCTTCTCAGAAGGTGAAAGATTCCCTATATTCCTGTATTGTAAGACCAACTCTGTGCCTGCTCTTTTGTAAAGTTAGATTAGGGAACAGTGTATGATTAGGGTTAATAACAGGTTTGATTAGGGTTAGGAATCATTCTGCTGGATGAATAATGGTATTGGTATTCTGTGATATTTAATAATATAGAGGTGAAATATAAGTATGAAAACAGAATTCTAGGTAAGATTTGAAGCCCAGAAGGGAATTGGTCACTTTAGTGGGATACTTACCTTTTAACTATGTTCTGCACAGATGTCTCAAATAAATAGATAAACAATGGCAAAGGACCATGTACCTTGGTTGATTGAATGTCTAAGAGAACATCCAGTCAAAAAGGCATAGTCGATAGGATTAGGAAGATAGTGTTGGTTTAGATAGAAAAGTGAGTATAGGATTTGGACCAAAAGTTCTTTAGCAATAGAGTTTTGGTTAGAGAGTGAATGTAAATGTCAGCACATGTGAAGAGTCGGTCACAGTGATGAACTGGAAAAAATATGTAGGAAAGCAGATATCAATAGAGACATTAGGAAATCAGGCAAAGTATATAGTGAGTGATAGGATTAGACATATTCAACAGGCTTGAGATTGAATATATAATCTTAGGAAGAAACAAATATGTAGTCTCCAATAGGATAGACATTTGAGAGCATTAGGCAACCTGGACATGGGTGTTTTTAGTAATCCATGCACACTTTCTCTTTAGGATTTGGTACAAACATAAGTGTGACATTTGCTTTTTTTGTGTCCAGAATATTACACTGATAAAATATATATGTAGATCAGATGACATGAGTATTTCTTCCACCATTTCTAGGAGCAATATATTGAAGACATATAAATTAGTATTGGGGGTACAAATAGGTGCACCCTTTTTCTATGAATATAGAGATAATGCATGACTAAACCATACTGTGAATAAATAGTATCACTGTTTTCAACTTTAAATAATGGATTGAATTGATATCTGAAAATATACAGGAAATTTTATATTTATGTACATACATTCATTCAAACCAGTTATATATCTATTGGTAATATTAGGGTTATAGTTTATCATGAAGTGTGTGTGAGTTTTGCTTCAAAATTGATTATGGAAATCGAAAAAAATGTGTTTGGAAAGAAGTCTAATGAAAAGACCAATCAAGACACCTGGAGAAATACATGTGTTCAAAAGCAGGAATTGATTGTAAGTGAAACAAATGCCCATAAATTTGTGAATTTGAGGATGAAATATATATCCTATGATGTCCATTATATGAAGAAATATTAAGTACCAGTGTTGAATAAAATTGAACGTCAAAATACACACCTTGTCCCATCGGAATCTACTTGCATTGATGTTAAACTGGGTCAGTTACTGTAGAAATATTAGTTTTTGTATGCACCATTCATTCAACTTAGTGTTCAGTACTAGGATACAAATATGTTTTTCAGGTGGATGGATATTTCTGAGAATAATCTTGTGAAAAGTTGATTATAAATCCAAGCCCATGAACATGAATGAATTTAGGGAATTTAAATAAGACACATATATTTCATAGTTTGAAAAATCTGGAGAGTGTGTATTTGTATATATATATACACATATTTATATATACACAAAACACACACAGAGACATTAAAAAGTAGTAATATATATGCCAATCAAAATTCATGAATAAATATATATTATTCACAGATGACAAAACATATATTTTACTGAACATGGATTTATGTATATTGTTGTTCTACCAGGGGACTCAACCATAGGTTGAATTTTCGTTTCCAACAGCGTTTAAGAGGAGTGATCTTTTTTCAGAATTTGTATCTGCCAAGTCAGCCACCTCACAAAAATGTACCTGTGATACCAGGTAGGATTCTATAAGTGCATGTAAAAATACATGTGATGAATAGGATACAGAGAAAGGGATACAGGAATTCACATATTTGTTAATTTTAAAAACACATGAAGAATTATTTCAATTGAAAATTTACTAGATTTATAACACCTAGCGTTTATCATGCAAAAGGCAAGTCCAACTATACACCATGCCTCCACTGAACTTCTTGTATTTCTATTCTGTTTGCATTATTTTTCTCCATCATCTTAGGATTAGTTGTAGACTCTAGTAAGCTATGTGAATATTTCTCAGAATAATCTTGTGAAAAGATTATTATAAATCCACATTCATGAATATGAAAAATTTAGGAAGTGTAAAATAAGACACATATATTTCATATTTTGAATAATCTGGAGAGTGTGTGTGTGTGTGTGTGTGTGTGTGTGTGTGTATACACACACTCATGCACACACACACACACACACACACACATATACACAGACATTAAAAAGTAGCACTATATGTCAATTGAAAATCACCAAGAAATATATATCATGCACAGATTCAAATAAATTCATTTTACTGAACATGGATTTATGTATAATGTTGTTCAACTAGGAAGCTCACACATAGGTTGAATTTTCAATTCCAACAGCGTTTAGGAGGAGTGATCCCTTGTCAGAATTTGTATCTGCCAATTCAGCCACCACACAAGAATGAACGTGTGGTAACAGGTAGGATTCTATATGTGCATATAAAAATACAGGTCCTGAATAGGCATTAAAAACATATGGAGAACTATTTCCAAAAAAAATTGACTGGATTTATAACTCCTACCCTATATTATGCAAAAGGCAAGTCCAACTACACACCATGCCTCCTCTGAACTGCTTGTAGTTCTATTCTTTTTGGGTTATTTTTCTCCAACATATTAGGATTAGTATTCAGAATCTAGTAGAGTATGTGTTAATGTCAGGGATTCAGTATTTTGAATGGAAAATTGGAAAATTTATCCAATGTGTATGCAAATATGTGCTACACAAAAATCTTCCCACTTTCATCCAGAACAATGCCTTGACATTACCTTCACCCCAAGTAAGACACAATTAGAGGAGAAGTGTTAGAAAATCTGTGAATACTTATCTGGAATGGAATATGATAAGGAGTTCACAACCATGGACATGGTAGAGGAGTTTCCAAAAGTAAGGGACAGGGTAAACACTCCACAATAATGGAGCTCTGCTGGCCTAATGACTTCTTGAGAAACTGCCTCTGAGTTTGGGCACTTGAAATATATGTTGTTGTCAGGAGCTTTTGCTTTTTTTCTAGTGAGATGATCAAAGCTGGGTCAGCATCTATGTGACCTGGAGGACATAAATTGTAATATTCCAATGAACATGAGGGAAGAGTGCTGGATTCTCTTTTTGTGGGTATACTGTGGCCACTGGTGGCTAAGTGTCTCCCTGTGTGGACTGTATAGTCATTTATTGCTCTTCCACTCTCCATTGTGTTTCTTGCTCCTGCACTGGGAGTTCGGTATTTGCTTCACCAAATACATGGAGCTCAACTGGGACACAGTGCTGGTGGGAGTTATGTCACGTGTGGTGGGTCAGGTTCTGCAGGAGAATGCACCAACCAGGTTTCTAACCCACATAGTTTACCCCCTTGAACATAGCAAGCTGATTCTGAACATTGCCTTGAAACCTCTCCATATATCAAGATGCCTTTAAATAGAAATTTATGCTGGCTGCACCATGTCAGTCCCAAGCAATTTGGAATCCAATGGTAGATCCTCATTCCCCTACCACAGATGTTTTATCACACATATGCCCACCACTTCTCTAGGCCCACTACTCAGCAGGATCCAACCTATAGGCTTCTCTGTTCTACACCATTTTCAGGAAACCCAGTCAATCAAGGCACTCTCTGGTATACTCATGATCAGCAACAGGACACCCAAAGTTTCTCCAGTGCCACCAGGTCATTGAAATTTCAAAAATTTAATGGTATTTTTATAGCCATTTTTCAAGGATGAAATTGGAGGCACTGTGGATTTCAATTCATTTAGGAACCCTTAAATGGTGAGAAAGCTCATTTCAATGAAAGATCTGGAGAACTCTCACAGGCAAGGGTTCCCAAAGAGTGGCCAAAAGGTCATATGAAGCCAGGCCCATTGAGGTCTACATGTGAGGTCCATGTGTGTTTTGACTCTCAATTATGGTTGCCAAGTCTTTCAGAATAAAATCATGTGATATCCTGGCTGAGATTTCCAGTCTCTGTGGAAAGCGACCCTGATCGCATTTTCCAAGGGCAATTCTCATGCGAGGCCTCCTAAAATCCCAACACAATTCATGGCAACACTTCTCTGAGGTCCGTTCCAGCACTCAGTCTCTAAGGGGAATAACACCAGTGTTCAGGCCCAAGAGGACCCAGGCATCTCTTCCAACCGCCACACAAATGACCGCAATTAAATCAAAACACTCCAACATGGGCCTCATATTCTTCCATATAGACACTCATCATAACCTCTGGCTGAAAGTTTCCATAAGGGGTGCAGCCCAAGACAGTGTCCAAAATAAGCTCTTTTGCCCCTCATTTGCCTAACATCAGGGTGGACTGTACACCCTTCCTTTGAACCAGGAATGATCAAATAGCCCTGCCGTTAATACTGCCCTGCTTCTCCAATTTGAGGCCTACTGACTGTCAGGTATTGATTCTTTCTGTGATTTGGAGTCATGACAAAACCCAAGCCCCTATGGACTATCCACTGTAGGGCTTTGAAGAACTCTTTTGACCCAAAGGATCCCTATTCTCACTTGATGGAAGTCAGGAACTGAAAAGTTCGGACGAACGTCTTAGGAAAAGACCACCAAGAGACTGTCTCATGCCACCGCAAAAGGGTTTATTGTGGGTCCAGCATGCTGGGGCTCAGAGCTCACTTCAGAGGAGCAAAGAACAAAGAGCCCCAGAACAACTTGAGCAGAGTTTATATACATTCTATGGAGAGGGCAGGGTTTTTACATACATCATAGCCTCTTTTAGAAAATCATCTTATACCCCAGCAAAATCAAATAACAACTCTAAAACATGATTAGCACATTCATTGGCGGGAACAGGTCGTGCAGTGGGTGATTGGTCAGCCCTGAGAAGGGGTTAACATTTAAACTGATTGGTTGAAGCCCTGAGATGTATACGTGCAGATCTGCATGGTTTCTGGGAAGGGGTGTTAAGTATCTAGCTGGTCAGGGAAGATTTCAACACACATCTAATAGGAAGATCTGGGAATTGTCTTAAGTGCCACAGGAATTTCAGGTTCTGAGTGGAGCTTGAAAGCTTTACAAAACCTGGTTCTTTACATTTCAATTTCAATATATTTTATTCTTTCATTTCCCACTCCTTTTTCTGACTACTTTTAATCTTAAAAGTAATGTTTCATAATTATTCTGGCGTCTCAAATTCTATTTCTGCCTGTGGAGCATATTTCTGTCTGATTAGCATGAGTTTTACCTACCCAATCTGAGCCTGGAATAAGGAAACTATGCGGTTAAGCAAACAAGGTCCCACAGTTAGCAACACCTTAAGGATGATCAGGGGTCAAGCTAAGTCTGATAGGAGTGTAGTTAACCAGGGGGACTGGGTAAACCATGACTCAAACCACCCTTGTTGAATCTCCCTTTCTCTCTGGCGCTATTCAAGTTATTTTCTTAATTTACTCATGGATTATTTTGCAACTCCAGTAGGGTCAGCATAAAAACAACAGTATTCTCTCAGTGCCGCACAGAGACCCCCTCCCTCATGAAGAGGAAATCTAGTCCTCCCCTGTTCTGTAAAACAAATGCAGAGAGAGAGAAAGGTTAAGGATTCCTGCAGCACTGTGATAGAGGTTTCTAACGTCTTCAAGTCTTGATCTATTGATGTTTCTAATTGGGCCAATTGTTGTGACCCACGGATCATAGCAGCTGTTCCCATACCCACTCCTGCAGGACCTCCTATCCCAAATAGGATGGCTAGAGTAAGGGACAATGGCTCCCGGTGAAATTGGGTTGTTTGTCCCCCAAGTAGACCTTCGAATGATTCTGCATCATGATAGAGCACCCTGGGGAGTATCTGCACCATTACACAATAATTTACAGAGCTGTCAAATACCTGGGCTGAAAAGCAATGAGTTCTGACTGTGTGGAGTTCAGTACCATAAACATTCCTTTAATTAGTTCCCAGGGGGTGGAGTCAGCTGTACTCTGGACTGGGGAAGTAGGCAAAGACGGAAACCGGGAATTATGAGATGGTAGAGGGGTTCTGGTAGATCTAGGCATGGGAGGTTTAGGAGGCTTAATTCCTGGCTTGAGGGGATTGGGCCCTATTGCTGTGGGATTTTCTTTCTTTTTAAGCTGGAGGGTGAACCAGAGACCAAAGTCATAACCGGGGCCATAAATATAGAATTGCATTCCCCACGTACTTCTCATAGGCCATTTTGTTCTGAGGTAGCCCCTTCCTTTGGAAGTGAAAGTTATATTGAGGGGGTAACATAGACTATTCTTTCCACAGCGAGTTTTTGACACCACTTGGCTAGCGGCACATTTCTTGGGATCAATCCAGGTGTCATTTCATCCTACCCAAATCTTGCTGTCTGGGGAGTTTGGGTTCCACCATGCAGCTTCCGTTTGTTCACAACCCCAAGATCTAAAATAAAAGTTACTGGGTCCTCCACAGGTTTGGGCCTGTTTGCGACTTTGGAAATCTGCTGGGCACACATAATAGTCTTGACTGGCTAGTTTACACATGAGCTTGGGGAGATGACATCCATAATTCATGGGGTAAAGTGGTCTATGTTGCCCTGGTTTGCATTTGAGTGGGATCTGTGTGGGGTCCTCTATGTCAGGGAGATCCCAGTCAGAGAGGCCTATGGGAAGCTGACAAATGTCCGGGGGGAGAGATGGCCACCAATTCTATAAGGGGGCTGTATGTGAAATACACCACCCTACTTGCCCAGTAGGATTTATAACTTGCCATCGTTGCTGAACAGGCTGATGGGGATTAGGACTGCTGATGGTCAGGGGAAGAATCCATAGCCCTAACCACATGACGGACACGCAACTTGAGATGGTTACCAGTCTGTTTCAGTTTCCAGCCGGAGTCTGTACAGGGTGCAGGCATGAGATGGGTGGTATGGATCTATGAAGTGATCTCATCCACTTTCACCACTGTGGGTGTTATAAGCAGCACCTGGTATGGTCCTTTCCAGCGGGGTTCCAGGGATGACACCTGATGCCATCTCACGTAGATGAACTCTCCCACTTGATATCGATGTGGGGTTCCCTCATCTCCAGGCTGATTAGCAGAGGCCAACTGTTTCCACAGGTATCGCTGGGTGCTGGTTTTGTTCAAGGGCTTTAAGTCTGTCAAGCAAGGGGGTGTGAAAGGAATCATTAAGTCTCCTAGTTGGGGTTAGGTCCCTTACTGAAGGAGGGGCACCATAGAGAATTTCATAAGGGGTGAGGTTACAGAAAGAGGAAGATTTGTTATTTCTTGCACAAAACAGTGCATAACTTAGGAACAGAGTCCAATTTTTCATGCCAGTCTCCAAGCTTAATTTCGTTAAGGTCTCTATGATGGTTCTATTCATCCTTTCTACCTGTCCTGAGCTCTGGGGTCTATAAGCACAATGTAACTTCCAATTAATCCCCAGGGTCCTGGCAAATCCCTGTCTTACCTGGGCCATGAATACCGGTCACTTATCCGACCCTATTACCTTAGGCAGGCTGAACCTTGGAAAATGTCTTCTAGGATCTTTTTGACCACCAGCTGAGCCATTTCTTTCTTTATGGGGAAGGCTTTGACCCATCCTGAAAAAGTATCTACAAAGACTAGGAGACATTTAAGTCCAATCCTTGCTGGCTTTATTTCAGCAAAGCTCACTTCCCAGAATTGTCCTGGTCTGATTCCTCATAAGTGCTTCCCTGAAGTAAGCTTCGATGGGTAAGTATTAACTAATTGGCCAACTTGACAAGCTGTAGTCACCTGCGCAGTTATTTCTTTCCTCTGTGAGTCAGTCAATAATAATTCCTTCCTTTGGTCCTTTAAGAGTGCCTATAACTTCTTAGAGTCTAAGTGGGTGAGCTGGTGTATGTCTTTGAGATAAAGGTGGGCTTTTGAAAATTGTGTACTTGGCTCTGTAGGTTCCCAGAGTTCTGTATCTGTCTCCTCAGATGATAAGTTGCCTGAATCTTCTGGTGCGGCCAAGTCTCCTGATTGTTGTTCCCCCCGGTGTGGAAAAAGTGAACAGAGGCACTCCGTTTAGGGCTGCCAATTAGCTTCCTCATCTGCCCTTCTGTTTCCAACCACCACGGGGTCGTTTCCCTTCTGGTGCCCTGGACAGTGCACTATGCCTAGGTCCGTAGGGCCCTGCACTGCTGAGAGAAGGTGGAGGATCATATCTTTGTTCTTTATTTCTTTATTTCTTTCCCAGCGGAGGTTAATAGCTGCCTTTGCTGGTAAATAGCCCCGTGCACATTTGCAGTGGCAAATGCATAGCGGCTATCATTGTATATGGTGGCCCTTTTGCCTGTTGCTAGTACCAATGCTTTCGTAAGGGCAATCAGTTCTGCCTTTTGGACTGATGTCTCTTCTGTGAGACCAGAGAAACAGATGACATTAGTTTTGCTAACTACTGCTGCTCCAGCCCACCACGTACCATCTTGGAGGAAGCTGCTCTCGTTCGTAAACCATACGACTTCAGGGTGGGCAGTGGCTGGATCCTTCAAGTCTCGTCCTATACTGGTTTCTCTGCCTCTTTTGGGGGCACTCTTTGTCCAAGTTTTCTTTTTCTTTACAGTAGGCACATTGATCTGAGGCCAGGGGCAGCCTTTGGCATGGGCCCATGTATCCCTTCATGTCTCCGTGCTTTTTAACTTCTGGTCTATTTGCTGCTCTGACCAAAACCTTAGCCAATGATTTAGTCTGCCTTTTGCTCCTTTCATCCTCCTTTTGTTCCCTTTCCTTCTCTCTCATCTGTTCCCATTCCTCCTCAGTTTCTCTCTTATAATATACTTTCTCAGTTTCTCTGACTAAATCTCTTAAGGTCATATCTTGTAATCCATCTAGACGTTGTAACTTTCTCTTAATATCTAGGGCAGCCTGCTGGATAAAGGCCATTGCAACAGAGGTTTTTTTGTCCTCTGCCTGAGGATCAAAAGGAGTATATTTTCTATTTGCTTCCATAATTCTCTCCAGAATCATAGAGGGAGACTCATTAGGACCTTGGATTATCTCTCTTACCATGGCCAAATTAGTCGGCCCTCTGGCGGCCACTCGGAGCCCCGCTATTAGAGCCCGGTGATAAGTGGACAAATGCTACCAACCTTCAAAGGTGTTGGGGTCCCAGTTTTGTCGGTTCATGGGCCCATAAGGACGAAGAGGGAGCATCACAGTGGCTTCTGAGTTTTCTATTTTCCGTAGCTGGCGGGTTTCTTCAAGTGGCCCAGCTTCCACCAGAAAAGGAGGGGCTGCTGCTGCTGCGGAGAAGTCCCTTGGAGGGCTTGGGTCTGGCCCAATTGCCTCTAGTGGCGGAGAGGCTGAGTCAGTGGTGGGAGAATCATCTGGAATGTGTTGGCGGTTGGGGAGCGAGGGTAGAGGATAAGGAGGGGGAGGATTGTCCAGTCTTGTGACTCAGGAAGAATGGGGGGAAGATGGGGAGGGAACGGAAGGTTTGAATGATAGGATCCTGGGGAAGGGGTATATGGCTGTTGATCTGGGTGGCCACGTGGTCCCGGCTGAAAGACAATATCTCTGACTTTTCGGATTAGAGGGAAGTAGAAGGATCCTTCTGCGGGCCACCCAACTTTGAGGATGGGCCATTCTGAAGCACAGAGAGTCCGCCAGGTCTGACATTTAACTGAAAAATAATGATTCTGGGCCCTTGAGCGGACATCAGTCCAATGATCAAGGGTCAGCGACAGAAGCAAGAAAGTGCTTTGTCCCATAATGGGAGTTACTCAAAAAGAGACAGTGAAGACACAAACGCAACACAGACAAAGACAAACAGTAAACGTTTAACATGGGTCCAAGACAAATATTAGAACTCAGTAACTGGCAAAACCTGATGGGTTAGACAATAAAGACAGACAGTAAACTCAACATGAGTTCGGGACAATGAACAAAACTGTGTAGCCAGCAAAACCTGATGGGCTGGCAAACCGAATCCTGAAGCAAAATATAACCGAGTTGAGGAAACTAATATTCCTTGATTTCCCTCATCCTCTGGAGTGTCCCCCAGGGACGTGGCCAGTAGCTCTGTGACACGTCTGCCAGCCACCGTCAGAGAGAGCTAATGCTCTTCACCGACAGCCACTTTGCCAAGCCCTCACCTGAAACCCGAAACCAGAAAGAGGCGCCTTTCTTACCCTGAGAGGAGTCCCTTGGGGTCTTTCGTCCGCTGCGCTGGATATCTCACCTGGGGCCTCCAGATGAAAAGGTGGGGCGAACATCGGAGGAAAAGACCACCAACAGGCTTTCTCATGCAACACCAAAGGGTTTATTGGGGGTATAGCGTGCTGGAGCTCAGGGCTCACTTCAGAGGAGCAAAGAACAAAGAGCCCTAAGAACCACTCGAGCGGAGTTTATATACATTCTTTAGAGAGGGTAGGGACTTTACACACATCATAGCCTCCTTTAGCAAATCATCATATTCCACGGGAAAATCAAATAACAACTCTAAAACATGATTAGCACATTCATTGGCGGGAACAGGTTGGGCAGCGGGTGATTGGTCAGCCCTAAGAAGGGGTATACATTTAAATTGATTGGTGGATGCACTGTGATGTATACGTGGTGAGCTGCATGGTTTCTGGGGAGGGGCTGTTAAGTAACTAGGTCCTCAGGGAAGATTTCAACACACATCTAAAGTGCAAATCCGGGAATTGTCTTAACTGCCACAGGAATTTCAGGTGCTGAGTGCAGCTTGGAAACTTTACAAAACCTGGTTCTTTACATTTCAATTTCAATTTCTTTTATTCTTTCAGAACCTTACAGAGGAAGGTGAGAGAGTTCATCGACAATTACTGCTATTTTGGCTATATTGGTTTTGGATGCACACATGGGATCTTTCTTTAGATCCATCTGGTGCTGATAATCTAATCCATAGCCTCAAACAGGGCCAAGAGGCTGATTAAAACATATCCATTTCCAAAGCAATTACTACTCTGAAGTCAGTTACAGAACTCAGTCTCTTAGGAGAATCACGCCAGTGTTAAAGCCCAGGTGAACACAGTCATCTCATCCAAAAGCTGCACAAGTTACCACAATTAAAATCAAAACAATCCCACATGGCCCTCATCTACTTCCATATAGTCACTCATCATAACCTCTGGCTGGAGGTTTCCTTAAATGGCACAGCCCAATAGAGTGTCCATAATAAGCTCCCTTCCCCTCATTTGCCTAAATTCAGGGTGGCCTGGACACCCTTCCTGTGAACCAGGATTGATCACATAGTTCTGCCATTAATACTGCTCTGTTTCTGCAATTTGAGGCCTACTGACTGTCAGGTATAGATTCCTTATGTGATTTGGAGTCATTATTAAACCCAAGCACCTTTGCAGGGATTGGAAGAACTCATTTGACCCAAAAAATCCCAATACTCCCTTGATGGAGGTCAAGAACCAAACAGAGGAAGGCAAGAGACTTCATCCACAATGACTGATTTTTTGCCATTTTGGTTTTGGATGCACACATTGGATCTTTCTTTAGATCCATCCGATGCTGATAATCTAAGCCACAGCCTCACACAGGGCCAAGAGGCTGATTCAGAGACATTCCTTTCCAAAGTAATTAAGCAAAGAGCCACAGGTGATGCCCATTCATTTCCATTTTAAAACTGTTTTCTTCAGGCTTCACAAAGGGTGGCCTGAGGCAAAGACCTTCCTGACATTCAGGGCAACAGAACAATAGGTAAGCAAAAGGGCCAAAGCAGGGTTTCTCCACTGAGACTTTCCTGGTCACACTGATATCTGAGTTTTCTGAGATGCTTGCCATTCCCTTCAGCTATGGATTACATGGCCATGTCACAGAGTTTGGAGGTGGTACATATTTTGGACACAAAACCATGAGCCTATTCTGGAGAGTGGCCAGAATTCAGGAAGAAAACAGGAACTTAGGAAGACAGTACATGTTGTCCATCGATAAGGCAACCTGCAATCCATTCCTATAATGGGTAGGATGAATGCTGGGAAGCTTTCTACTAGACAGGACACATCCATTGATTCATTCTCTTTTCTAATGTCTACAACCACGGACACAGTGGGATACACAGACATAGAAACACTCGCCTTGTCAAAAGACTTTCTAGAAACATTCCACTCCAAACCAAGCAAGCCACCTTCCCTACCTATTCTCAGAATATAAGACAAAACCACAAACTCACACACACACTGAAAAAGGCACCTTCTTCCCCAAAGTAAGTCTGTGACTATCCAGAGTGTCCTCTGAATGGTGGGCTATACTATGTTCCCCAGAAATGGCCTGTCCTTTCTCAGATCTGGTCTCCTTGGCCAACTCTGTGAAATATCAGGAGCCCGCGGTGAGCCACTTCTTGCTTTCTCTGGAAAGGCCAGTCTTCAAACTTTCCTAGCATTTGGCCATCCTCACATCAGTAGGTACCAAGAAAGACTGACTCTGTCCTTGGTAAATTTAAACAAGTGATCCCACTGTACTGGGAATTGGACTGGTTCTGGATGCCTGACTTCCTGGATCCCAAGTTCACAGAGTTCCATCACCAAGGAAGTGAGGTGAGGTCACTTCCTTCAGAAACTGAATGAGGTGACTGCCTTAGCAACCACTTTTTCCGAACAGTTGCTTCCATACTTCCTCTGACACTTTCACAAGTTAGATAGGTATCTCAACCATAGGAACCCAGGAACAGCTCTCCACAAAGGCCTTGGTTGGTCCATCTTTTCTACATTAAGGAGAGAGGGTGAATGAGACACAACCCTTCATCCTTACCAGGTTGTTTTCCATGGAATATGACTTTTGCTCTCTCACGTCCTTCATAGTTGCCTACATGTTCTCCAGGGATCATTTCTGCATGGACCTTTGAGGTTTTCAGCAGGTGGAAGATCCACTACATTCCTGTATTGTAAGACCAACTCTGTCCCTGCTGTTCTGTAATGTTAGATTGAGGGAACAGTGTATGGTTAGGGTTAATAACATGTGTGATTTGGGTTAGGAATCATTCTGCTGGATGAATAATGGTATTGGGAACCTGCGATATGTATGAGAATATATAGGTGAAATATATGTATGAAAACAGAAATCTAGGTAAGATTTGAAGCCCAAAAGAGCATTGGGCCCTTGATTGGAATACTTAGCTTTGAATTAGGTTGTGCACAGATGTGTCAGATTAATCAATATACAATGGCATAGGACCTTGTACCTTCGATGATTGAATGTCGAAGAGAACATCCAGTCAAAAAGGGATAGTCGGAAGTGAAAGGTTAATAAAATAGGTATTTGTCACTTCCTGGGAAGAATTTTGTGTTTATTCCGAGCATAATGTAGTTGTAAAAAAAAAATGATTAAATTAAAAAGACACCTTGAAGAGCGTCAATGAGAGAGTGAGAGGACCAAAAAAAGTGGTTTGAGTCTTGGTTCACCTAGTCCCCCTGTTTGACTACTTTTTTATCAACCCTGGCCTGTCCGATAATAATCTCCATATTATTGCTAACTATAAAACCCTGTTTGCTCAACCGTGTAATTTCTTTTCTCTAAGCTCAAATTGGACAAGTTAAACTTATGGTAATACCCCACTAGCAGACATAGAATGAGACACCCCCCAATGATCACTTTTATGATTAAAAGTAGCTAGAAGAAGAAGTGGGGAATGAAAGATTAATAAAATATGTACTTGTCACTTTTTTTTTCTGTATGCTTAACAAAACACTGTTGAAATCTTGAGAACTGTTTGCTAATCTTGTTCCCAGAATGTCCTGTCCCCAAATGCCAAACTGCAGAATGTACTCCCTCACCCGGTTGAATGCAAACCGCCCACTCTCCCTCACCCATCAATAAACTTCGCTTCCTGCCCTCCCCAAAGAAAGTATATAAGCTCTGCTTAAGCTCTTCTCAGGGCTCTCTGCTCTATTCAAGTGAGCTCGGACCCCCTGCATGCTGACCCCCTATAAACCCTTTGCTGTTGCATGAGATAGTCTTTTGGTGGTCTCTTCCTCCGAAGCTCGCCAAATGTTTACTTTGATGATTGGGTGTAGAAAAGAACATTCAGTCAAAAAGGGATAGTCGGTAGGATTAGGAAGATAGTTGTTAGGTTTAGGAAGAAGAGTGAGTATAGGTTTTGGAAAAAAAATATTCTTTATCAATAGGGTTTTGTTTAGAGTGTGAATGTAAATGTTAGCCCATGTGAAGAGTCAGTCAAAATAGTGAACCGGAGAAAATATGTAGGAAAACAGATATCAATAGAGATATTACGAAATAAGGCAAAGTATAAAGTGGGTGATAGGATTAGACATTTTCAATAGGGTTGAATTTGAATTTGATCTTAGGAGAAACCAATATGTAGTCACTAATTGGACTGATATTTGAGAGCATTAGGCAACCTGGACATGGCTGTGTTTAGTAATCCATGTTCATTTTCAATTTAGGCTTTGGTACAATAATAAGTGTGAACCTTGCATTTTGTGTCCAGAATATTACTGTGATAAAATGTATATGTAGATCAGGTGACATGAGTAATTTTTCCATCATTTCTGGGAGCAATATTTTGAAGATTAATAAGTTAGTATTGGGGGTACAAAGACATGTACCTTGTGTCTATGAATATAGAGCTAATGCATGAATAGACCATACTGTTAATAAATAATATAACTGGTTCCACTTTATATAATGCATTGGATTCGTATCTTAAAATATATAAGAAATCTTATATTGATATACATACATTCATTCCAACTAGTTATACATCTAATGGTAAAATTAAGGTTATGGTTTATCATGAAAAGTGTGTGAGTTTTGCTTCAAAAGTGATTATGGAAATCAAAAATAATGTGTTTGGAAAGAAGTCTCATGAAAAGACCAGTCAAGAACCATGAAAAAATACATGTGTTCTGAAGCAGGAAGTGATTGAAAGTGAAACAAATGCCTCTAAATTCGCGAACTTGTGGATGAAATATATATCCTATTATGTGCATAAACTGAAGAAATAGTAATGTACCAGTTTTGAATAAAAATGAACGTCAAAATACACATCATGTCCCATAGGAATCAATTTGCATTGATGTTAACCTGGGTCAGTTACTGTATTAATTTTAGGATTTGTAGGCACCATTCACTGAAGATAGTTTTCAGTACTAGGAAACAAATACGTATTTCAGGTGGATGAATATTTCTGACGATAATCTTGTGAAAAGTTGATTATAAATTCACATATATGAATATGAATGAATTTAGGAAATGTATAATAAGACACATGTATTTCATATTTTGAAAAATCTGGAAAGTTTGCATATATATATATATATATATATATATATATATATATATATATACACACACATGCACACAGACATTAAAAAGTAGCAATATATATGCCAATTGAAATTCACCATGAAATATATATCATCCACAGTTTCAAAAATATTCATTTTACTGAACATGGATTTATGTATAATGTTGTTAAACTAGGAAGCTCACAGAGAGTTCGAATTTTAACTTCCAACAGCATTTAGGAGAAGTGATCTCTTCTCACAATGTGTATCTGCCAAGTCAACCACTTCACAAGAATGTATGTGTTGTACCTTGTAGGATTCTATATGTGCATATAAAAATACATGTGCAAATAGGCTACAGAGAAAGGGAGACAGGAATTCACATATTTGTTAACTTTAAAAACACATGGAGAACAATTTCAACAAAAGTTGACTAGATTTATAACTCCTACACTACATAATGCAAAAGGCAAATTCAACTATACACCATGCCTCCTCTGAACTGCTTGTATTTCTATTCTGTTTGGATTATTATTCTCCATCATATTAGGATAAGTAGTCAGAGTCTAGTAGGCTATGGGTTAGTGTCAGGGATTCAGTATTTCGAATGGAAAATTGGAAAAGGTATCCAATGTGTATGTAATTATGTGCTATGAAAAATCTTCCCACTCTTATCCAGAACAATGCCTTGACATTACCTTTGCCCCAAGTAAGACACAATTACAGGAGAAGAGTTCGAAAATCTGTATATATATATATATATATATATATATATATATATATATATATATATATATATATATGGAATGCAATATGCTCAGTTGTTCACAAACTTGGAGGTGGTAGATGAGTTTACAAAAGTAACGAACAGGGTAAACCCTCCACAAAAATGGAGCTTTGCTCGCCTAAAGACTTCTTGAGAAACTGCCTCTGAGGTTGGGAACTTGAAATATATGTTGTTGTCAGGAGCTTAATCTTCATTTGTGGTGAGACAATTAAAGCTGGATCTGCATCTATGTGACCTGAAGGATCTTGTTTCTTATTTTCCAATGAACATGAGACAGCAGTGCTGAATTTTCTCTTTGTAGGTAAACTGTGGCCACTGGGGGCTATGTGTCTCCCTGTGAGGACTCTGAAACCATTTGGTCATCCTCCAATTTTCGTGGTGTTTCTTGCTGCTGCACTGGGAGTTTGGTATTTGCTTGGTGAAATACAAAGATTTCAACTAGGACACAGTGCTAGAGGGAGTTCTGTCATGTGTGGTGTGTCAGGGTCTGCAAGAGAATGCACCAACCAGGCCTCTATCTCACATAGCTTGCCCCCTTTACCATAGCAACCTGATTCTGAACATTGCCCTGAAAACTCTCCATATAACAAGATGCATTTACATATAAGGGTTTGCTGGCTACACTATGTCAGTCACAAGCTATTTGGAAGCCAATGGCAGGTCCACATGACTCCACCACAGATGTTTTATCACACACCTGCACACCACTACTCTAGGCCCACTACTCAGGAGGCTCCAACTTACTGGCATCACTGTTCTTCAACATTTTCATGAAACCCAGTCAATCAAGGCACTGTATTGTATACTCATGATCAGCAACAGGACATCCAAAGTTTCTCCAGTGCCACCTGGTCATGGGAATTTCAAAAATTTGATGGTATTCATCTAGCCATTTTTCAAGGATGAAGTTGGAGGCACTGTGGGTTTCAATTCATTCAGGAACCACTAAATGGTGAGGAAGTTCATTTCAATGAATTCTCTGGACAACACTCACAGGAAAGGCTTCCCAAAGAGTGGCCAAAAGGTCACATGAAGCCAGGCCCATTGAACTGTACAATGTGAGGTCCATGTGTGTTTTGACTCTCAACTATGGCTGCCATGTTTTTCATAAAAAAATCATGTGATATCCTGGCTGAGATTCCCAGTGCTCTGTGGAAAACCAACCTGGGACTAGATTTCAGATTCCAAGCGTGAATCTCATGCGTGGCCTCCTAAAATCCCAACTCAATTCATGGCAATACTACTCTGAGGTCAGTTCCAGAACTCAGTCTATAAGGGGAATCACCCAAGAGTGAAGCCCTGGTGGACCGAGTCGTCTCTTCCAACTGCCACAAAAATGACCACAATTATAACCAAAACACTCCCACATGGCCCACATTTTCTTCCATATAGACATCCATCATAACTTCTGGCAAGAGGTTTCCATAAGTGGCGCAGCTCAAGACAGTGTCCAATATAAGCTTCCTTGTCCCTCATTTGCCTAAAGTAAGTGTGGCCTGGACACTCTTCCTGTCAACCAGGAGTGATCAAATAGGCCTGCCATTAATACTGCTCTGCTTCTACTATTTGAGGCCTACTGACTGTCAGGTATAGATTCTTTATGTGTTTTGTAGTCATGAGAAAACACTACCACATCTGCAGGGCTTTGAAGAACTCATTTTACCCAAGGGTCCATAATCACACTTGATGGAGGTCAGGAACCTAACAGAGGAAGGTGAGAGACTTCATCCACAATGACTGATCTTTTTGAATTTTGGTTATGGATGCACACATGGGATCTTTCTTTAGATCCATCAGGTGCTGACAATCTAAGCCCCAGCTTCACCGAGAGCCAAGAGGCTGATTCAGACACATCCATTTCCAAATAAATTAAGCAAAGAGCCACAGGTGATGCCCACTCATTTCCATTTGAATACTGTTTTCTTCAGGCTTCACAAAAAGGTGGCCTGAGCCAAAGACTTTCCTTACATTTAGGGCAACAGAAAAATAGGTAAGCAAATGACCCAAAGCAGGGTTTCTCCACTGAGACTTTCCTGGTCACAATGATATCTGAGTTTTCTGACATGCTCCCCTTCCCTTCAGCTCTCCAGTACATGGCCATGTGACAGAGCTCTGAGCCTATTCTGGAGA